>NC_054594.1:16018333-16352916 GCF_004785595.1 Juglans microcarpa x Juglans regia | reverse complement strand
CTTTAATTCTTTTCTTAATTTTAGATTGTATACTTTCCTTTTCAATGTAAAGCAACCCTTTCAATTAATCTTGTAATCCCATCAATTATGGGTGCACTTGTATATATACACAATGCTGGAATGTAACGCATTATCTGAGTGAATACAACATCTTTTCTTCAATTTATATATTTGCATATTTATTATATAACTTTGGTTTTTTACAAGTTTGATATGCAACACATCATGATTGATTGATTACATACATAAAAAAGAGTTAAAAAGTACCAATACATTTTATGACTCTTTTTTATGCAAGCTGACATGACAGACTTCTACATCAACGGTGTTTGATGTTTTAATAATGAAATTTGCAAATTACACTACAATAGGAAAAGCTTTTTGCCACCACTATTTGCAATGATTTTTTTACCTTGCTAATAATAGTATTTTTTGCAATGAAAATGCCTTTCTCTTTGCAAATATATACAATTGCGACAAAATAATTTCCTTGCAAAATAATCATTGCAACTAACCTCAGATCTGGTATGCAAACTTAGTTAGCAACGATTACAAGAAAACAGCAATGAAATTTATGCTTTTCAAAAAGTTTTGTAATGCCAACGACTGACTACTCACTACGAAAAATGACAAATACCCAATTTCGTTGCAAATGTATCTTTCCTCATTAGCAATGGTATAATTTTGTTGCAAAAATATGTATTATATATCATTACCAATGAAAATGAATAGTAGCAAAAATTTCGGTTCCCTCATTAGCAATGATTTGAAATTCATGATTGCTAATTAAAATTTAATTCTCTCTCTCTATATATATCATTACCAACAATATAGTTTCATTGCAAATATATCTTTCATCATTAGCAATGATTTGAAATTCATTGCTAATTAAAAATTAATTTTATATAAATTTGGTACAATTACCAATGATTTGGACTCCTTTGCAAATATATATTCCCTTATTAGCAAAGATTTGAAATTCGTTGCTAATTAAAATTTATTTTTATATAAATATTTCTTTGATTACCAATGATTTGAACTCCGTTCAAATTATTACCAACGATATTGTTTCGTTGTAGAAAAACTTTCCTACCAATGATTTGAAATTTGTTGCAAACTACAAATTATATTTATATAAATTCCTTCGATTACCACCGATTTTGAATCATTGCAAATCGTAAAACTATGTTGCCAACGATATATATCTTCGTTGCAAATAAGCAAAACAAAAATAACAACTATTACCAAGGATGATGTTCTTGAGGAGTACTTAAAAGGTAGGATTGTTTGGATGAGGGATCGTTCTGACATACCGTTCGAACAACTCTGATTGATGGTCGGTTGAACATGTGTAACTTGGAATCATTCCGTTTGAAACTCAAATTTAAGAAAAAGTCACACCGTTTGGACAAAATACTGTTCGAAAGTCCATTTGAGTGTTTGTGTCGTTGAGGCATGAGAAACCACAACCATTTAAGTGTTCATTCATTTGCAACGATAGAAAACTCATTGCAAATAAATACAACGATAGATCTTTGTTGCGAATAATTATTTGCAACGAGATTGATAAATCGTTGCAAATAGGAGAAAATTACTACAACGACTTAGAATTTTGTTGCAAATAATTTTCTGATTCGTTACAAATGAATGAAATCTTATTTCTGCCCTTGGGTTAAAGTGGGAAATACATTTAAGGCTAGGATTACATTGCACAAACCATAAATTCCCTTCTCTCCTTCTGCTTCTTTCTCTCCCTTTCTCCCTCCTAGGGCCTTTTCCTTTTTCCTTAGATTTCTCTCTTGCCCTCCCCTGTGCCACACCGTCGTCGGTAACCCCACCTCCACTGTTGTGCCTCGCCTGCGATTACCCCTTCTCCTTCTTAGCCTCACCCTCATCCTCCCGCTCTCTATCCTCCCCATCTCGATTCCTTTTCTTCCTCCCCCAACCCTGCTTGCGGCAAGCAGTAGCAGCATCAACTCCTGCCACCGGTGTAAACACCCATAGCTGCACCACCTCTAGAATCAACCCCAAACCACCGAAACCCCAAAGCCTTTCTCCCTCTCTGTTTATCTCATCTCGAGCCTCAACCCCAAACTCATCGTCATTTTTCAGTGAGATGGTTCAAATACTAGATTCAAAGTCCCTTGAGATGCTATGCTGTTGCAAAGTTAAGAAATATTCAACTACCAAAGAAGTAAGTATCTCTAGCTCCAATATCAGTATGTTTTCTTGTTATTGCCATTCATAATTACAAACATGCTATTTTTTTCAAGTCAGTGAACATGCTTTCCTAATACCTTCATATCATAATCATGAACTTAGGAAACTGTAATATATTCATATGCAAGTATATTCATCCTAATTTTAGATTATGTTACCACTTATCTCTCTCTTTTTCTCTCTGTTTTTGCTTGTCAAGGCTGCTTCAATGTTGCTACCTTTTCCATCCATTAAACCTCCATTCTTGTAGGTCAAACCATTAATTGAATCGTATTTTTTTCTTATATGTAAAACTATTTCAAGCGGCATACATACATTCGTTGCAAATAGTTTCTTCCATTGAAGTATTTCATTGCAAATAATTATTTGCAACGAATGTAATTCATTGGTTTAGTACATTTGCACGAATATAATTCGTTGGTGAAGTATATTTACAATGGATGCAATTCGTTGCTTCAAAACATTTGCAACGTAGGGAATTAATTTGTTGGTCAATTACATTTGTAATGGATCAAATTCGTTGGAACTGTACATTTGCAACGAATAGAAATTGTTGTAAATGTATATGCAATGCGTCAAATTTGTTGCAAATATATATTTGCAACAACGAAATTCATTGCAAAAATGAAATATTTTGTTGGTGAAAAGCCAAGTGCATGGTTGCTCATATCAACTATATGGATATTAGCAACGAGAACGAAACAATCTCGTTGCTAAAAGTCATCATTTGCAAAGAATAAAATATTCATTTTTGTTGGTACCAATGCGGCAATTCTGAAAGTATGACAACGAATAATGTTTGTTGCAAATAGTTAGTTGCAACGAAATATTAGTTTTTGCAACTATATATGTTCCTTGCAACAAGCCTTTCCTTTCCTTTCCTGTTGTAGTGTATATATATATATATATATATTCTTCTAATATTAATATTCTTGATCACTGCCTTGCATTGTGTTTAGCTTGGTTAATTTTTGGTGGTGTACAAACACTACTTTCTCCTTCTGCACCCTGCTGGTTAATATTATATAAGACATCTCAAACTTGAAAGAAATTAATCTTAGGCATTCTACTCTTCCATAATTCATACGGTGGCTTGTCAGATCCCTTGAATAGTACTCTATTCCAGATAAAATAATATGCAAGTATTGCTTCCCCCTATCTCTGCTGAAGTAGGCCGGAACTAGAGAGCATACATGGGTGATATCCACCAAGTTTCTATTTTTCCTTTTAGCAACATCATTGGATTGAGGAGAATATGGAAGGTATTGTTTCCAACAGAATCGGGGAAAGCACCATATGAGCCTTTGGGTTAGTCGATTGTGGTTCTTCGTTTCTTCGGTTTCTTTTTCCTCTTTTTGTAGCGACAATTTTTAGCCAAGTAACCTAGTTTATGACAATTAAAATAGATGGGTCTCTTATCATCATTGTTGGTATGGGAATTTGGTTTCAAATTGTCCTACTCGTTTTACCCTTATTGAATTTGGACTTCTGGTGTAATGGGTTCCTAAGTGATCTTTAGTCTTCTACAATATTTGACTTAAACTAGAACTTAGAAACCAAAGATGGGATAGGATCATTTTCCAATTGTTGTTCTTGGATACTAATGGTGGAGATCAAGTGTTGTTCTTCAATCTTATATTTGAGAGATAGACCAAAATCTTTTCATAAAGGAGGCAACTTGTCTATTGTACTAGCAACTTAGGGACATTCAGTAATACTTATTTCCCATTGACTCAATTCATGGCAAATGATAGTTAACAAATGGGTTTGCACTACAATGGATTTGGAATCATCCATCTTAAAGTTGAGAAATTGGCTTATGGTGTACTTATTCATTCCGTTAGATACTATATTTCTTATCAAGAGCATTCCAAATTTCTTTGGCAAATTTAATGTGTAGGTAAACATCAAAAAGTGTATCACTTATATGATTTAAAATTCTGTATCTATACAAATTATCTTTTTCAATATAGACTTTCAGATCAACAAAATATGCGGGTTCATGCAAATCATTAGAAGGAGGATCATTTTCAATAATAAAATATAACGTAAGCATTGTAGTAAATATTTTCATATTTCCTTACCAACGCTTAAAATTGACTTCTCCAAATTTGTCAGGTGCAATAGGTTCGTTAAAAGTCATGATAATAACCAATTAATTAACATACAACTCTAGTTTAACAAAATGAGAAAATATTCTACACCAAGATTGTTGGAAAATATAGATATAAAATATATGTGCATACGCTTTGTAAAATAGAGAATAAATAAAAAAATAAGAACAATTTAGAAAGAGAACCCGATGTTGACGCATGTTGTGATGGGCTATTTTCAAGGCTTCTTGATAATCTACTTCCAAGATACGACAACGTAGGTTTCCGTTAATCTCATTTTCTAATGTACACAAAAGAAGATTTTTAAACTTGATATAAAATAGCCAAAACCCAAACAAAGAAAGACGCAAAATGAAGGAGAAAATGTTTCTCTTATTTTCTAGAGAATTTTTGGAGTATTATTCTTGGGTGGGGTTTCCTAATTATAGACAATGAAATGACACTTGTAAAAAGTCTCAACTTTACAATTCGTAGAAAACACATTTAAAAGATTTCTAATTCACCAAATGGCACAACCCTTCGTTTGGTGGCCTAACAGTTAAGGCTCCTATCCCCAATAGACATACATTGGTTCAAGTTGCCAATATCTATTGGCTCTTCCGATTAGCAATGCATCCTTTCATTTAAAATTTTGACCATCGAACCAACACATTGAACCATGACAATGGTTTGTATTATTTTTACTTTGCACTAAAAAATTTTAAGAGTACTGCTATTGAACCATTTGAAACTTACTGTTCAAAAGACCCTTTTGATGTTGCACTATGGCGTGGCACCACACGTGCTTTATTATAAAAAACCAAGGGCATCAAAAAACACAAAAAGATGAAAAGTACTGAGACTTAGGTTTATTCTACCACTTTTGTGTTTGTATTTTTTTTTTAATAAATCACGCGATGTCAAGACCAACTGAATAGTAAATTTCAAATCCTAAATAGTATTATTCATATTTTAATCATCCTAACTTGAAAAACCAATTGTTTTCATTGCCCACCATGCATCACATGCAGCAAAAAGTCTAATTTGTGGTGAATTTTACTGTCGCCTCAATGAAAAACAGCTATAGTAAAAAAAAAAATGCCAACTCTGACTAGTTTGGATCCCAAACCCATCTTAACTCATCATTACAACTTTTTCAAATTTCAACATAAAATATAATAAACAATTCAATTTTTTCAAATCTCAAAATAATAATAACATTAAAAAATAATAGTCTAACAATATTTTATCCTCTCAACTCAACTCAACTAAGTTCAATATCCAAACTTTCCTTGTCTAACAGCACAACTCAGTTCAATATTCTATTAATTCATTGTCTAACAGCACAACTTTCCTTGCTAGTTAAGGAGCAACACCATTTAACTCTCTCTTCACCTGCTGAATTTTCCAAGTAGAATTACCAAGAAGAGTTCTTATGTCTGAACAAAAGAAGTTAAGCTTCCCTACCCTAGCCTCCAACGATGAAGCTGCTTGGACCACCTGACTATAATCACCTTAAAAAATTAAGTAATCTAGACTTGATAGAATAAAATAGTAGTGATTAAGCTCTGGACTTCAGCAATTGTAGGATCAACACAATTAAACATACGCTTCATCAGACTTGCAAGAATCGAACCAAAACAATCACTTAGCACCACACCAACTCCAATTTTATTATGGTCAGCACAGATAGCCACATCCCAATTCACCTTAACCCAATTGGGAGGAGGAACTTCCTAATGTAATGTAGCACGTTCTATATTACTTCTAGTTACAGGTTGATGGTGCATTGCACCCCTAAGATCCTCAATAGCTTGGACCATTAGTTGATAAACAAAAGCAAGAGATTGAAAACAACATTCATGTATAAAAGTATTCCTTCATAACCATATACATCGAGCCAAGACAACAAACAATACCAGGTCCTGTTGCATCAGTTTATCATACATCTGTTCAAACACATTAAAAAGTCTATTGCTGTGATAGCAGCTTTTTGGAAAGCTTGTGAGCCTAGAAGCCACACATCCCTTCTGGAGGGATATATCCATAAAATATGGCCTGGGTCTCATCTTCAGCTAAACATATAGGGCATACTAAGTCAGTAACCACATTTCTCTTGTATAAATTGACTTTAGTAGGCAAAACCTCAGCATGCACACCAAAGGAACATCCTACAACATTAGTGGTTTGCAAGGACCAAAGCTTTCTCCATAGACTCCCATCCTGCCCTTGCTTAGAGGATTCACCAATAGACAACTTTAATGTTTGCCTATGCAAGTGATAGGCACTCCTTATAGAAAAAGAGCCAGTAACAATTCCCCTCGACATCAATTTGCCAGCAGAAGGCTATATTCTACCACCTAGTATGAGGATCAATTAGGTTAGCAAGCACAACATTCTTAGGAAGCACAGATACAGGAGATTGAATTTTGCAAGACAAATCCCTTGCAGCCACTTTTCCATCCAAACTCTGATATGAGTACCATCACCCACTCTCTAGATAAGACCCTCATTTAATAGAGGAATGGCTTGAACAATACTTCTCCATATGTAAGAGGTTTTAGAACCTAAAATAACCTACAAAAGGGTAGTGTGTGGGAAATATTTTGCTTTAAAAATCTTGGTTGGAAGGGAATCAGGCTCCATAAGAAATTTCCATGCTTGCTTGGCTAGAAGAGCTATGTTAATGCCATGCAAGTCTCTGAAACCATATCCTCCACAGGTTTTTCCAACACTTAATAGCTTCCAACCTTTCTAATGGATCTTAGATTGATTATCCTGATGACCCCACCAAAACTTAGCAAAAAGATAGTGTAATTGTGTACAGAAAGATTTAGGCAGCACGAACACACTTGTGTATTAGTTGGAATAGCTTGTAACACAGATTCAATTTGAATTTCTTTTCCAGATTGTGATAGAAACTTATTTTTCTAATTATCAAGGTTCTTACCCACCCTCTCCATAATATCTTTGAAAGCACTCAAACGAGATCTGCCGATAAGAGAGGGAAGGCCTAAGTTTTTCTCAAGGTTTGAACAGACAAATCTTGGCAGAGAAGTAATTTATTTTGCCGAGGAAAGTTCAAAATCGTTCGAACAGCAATTGTGGTATTTGAACGAGATAGATTTGGTGGCAAGATCTAGCGGGAAGGTCTCTAGACTGTTCGAACGGCACATATTTAGTTCAAACGTATAGTATTAATCTTTGTACTTAACTTAAAATATATAAAATATATATTATATATTATGATTTACTGTAAAATAAAATTTTTACGAATTCATAAATTAATTTTATGTAATTAATTTAAAAATATTTTAGTGATTTCTTTTATATTAAATAAGATTTTTAATTAAATAAATATTATCATCCATACACCACATAATATAAATCAAAAACTAATACAGAAAAGACAAAAAAAATTTAATTCATAACTAAAGCAAATCATTAAAACACCAGATATTGTCTTTAACAAAAACAAAAAACTATAAATAAAAGATAGAAATTACTGTGATGCGAGATCTCTACACACATCCTCGACTACAGTTAATCATCTTTCTACCTGTATTAATCGAGTACTGAGCGTGAGCTGAGTTGCATTACTGTCATGAATCTCTGTACGTAACTCAGAGATGCTAGCATTAATCTCTGTACGCAACTCAGAGATGCTAATAGTAATCTCTGTACGCAACTTAGACATAGTAGTATTCATTGCATCGATCGTCGCTGATGTGTGTATGTCGATCTTAGCACGTAGTATGTCGGCCATCTCCCCGCGAGTAGATGTGCGTGATGCCTCAGCATGTCTAAATGCCTCAGCATGTCTAAATGCCTCATCAGTTGATACTCCAGGATCTCTCTTAACTGTGCATCTCTCTGAATATCAATCTGGTCAGGATCAGGTCTACGAAAACGAAGTCTCGAGTGTCCCCTACTCCGTGACAGAATGGTACTATTGATCAGTCCAATCGGCTCCCCTCCTTGCTTGCACTTTTGACTCTCTCTTTTGACCCTACTTTTCAGTTTGGTCTTGTGGATGAAACTTTCCCTTCAAAACCGGGGTGGCACGCTTCCTGTTGAACACCTTTGGGCAGTTCAGTCGAATTCCATTCATGTGTGACCTTGCAATGTACAAAGAGAATTCTCCCGGGCGACACCTTTCCATCGATCACTTTCGTATTTTGATCAACGTGTGGGCAACACTAACCAATATCGGCAATGCGCGTGGCTCCCAGCCCGCTAGCTATGACCCACAGTCATGACATGAACTGGAGGAATTATTTTCCAGTCAGGAAAAAAAATAATGGAATCGTAATCATCAAATTTTTGTGACGAAAATGACAATTTTTACAAAAACTTGCCTAGAAAAAGTATATTTGTTGTACTGTGCAGAGTTTGGGTAAACAGACAAAGTCCATGTATATAGCAGTGAGGTTAGCGGCCCAGCTGCAAAGGAAAGCTTTACAAATTATTAATTAAATTGTATACATGATGCTAAATCGTTAAATCAAGAGTGCGGCCCCGTAGCATAGCTGGGCGTGCCCTTTAAGCCAAATTTTTCTTTTTAATTTTTTTTTATTTATATTTTTTTAATATTTTTAAGTAATATATAAAAAAATATTAATACATTAATAATCAGTTTCTTAATCAATAAGAAAAATTAAAAAATTAAATACGTAAGAGGTTAAAATGAGGGAGAGAAATGGGACGGTATAGTAACATTTTTTCTTATGTTAAATTCAAGGGTCATATTAATTTATTAAAAAAAAACCGTTTGTATAATCAATTTGCATGGAATTATGTGTTGGTGCTCGATCGGAAAAAAGAAAGAAAAGGAAAAAACAGATCATCAGGAGTAATTAATATTGTCTAAGCTATTCTTATCATGTATGGGTCGTTCATATATAGGACATTCTCGGACTTGCCTTGCATGTGTGCACACGTACGGAAACTTTTCAAGTCTTTCCTATAAACAGGATCCCATTCATTCAATTCGCCTTGAAATTATCGAAGGTGCTTCTATTATATATATGTAATGCCCGTTCGAGTCTTCCTCACACATTTTCCGTCGATACAACGTCTTTCATCCACACAGAAAACTTGCAAGAGAGGAATTAGGAAGGGAGAAATGGAAACGGATATGACAAGGATTCTGCCCGAAGAGTGCATCGCCAACATTATCTCCAACACAAGTCCTCGCGATGCATGTAGAGTGTCGCTGGTTTCTCGAGCCTTCAAAACAGCTGCGGCTTCCAATCTCGTGTGGGAGAGGTTTCTGCCACCGGATTATCGTAACATCATTTTCCCATCAGTTTCGTCAGAGGCGGCGTCATCGTCATCATCATCCTTGAATATGTTGCCCAAGAAGGATCTTTATTTCCATCTCTGCAACAATCCCACCCTCATTGGCAACGGCAACAGGGTGAGCAAAACACGCTACCTAGTACTTATTTAATTATGTTTACTTCGTCTTATTTAGTTAGGAAAGGATGCGTTTCTTATATTCAATCAGAGGGGAGTAACCCCTTCTGCAAAATTAGAGGCTTAGCGGTATGGGTCCTTATTACATTGATTGATATTTTCCGAAACAGAAAAGATTATTTTGGAAAATAACATGCAACATATCATATATAGCTATGACGAAGAGCTCTCGAGAAAATGATTAACGGACACGTCGATGTTTGATGTTTGAAAAATCGTACACATAACTTGTTGGAATATTCTCTGAACTAGATATATAGAGCACAGATCAGGAATTAAGCAATATGTAGATCAGGAGGGACTTCCCATTAAAGAGAGATTAATATGTAACTCCTGGAAAGGCCAGGATTATTTTCCCACTAACAAGTGTGGGGGGAAATACACTAATTACTACAATGACGATCGATTAATGGTTCCAGATAAGATTGGATGAGTTTTGATACATGTTTAGTTGCATGCATATATTATATATATATATATATAGTCTAATGCGTATCCAGCATGAATATGCAAAAGTGACACAGCTAATTATATTAGTAGAGTGCGTAAAGAGTATGCAAAAAGTGACTGCACATAGAATTTTTATTTCGAGAATTACTATTCTAATCTGGAAATGTGAGAAAAATTGATTCTCCTATTGAAAGTCACTATCCAATCTATCTTTACGAGCTGGCTTGATATTTCTGACATGAGATTTTTCTATCATATGTGAATTTTAAACCCTCTATATATAATTGTCTTTATTCTTAATATGTTATTAAATCTAAACTTAATTTAGTGGTATCGGATATTTGGGGAGATAAAATGCATTACTCTTGTCAAAATTATATTCGCAAGCTTGTGCGAATGACATATATTTCACACTGTTAACATGATAATATTTAATTTTTAAGATAATTTAATTTTATACTATTCATGCAAATAAAATCATAGTTCATCAACAGTGTGGAGAGTACTGCATATGTTTGTCAATTTTGAAAGCTTTGGGTGCAGAATATATGAAATTGTTTTGAAGATTTTTCAACTTTTCAACCCTCTTTTTGTTCTTGAAGTTCCAAATGTATAGTTTCTCTATTCTTCCGTCCATACTCTGTTTTGGTGGTTTGCATGACGGGCATAGTGATTCAACGCACAGACTTTTGCAATAAACAAGTGGAGTGGGAAAAAATGTTATATGCTGGGAGCGAGGGAGTTATCCATATCATGGGGAGATACTGAATATTACTGGCAATGGATTTCTTCAGCTGATCAGTCGCCAGATTTACCCAAGTCCAGGTCTCTCTCTCTCTCTCTCTCTCTCTGCGCGCGCTAGCTTGTGCACACCTGCTTCTTTATAAATTACCCTTTTTTATAGCAATGATATACATATGCATACACACACCCATAGGGTGTTATTATGAGTTTATAAAATGTGCAGATTCTCAGAGGTTGCTCATCTTTGGCTTGTGTGGTGGCTTGAGATAAGAGGCAGTGTCGAGACTAAAATCCTATCCCCAAATACAACATATGGCGCATACTTTATTTACACCATTGCACCGATGCCCAAAAACAGTATGCACTACCGTGCGATCACAAGTCCCCTAGGGCTTTCCCACCCAGTGAAGGTGTCTCTTAGCATTGAAAACGAGATTGAAGGTGAAACTACGAATATTGCTTATCTGCAACCAAGAACATCGAGAGACAGACCTCCTGGACATGATGATGGACGGCTTCCATGCAAGAGGGAGGACATGTGGATGGAGATTGAGATTGGGGAGTTCTTCAATGGAGATGAGAATAACGTGTTACAGATGCACTTGTGGGAGACTGAAGCCGGTCAATGTAAATCTGGCCTTGTTGTCCATGGCATTGAGCTTCGGCCAAAAGAAGAAAAAAATTATTAGTAGAATTAATTAATTTTGTTATGGATTCCTAATTCTTCCTTTTTATCATCTAGAGTACTCTAGAATCTTGAAGTTGGTAACGGGAAGTTTTGCATGCATGAATTAAACATTTTAATTTATTGCTCAATTGATTTGAAGATTTGAATCTTTCATTCAAGACACTCTTCGCGATTTTAAGGCTTTAGAATGAAGTTTACTAATGGAAATGATGCATATGCTTGATTTCAGTTGAGATATGCGTGCATGGTATTAATTTCCAAAAATAAATCTCCTTTATTTGTTTGTTTGTTTTTTAGTCTTTTTCCATTCACAAAATAATATAAAATGGGGAAAGCACGCCAGGTTATTATGTAAAATTAAAATACAGCACATCCAAATCTGTATTATAATTTATCGTGATCGTAGAATATCTATAACCTGATTATCTAATACCACATATTAAATATTTTAATATGAAATTTTAATTTCTAAAAAGATTTTCGATCTTCTATGATCCACGATATTAAATACAATGATATAAGTTAGAAATGTACCTCTTTCCATTGCAGCTGGATGAAAAATTTGACATGACAATGAGAGAATGATTATCCCAACAACTTTGCCTTTGAATGTATTCCGATGTCTAAAAACAAAATTATATTATAGGTAAGAACTCTTAACTCTCTTCGTGCTTAAACAGACTTCAGAAGTGTTATTTTTCCAAAAAAGCGAACGATCCATTGGGAGAAAATGAAGAAAATGATTTTCAAATTCAGTTGAGTTTTTTCTTTAATCAAAAAAATGCCATCTTGATATTAATCACAATGTTTTCCATCATCCATTACAATAGATTGAATACAATTAGCCACAATCTATATGTATTAATTCATAATTGTCTAATAGCACAGCTTTCCTTGCTAGTTGATGAGCAACACCAATTAACTCACTCCTCACTTGCTGAATTTTCCAAGTAGAATTACCAAGAAAAGTTTTTATGTCTGAACAAAAGAAGTTAAACTTCCCTGCCCTGGCCTCCAACGATGAAGCTGCTTGGACCACTTGACTATAATCACCTTAAAAAATTAAGTAATCTAGGCTTGACAGAATAAAATAGCAGTGATTAAACTTTGGGCTTCAACAATCGTAGTATCAACACAATTAAACATATGCTTCATCAAACTTGCAAGAATCAAACCAGAATAATCACTTAACACCACACCAACTACAATTTTATTATAGTCAGCACAAATAGCCACATCCCAATTCACCTTAACCCAACTGGGAGGAGGAACTTCCCAATGTAATGCAGTAGGTTCTGTATTACTTTTAGTCACAGCTTGATGGTGCATTGCATCCCTAAGATCCTCAATAGCTTGGACAACTTGTTGATAAAGAAAAACAGGAGATTGAAAATGACCTTCATGTATAAAAGTATTCCTTCAGAACCATATACATCGAGCCAAGACAACAAACAATACCAGGTCCTGTTGCATCAGTTTATCATACATTTGTTCAAACACATTAAAAAAGTCTACTGCTATGACAGTAGCTTTTTGGAGAGCTCATGAGCCCAGAAGCCTCACATCCCTTCTGGAGGGGTATGTCCATAAAATATGGCTTGGGATCTTATCTTCAGCTAAACAGATATGGCATACAGAGTTAGTAACCACATGTCTCTTGTATAAATTGACTTTAGTAGGCAAAGCATCAATGCATGCACGCCATAGGAACATCCTACAACATTAGTGGTTTGCAAGGACCAAAGCTTTCTCCAAAAACTCCCATCTTGCCCTTGCTTAGAAGATTCACCAATAGACAATTTTAATGTTTGTCTATGCAAGTGACAGGCACTTCGTACAGAAAAGGAGCCAGTAGCAGTTTCCCTCGACATCAATTTGTCAGCGGAAGGCTATATTCAACCACCTAGTATGGGGATCAATGAGGTCAGCAACCATAGCATTCTCAGGAAGCACAGATACAAAAGACTGAATTTTGCAAGAAAAATCCCTTGCAGCCACTTGTCCTTCCAAGCGCTGATTTGAGTACCATCACCCACTCTCCGAATAAGGCCCTCATTTAATAGTGGAATGGCTTGGAAAATACTTCTCCATATGTAAGAGGGCTTAGAACCTAACTCGGCCTACAAAAGGGTAGTGCGTGGGGAATATTTTGCTTTATAAATCTTGCTTGGAAGGGAATCAGAGTCCATAAGAAATCTCCAAGCTTGCTTGGCCAGAAGAGCTATGTTAATGCCATGCAAGTCTTTGAAACCAAGTCCACCACAGGTTATTCCAACACTTAATAGCTCCCAACGTTTCTAATGGATCTTAGATTGATTATCCTGATGACCCCACTAGAACTTAGCAAAAAGATAGTGTAATTGTCTATAGAAAGATTTAGGCAGCAAGAACACTCTCATGTATAAGTTGGAATAGCTTGTAACACAAATTTAATACGAATTTCTTTTCTAGATTGTGATAGAAACTTATTTTTCCAATTACCAAGCCTCTTACCCACCCTCTCCATAATACCTTTGAAAGCACTCAAACGAGATCTACCAATAAGAAAGGGAAGGCCTAAGTATTTCTCATGGTTAAAAGAAGCTTTTAATCCTGCCACCTCCATAATGTACTGCTTGGTTATTGGCTTAGTGTTTCTACTGAAAAACAAAGAAGTCTTGTCTCTATTAAGTTGTTGTCTTGATGCTTCTTCATAGGCAACAAGAATCTGGTTTAAATTGGTCCATTCCTGCATAATAGTTTGACAAAATAGGAGGCTATCATTTGCACAAAAATAGATGACTCATTCTAATCTTTCCCTTAGCAATTGGAACACCAGTGAGAAGTTTTTCTTGTTCTGCAGCACTTAGTTGAGAGCTCAATACTTTAACACAGAGAATAAATAGGTATGGTGATAAAGGACAGTTTTGCCTTAATCCCCTTTGAGGTTTTGAACCTTTGCTGAGGAACACCATTCAACATAATAGAAAATGAAGAAGTAGTAACACAGTTTAAGATCATATCAATCCACTTGGATGCAAAACGCAATTTAGCCATCACAGCTCTTAGAAATTCTCATTCTACCCTGTCATATGCATTACTCATATCCAATTTCAAAGTCATATACCCCTTGTTACCATGAAGTTGCATGTGCATAGTGTGCAAAGTTTCATAGGCAGCCAAAATGTTATCTGTAATTAATCTACCAGGGACAAAAGCACACTAATTTGGTAGAATGAGTGAAGGCAAAATTAATTTCAGTCTGTTAGTAAGCATCTTTCTAATGATTTTGTATGTAACATTACATAGACTAAACACTCCTTGGATTTTTGGTTTTTGGAATCAGCACCAAATATGTGAAGTTGATGGCCTCAATATTAACATTGGAGTTTAAGAATGAAAATACAGTATGAAAGACCACACTACCAACCACAAATCAATGATTTTGGTAGAAACATGGACCAAACCCATCAAGATTATGAGCTTTGTGGGGTCCCATTTGAAAGATAGCAACTTTAACTTCTTCCATAGTGAATTCCTATTGCAATCATTCATTTCTATAGATACTTTTTGGGTTAAAGCATTTAAACAAGCATCAATAGTATCAGTATGAGTGTCCCCATGTTCATTAACCACTTGCAAAATCTTGTTCCTCCTTGTTCTTTGACAAACACACAGATGGTAGAACTTTGTGTGCATTTTAGCACACTGTTTCTATTTCAGATGTAACCTTTCATGAAGACAGCTTATTTCTCTTTGAAGTTGCTCTGCTTCAAATTAGTCTGAATGGCCTCTAACTTTGTGAATTTTTCTTGCAGGGTTTGATCAGTAATTGGAGCTCTATTACGGACCCACCTTTTTTAAGGATTTCATACAACTACCAAGTTTTTCAGAAATAGTAGTAAGACTACTAGAAGATGAACCTACCTGCTGCCAAGCATTTTGAACTACTTATGTGCAATCATAAGTGGACCCATGGGCTTCATATCTACTTGCTCTACAAGTAGGAGTAGAGCGACAAAGTCTTTGTTCCACAGTCAATAAGATAGGAGAGTGATCAGAAGTCACTAAAGTACGCACCATAATCTCCCCATCCCCAAATTCATCACACCATGCAGTAGAGGCCACTGCTCTATCAAGCTTTTCTTTGGTAAAATTACCATTTGTCCTATTATTTGACTAGGTCAATTTCCTTTTAGAAAACCCCAGAATATTAGGTTGACAATCATGCAAGACATCACTAAACATTGCAATATGTTTATCACTTCTTCTAGAAACCACCATACTTCTCACTATGAAATAATATTTCATTGAAATTACCAAGACAAAGCCACATCTAAGGTTGCAAAGAATGCAGATGGTGCAATATATTATAGCCTTCCTCTCTCTTTTTAGTGATTGGGTGCCCATAAAAGCATGCGAGCATCCATATGGGTTTGGAGGATGTAGTTGCCATCCAACAGTTAATGTGAAAAATTGTGTATCTCAAGTGGAATGTCATCTTTCCACAATAATGCTAGACCACCACCATGACCAACACCATCTATAGTAAATAGACAATGAAACTCCAAGAAATGTTTCAATTTTCCAAGCTTAGTTTTGTGTACCTTAGTTTCCGTTAAAAATAAAATCCTAGGCTTTTTATCCTTAACCATAAGTTTAAGGTCATGAATTGTTTGAGGGTTTTCAAGCCCTCGACAGTGGCAACCCTCGGATAGTTTCAACATAAAAGTCTCGTTTCTCCCGACGAGGCTGGGTACCAGCCTCCACCAATACATTCAAGGATGAGCAAAGGAAACTTTGTTGTCTTGTCATTCTCAGTTTATTAGTATTAAGAGGGGCACCAACAAGTAAAGAGTTCTTCTTACGATTAGCAATAATAGATGCATGAAAAGGTACAATCTCAATAGCAACAGAATTTTGAAACTTGGCTTTCAACTTTTGCAGGAAACTATGTGGCATTGAAGCCTCCTGATTTAATTAATTCAACCAATGTCTCATATTTGAACCCCTCATCAGTGATGAGGATAGCATTAGGATTTGGAGCATCTTCCATGGCAAGTGGCAAACCAATGTGCAGAGTAGGGATAATCAAATCAGATGGAGCAAGTACATCAGTTGCAGTTATGACAGTTTCCTTATAAGAGGAGCAACCAATCATATTCACTTGTGTAGGAATATCACCATGCCACATGTTATTAACCAATGAGGCAATCACATAACTGTCATGATAGTTTCTGAATAATTGAATGGGGATAACTCCTCACTAGAAGGGAGATTGGATGGTTGTTCGGATCGACCACCAAGATGTTTACCCACACCTCCACGTGTAGCAGAAGTCGCAACCCTCAACTAGGAGCCATATTGTGGATTAGAAGTGGTAAAAGTAGAAGAAGGACCAAATTTAACCAAACATCCATAATCACCATGCATGATAACACCACAAAAGAAACAAAAATGTGGCAAATGTTCATATTGAAAAGACACAAAAACTTGGTGTTCCTTTAGAGATAGCATAGTCCCTCGTACAAAAGGTTTCAGTAGATCAACATCAACAAGAACCCGCAGATACTTGTTCCAACCATTACTAGTTTCATCCACATCCACATTCACATGTACATCTTTACCAATCATGTTGCCAATCCGAGTCTCAATAATAGAATTCATACAACCAAAAGGCAAATTGCATAATTGGACCCAGAAATGAGAACGAGTAAATACCAAACCATAGGGAAAAGTAAAGCCATCAAAGAATTTCAAATAAATCAAATTTTGATAAAATAGCCATGGTTGACCCTCCCAAATATTGTGACAATCTTGATCAGAACAAAATTCAAAGAGAAACGTATTGGCCCCAACTTCAATGATGTTAACTTCTGGTAGAAATTTTCATGTTTTATGCATAGTATATTTAAAGGTCTCTCTGACAATCTTCTTTTTAACCATAATCTTACCCACCAAACAAAAGAGGCCTTTGGACATAGTATGTTCAACATCATTCTCGACTACTACAACGCCCTCTTTCTCTGTGTCAGTAAGACATAGTTTAGTCCACAAATTTGTAAGTTTTTCAGCCATTAAGACAACCAAATAGAAAGACAAACTACATAAGCAAGGGAAGACAAAAATTTTGCACAAAACAGCATTGCCTATGGCAAGAAAAACACCTTCAACTCAAGAGTGAAGGCAGGAGAATTCCTCCTCAAAGAACCAGGGGAGAGCCTTGAGAGGAAATGAAGACACCCTACTAGACTTCTACAAATTCAGTTGAGTTGAAGTGAATAAAATTGTTGAGGAAGTGTTAGTTTTTATAGTGGAAGAATATCATCGTTAAAGAAATATAGCTGTTAAGAAAATATATCCATCGGAAGAATATGTTGGAAAAATATGACCGATGGAAAAAAAATATCCGTTGGAAGAATATGACCATTTGAAAAATAAGACTGTTAAGAAAATTATATCCATTGGAATAATTTGAACATTAGAAAACATGACTGTTAAAAAAATATATCCATTAGAAAAATATGACATTTAAAAGAATATATCCGTTGGAAGAATATGTTAGAAAAATATGACCATTGCAAAAATATATCCGTTGGAAAAATGTGTTGGAAAAATATGACTGTTGAAAAAATATATCTGTTGAAAGAATATGTTAAAAAAATATGACAAAATATATCCGTTGGAAGAATAAGACCGTTAGAAAAATATATCCATTGGATGAATAAAGCAGTTGGAAAAATAAGACCGTTAGAAAATTATATCCAATGGAATAATTTGCACGCTCGAAAATTAATATGAACTTTTTTAAAAACGAATAAATATTTTAATTACCATTAGAAATAAACAAAGGAAAAAATAAAAATCAATATTTTAATAGAATAATGATAGATTTAAAGAGTTTGTTATTTGATATTGTTGAAAATTAAAGTGACAAGCTAAATTAGAAAAAGTGAATCTACTAGTCAAATTTTGGTTAAAGAATGGCTAGACCACTACTAATGCTCTAAGAGGACCTATTTAAAGGCAAAAAATAAATGAAATAAGAAATTAAATAAATATAAGATCTCCTAATCAATGCACTATTCTAATAAGAGAAGTGTACATGTCTGTTAACAAAACCCAAAACTTTCAATTCGGTGTACGATGGATGCGTTAATTCATGGAGGGTCCATGGTGGAAATTAAACCTTGTTTTTGGTAAAATATTGTTTTGGAATTAACCCAGTACTACGGGTGGGACTAATCACAATGTTAAGTTTTCTTAAAATTATGAGGTCAGGTTGTAATCTGATTATTTAAAATTGAATTTTGGTTTGCTTGCCCAGCTTCTTGAATCGAAATTTTGCTAGTATATATGTACATGGTTCAAGGATGGGGTTCAAAATTCCATCTAGGCTATGCTTAGGTCCTGATTGTATGTTGACCTGACTTGAGATAAGTTGAGTTCGTTATAAATAGTAATGAGTTAAAATAGTGGAGTGAGTTTTATGGAACCCACCTAAGATGAGTTTAGATGTGTTTGAATGTTAAGATGAGTTTAGATATATTTATAGAAAATTGAAAAAGGTTATCGGTCCCGTGTGTAAAAAAGTGTTGAGTTAAAAAATGTTGTGAGCTCCACCTGTAAATAGGTTTTGAGTTGAGATGAGTTTAGTGATTTAAGAGTTGGATGTTTAAATATTACACTTAACTAAAAAGGAAAACTTCCAAACGGCCTTAGAGCACTAGCATTAGCTTAGCCAAATGCCAGTGAAAGTTAAAATTTAACTAATGTCCCTCAAATTTCATCTACATTGGATTAGTCAAACAAAAGTTATCTACCATATTAGCTATAGTATATCTATCCCTCAAGTCATATATGACAACAACTATAGCTAAGTCAAATGAATTGTTTATGATTTCCTACCAACCCAGTCCCACACGGCTCATTCCCCTTCTCCTCCCCTCTGCTCGTTCTCCTTCTTCCCACCCTCTCTCCCGCATGGTTGTCTTTTTCTCTTCTACACGTCTCTTTTCGATGGCCACTGCTTCACCTTAGCAATTTCTCGCAACTCCATCTCCGTCGCTTTCTCCAGATCTAATCCCAACAACAGGGTAAAATTACCTACCGTAGCACTCGATCTTTGTTCCTTTTTGCTCGATTTGTTTGGGTTCCAATCACATTTTTTTATTTTGGTCATATCTAATTTCTTCTCCTCTATTGTTTTTGGACTATGGTAGAGTGTGATCAGAAATTTTTCTTACTTTCGTTTAGTTGGTGTTGCTTCATTGTGGAATTATGTTACGAGCATAAAGGAAATGGAAAGCAAGTGGAATGGAAGGAGAAGCTGGTGGCAGTGAAGGAAGTAGATGCAGAAATGGGAAATGAAAAAGGGTTGTTATTTTGTTATGTGTAATATTAGTTTGTTAGTTGAATCTGGTGAAATGTTGTCGTTAAGAGTAGTCTAGATTAGTGAGGAAAGGAATAAAACAATACGGTGTCATTTGAGTTAGTAAGAGATTCACTAAAACTTTGACGTTATAAGTTATGAATGTTTGCATTCAAAGACGATACGGTGCATTTAATACATTGCTATAAAAAGAAATGTAAGAGCTGGGCAAAACCAACTCTGAAATTCAATTAACTTTCCCTCCTGTTCTCTTCCTTTCTCTTCTCGAATTCTCCTCTCTTTCCTTCTCTAGGTCTTCATTTCTGGAGGTCGACTTCCTCAAAACAGTCAGGTTACAAGGGCTCATTATAATTGGTATTAGTTGTTAGTGTGCCATGGCAGAAGGTACATGATCCTATGCTCAAGTGGTGGATGCTATTACTCATTTGAGGCAACAACATGAATGGCATCAAAAGCAATTAGAGGGTACAAGCGTATCTTGATTCAACAACAAGAAGCGGCTCGGCATGACAGGGAGGATCAGGACAAGAGATTTTTTAAATTAGTGCAACAAATCTCGAGCCTTTCTGCTAGTAGTTTTGACGGCCATGTTCAATTGCCTCAAAAATTTCAAGAGGAGTGTCCTAAAGGTGATAATAATGAAGTCGTGAATGAAGTGCAGCATCAGGAGTTTGGCGATCGAAGTTTTCATAGAGGCATTAAACTAGATTTTCCATGGTTTGGGAGAAAAATCCTTCTCCATGGATTTATAAGGCGAATCAATATTTCCTTTATCATCAAGGTCCTCCTGGTCAGAGAATTTTCTTCGCCTCTTTTCACATGGATGAGGAGGCTTTGATCTAGTTCTAGGATGCGAGTGATGCTGGGCTTTCCATTCATGGGAGGAGTTTGCTAGACAAGTGTAGGTGCGATTTGGATCATCTGCTTATAGTGATCCAATGGAGGCTTTAACAGGATTAGGGTAGGTCAGTTCTGTAACAACTTATAAATCAGAATTTGAATTGTTATCCAATCAAATTAAAGGTGTGTCCAAAAGAAACAAATTAAGTTGTTTCTTGAGTGGCTTACGGGATGACATTAGATTATCAGGGAGGATGTTGAATCTTCCTTCTCTCAATGATGCTTTTGGATTGGCAAAAATCCAATAGCAGTATATTTGGAGTACAAACGAGTCCTGGAAGGGTGGGTTTATCAATTCACACCAAAGTTCTGTTAAGGGATCTTGTTCTAGAAGTGGTCCTATGGGATCCATCTTGGGCACACCTAAGTCTTTACCTACAACAAAACTTCCTTATCAAAAATTTCTCAGGTGAAAATGAAGGAAGGAAGGAAGGAAGGTTTTTGTTATTTTTGTGATGATAAGTGGCAACCAAGCCACAAATGTGCCAAACCTAGGTTGTATTTAATGGAAGGTATGGAGCTTTTTAGCAGCCTAGAAAATGAAGAAGTGGAGGATGTGGTTAATTTGGATGATATTGTGGAGGAGGTTGTAGTTGATATTACCTCTATTTCCTTACAAGCCATGGTTGGTGCACCAAATCCTAAGACCATGCGGGTATTGGGGCATATTAATAAGAGAAGAGTGGTCATTTTGATTGACACTAGTAGTACCCACAATTTTATGGATACTGCACTTCTATCTTGTTGTAATTTGTCTGTAATAACAGAAAAAACTATTCATGTGAGAGTGGCTAATGGAGAATTATTAACTAGTAAGGGCACAATTTCAAGAGTTGGGGTTACAACACAAGGCACTGTATTTTCAGTTGATTTCTTTGCCTTGAAATTTGGAGGATGTGATGTAGTTGGGCATTCAATGGCTACTTTCCTTGGGCGCTGTGCTTTGGGATTTTGTGGCATTAAAAATGAGTCTTTCTTATAGTGGGAAGCAGATGTGTCTCCAAAGTCTTATGTGTGCTATTGATTTGGTGGATAATAAAGAGCTTTCAGCCATTACTAAAGTGGGTAGTAAAGAAGTTTGGTTACAATTGTTAGCTTCTAAAAATAGTTTACCTTAACCTATTATGGCAGAGGAAGTCCTTGAGCTTTTAAAGAGGTATAACAAGGTTTTTAAGGAGCCTAAAGGGCTGCCTCCACAAAGATCTAAGGATCATCAGATTGTCCTTAATGAAGAATCAATGACAGTCAGTGTTCAACCTTATAGGCATCCAAACTTTCAAAAGACAGAAATAGAAAGGATAGTTGCTGAGTTGCTGCAGTCTAGAGTGATTAGGCCAAGTCAATCCCCATTTTCATCTCTAGTTTTGTTGGTTAGAAAGTCTGATGGGTCGTGGAGAATGTGCATTGATTACAAGGTTCTAAATGAGGTCACCATAAATGATAAGTACCTTATTCCAGTTGTGGATGAACTTTTAGATGAGTTGTTTGGTTTTACTGTGTTCTCCAAGCTTGACCTCAGATCAGGCTACCATCAAATTAGAATGAAAGCTCCAGATGTTCATAAAATAGCTTTTAGAACACATGAGGGCCATTATGAGTTCTTTTTTTTTTATGCAATTTGGACTTCAAATTACCTAAGTACCCCTGTAGTTAGATCACACGCTTCACCACACAAATAATTAAATTGATTAGTCTCTTTGTTATATGATAATCTGATAAATACTCAAATACATATAGTAATAAAAGTGCTTAAGATCAATTTTGATTTCGAAGGGAAACCCTTTGAAGAACTCTTCAAAGGTAAAATCCTATAGGGCAGCCAAACCCAGGAAAGTCAATCTTATTATTTGAAAATCATTTACAAGTAACTCTCAATTACAAAACTTTTGTAATTTGACTCTCTTACTTGACCAGACAAACGACCCGTTTGTTTTCTATCGCAGTAGCAGTCAGAACCTCTGGCGATCTTCTAACTATTAACTTCCCTCCTGAAACTCCAGTGGCTGAACTTGATCACCTTAACTCCAACCCGGAGTATGCACGCACTTCAAAGAGACAAAAAACACTGAAAAATTCTCAAGAGAATTTTTCTCACACTAAAACTCTTGGATCTCATGTGAATCACCAAACACATTCAAAATTCACTGCACAAGCAAGTTACGTCCTCAGCCGAAGATCATCAATTAAATAAACTACCCTGCATTTGATCTGTACTAGAACTTTATTGGTGGGCTGAGTATGTTAGGAATTTCAGGTGCTATAGAATCTGTTGGAGAGATAATTGTGCGGACAGTTTGCTAACAGCTAGCGCTGAAACTTCATTAGATAATTGCTTTAGATAACTTTTAGACAGTTCGAAATTCTTACTTGCTCGATATCTTCTTTCTGAGTCTTCTATCCAAATCACTTGATATCTCCTATCTTTTCGAACCTTCAATTAAAATCAAAAAGTCTTTTGAGTCTTTATCTATTCAACCACTTATCTTCGAATTCAATTTTTCATAGATAAAGATAAAGACAAATCGTTATCTATTAATATACTTTATCTTTGAATTTAGATATTCATAGGTAAAGATGAATGCAAATTACATTCATCCAATAAATCAAATAGATCATAGTCATCTAATCCTAGCCAACAAACTTTTACATCAACAATCTCCCCCTTTGCCGAATTGATGACAAAACTCTTGTTTGATGAATGAAGTATGTACCTGAAACATAAACAGCCAGTAGACCAAGATCTCATGAAGCATCATAAATTAAAGTTCAACGTTCAGTTCACACCATTCACTTTAACCTTTATATTGTTTGATTATAGGTTACTCCAAATATAAGAAAACAACTAAATTAGTCTTGTATATGAGTTAACCACATTTAACAAATCATGAAAAATATTTAGCCAAAAAATTTCAGTTGCACTTCTTTACTAGTGCTGCCCCCCCCCCCCCTCTAGTCTTCTACTGCTGTTGTGCTGATCTCCCCCTTTTTGTCAACAATGTGTCAAAGAGTTGTTATTCAGCATTAGAATCCAAAACACACCCCATGACCTGCTGCACATCCAAAGATAATTGTACTAATCTGTCACTAATTTGCATCCCATCTATTCGTAGTGCTGTTATTAGCTACTCCATCTTGGTTTGTCCAACTTCCACTTTCTCTGCAAATGAATCAATATTTTGAGAGAGAAGATTGATTTGTTCTAGCACCCTAGAGAGAGGAACTATAGGCTCGGGAGGAGAAGAGGTTAACTCAGTATGTGGTCTTTTCTTGCTCAGGACAGCTTCTGATTTGATCACAGTAAGAGCCGAAATAGACCCATGCAGTTTCATGGTGGGTTCATTGGTCTTAATGTGGCTCTCATAGCCAGCTTGGTAATTAGACCACCAAATAGGAGACTTAACTCTTTTTCCACATGTGAACGATGAATAATATCAATCACATGCCAAGAAAAATCTATGGATACACCTGTAGCCAAAGCAAACATAAATTGGGCCCTCTCTAAAGGTAGTTCAGTGTGTTGACTGATTGGCCATAAATTTGTCAACGCTATTTTGGCCAACATCCTGTAGGGTGGAAGAATTACATGCATAGGCAGCCTATGAACCCTTGGATTCCATTTTGGCCCTTGAGGCCCAGAAAATAGGTTGCGCATGCCAATCTTTGTTAGGGCTCCCATTCCCTTGTAGGGATATCTAGGGTTTACAATTTCAATTAGGTCATACAGATCCCTTATTATTTGAGGAGAAATATCAATTTTAACTCCCCTTACTGTAGAGGAGATACTATGATCATCAATGTTAAAATGGGCAAGGTGGGAGTAAAACTCACGCACTACCTCAACCCATGGCATGGGTGAGGGAAGGGTGAGTTTTTCCCAATGTCGCTTAGTAAATATGCGACTGATGATACCAAAGGATGTGTCAGGAAAGTCATGGATGCTTATCTCTCTCTCACCCACGATTTCCTCAGCGTGGGAAGTCTCTGGAATATATTCTCTCTCACTTGCTGCACTGGTAGGTGAGCTAGGCTCAACCATCTTCTTTCGTTTGGATTTTTCTTTAAACCTCATCTAAAAGACACATGCATAAGAAAGTACTTTAGTAGGATCATTCAACTATTCTCATAAACAATACAAGTGACTTACTAGGCATTTATAGGAACCTGTAGACTCAATAAAGATTAATCAGATAGTAGAAAGAATAAGATGCCATGCGTTATATGTGCAGAATTTAAACCAAATTGCAAAGAAGCATTTGTGTGAGACATAAACTCGAACACTTGGTGGGCAGTGCTTCGAAATCAAGTGATGGACTCACGGAACCCATCAAGATCCTTCCTTAATATAACTCAACTGTAAATTCCTACTCAGATAATCCAATGTTCCATAAATCGCGACAACAACAACTTATCAACCTTATCTATTTTGCAATACCCAATCGAAAATCCCGTGCCCTAGACTTTGGAAGACAAAAAAATAAAGGAGAGTTTTATGGGATACTTACCTCGAATCGTAGTAAGGTAAATGTAGAGACCTTGAGACGAGAACTCAAATAGTGGAAAAATATCCACCCAAGATGTGAGGGAAGGGAATGTACGAAAAGGTCTGTGAAAGTCGTGCGAAGTGAGGAGTCAAGAAAGAATTGAGGCCTTATGTTCCTGTGCGAGTGACTTAAGTCACTTAGGAAATAAACCGTGCTAGGCACAAGACTCCCCCTTTTGCTTTAAATAAGGACAGCCTTACTAAGGTTTAGTCAAGTTTCCAATGTGTCCCAGAGTCCCATTGAGACTGCAATGTTCTTTGAGAAAAAAAGAGACATAACTAAATTTTTTTTTATTCTTTTATATATATATATATATTTATAAATAGAACTCATAACACCAACCAAAACAAAGAAAACAAAAAAAAAAAAAAAAAAAAAAAAACATTGACAACGAGTATTATTTTACTCACAGACATAGCTTCCTTCACAAGGCCGAATTTTGAGCCTTTAGTGTAGCCTCGACCAAACATCATTCTCCTCACCCTATCCCCCATATAGGAGATTCACTTTCTCAATTGTAGCCATCACATGGTGTCTTGTACCTCATTAGTAAAGATCACGTGAGAGTGTGAGGGAGGATTTTTTTTCCCCCTCTTTGAGATACTCCTTGGGGATGCTCTTTTTCCTTAAAAGTCAAACTTTATGCTAGGGCCTAGATACGTGACAAAAATATCTTCTCCAAGCATAAGGTGTTTGGAATTCTATTTATCCATGATTGAATTACTCATCTTTTTCCACAATGATTAGAGCAATGATTTTTTCTATAAGGACTTCATAGATCATATCCGTTTTAAGTGTTTGTCTTTTTCCACAATGATGAAACACTTGACTTTTTCTATATGGATCCACTATTATGCTTGGCAAGAGAAGATCTTTTTCATTTTAGTACTAGGTTCAACTAGTATTAGTCAATTTAAGGAAAAGACTTCTCCCTTTCTATTGAGTATCATAGCCAATTAGAAGATAGGTTTAGATTCCTCATAGTGAATGGACAAAGGTCCTTGATTGATCAACCATATGATTTTCAAACCCATGATAGAATGCTTAACCAAGTCATAGTGCTTCCCTCCAAAACAGAGCTGATATGGTGAGGGTTAGAATGCTCAATCACTTGGCAAACACCTTAAGCTCAGATTTTGCTCAATGTTGGTTCCATTAAATCTGTGAGAAAAACAAGCTCAAAATTACATTTAATCAAAATCTGAACAACAAAAAATAATAATACAGAAATTTAAATGCAAGAAGGTGTTGAACCTTTTTAATGCATATCACACACACCAATGGCTTTTCTTAAAAATTAAAACCTTAACCCATCTAAGGGTTTTGTAAATAGATCATCCAATTGATGTTCAGTAGCCACATGCTCCAAGGACACTAATTTTGACTCAACCAGGTCTCGAATAAAATGATGCCTAATGTCTATATGCTTAGTTCTTGAGTGCTGAACATAATTTTTTGAGATACTAATGGCACTAGAATTATCACAATAGACTGTCATAGTATTTTCAGAGAAACCATAGTCCTCATTTCCATCCAAAGAAGTTGTGTACAACAACTTCCTACTGCAATGTATTCGACTTCAGTTGTAGATAAGGAGAAGGAATTTTGCTTTTTACTCATCTATGCAACTAGATTTCCACCTATGTAAAAGCACCCTCCAGATGTGCTTTTTTTGTCATCAGCATTCCCAGCCTAATCAGCATTGAATATCCAACTAAAATCAAGTTAGAATCTTTAGAATACCAAATCCCATAATCGACAGTAGCATTTAGATTTTTAAGAATTCTTTTTACTATAGTGAGGTGTGATTCCTTAGGATTAGCTTAAAATCTAGCACATACACCAACACTAAAAGAAATATCAAGTCTACTTGTTGTAATATACAACAATCTCCCTATCTTACTTCTATAAAGTGTAGGATCAATGTTCTTACCTATGGGATCTGTGCTGATTTTTACTGAAATGCTCATAGGAGTACGAGCATGAGTCTTTCCATCCATTCCAAACTTCTTAACGAGATCTTTAGCATACTTAGATTGAGAAATAAAAATTTCTTCTTTTGTTTGTTTAACTTGAATGCCCAAGAAAAAATTCAGTTCACCAATCATACTCATTTCAAATTCAGATTTCATTTCATTTGCAAACTCATAAGAAAGTGAGTCGAGAGTTGCTCCAAACACAATGTCATCTACATAAATTTGAGCAATAAGAAATTGTTTACCAGTTTTTCTTAAGAAAAGAGTTCTATCAGCTTGTCCTCTAGTGAACCCATGCTCAAGTAGATAAGTTGTCAACCTTTCATACCAAGCCCGTGGTGCTTGCTTTAATTCATAGAGTGTCTTCTTCAACTTGTACACATGATCAGGTACAAATGGTTAATGAATCCTTTAGGTTGCTCAACATATACTTCTTCTTGTAACACACCATTTAAAAATACACTCTTAATGTCCATTTGATATAGTTTAAAATTTAAATGACAAGCTATAGCAAGCAATATGCAGATGGATTTTAAACATGCAACCAGGGCAAAAGTTTCATCAAAATCAATCCCTTCTACTTGTGTGTATCCTTGTGCAACAAGTCTTGCTTTATTTCTAACTATAGTGCCATGCTCATCGGACTTATTCTTGAAGATCTACTTGGTTCCAATGACATTGTAATTTTTTAGGTCTCGGCACCAACTCCCATACTTCATTTCTTGTGAATTGATGAAGTTTCTCATGCATAGCATTCACCCAACTTTCATCACTCAAGGCTTCTTCAACTTTCTTGGGTTTTACCTATGACAAATAACACAAAAGAATCTAAATTTAGTACTCTTTTTCTAAGTCTCATTCCTTCATCTAGCTTACTAAGAATGTTTTCTTTTGGATGATTATGACTAATTCTCGAAAATGGCTCTTTGTCCCGTAAGGAATGAGAATTTGGAGGAGTTTTCTCTTCACGGTCTGCATCACTTTCTTATTCAGATTTTTCTTCTTTTCCTTGAGTTGACTCACTCATGCTTTGAAGTTCTCTTTTTGTAGTCTCGGCTGAGTCATCATCTATGACCACATTGATTGATTCCATCACAGTTCTTGTATGAAGATTATAGACTCTATATGCTTTGATATTTGAAGAGTAGCCAAGAAATATCCCTTCATCACTCTTGCTGTCAAATTTATGTGGATTTTCTCGACCATGCAAGATATAACATCTACTCCCAAAGACTTTAAAATGCTTGACAATGGGCTTTTTATCTTTCCACAACTCATAAGGGGTGTGCCTAGTACCTGGTCTAAGTACAACTCGATT
This sequence comes from Juglans microcarpa x Juglans regia, assembly GCF_004785595.1. Taxonomy (NCBI): domain Eukaryota; kingdom Viridiplantae; phylum Streptophyta; class Magnoliopsida; order Fagales; family Juglandaceae; genus Juglans; species Juglans microcarpa x Juglans regia. The sequence continues at coordinate 16,324,137 of NC_054594.1, read as the reverse complement.
TAGAATATAACCTTTTGTGTTGACAGCTTCTTCCCAAAAATATAAAGCCATATGTTTGCTGCTCTCAGCATAGTCCGAGCCATCTCTTTGATTGCTCTATTTTTTTCTTTCAAATACTCCATTTTGTTGAGGTGTGATTGGAGCATAAAACTCTTGATGTAGGCCTTGTTCATCAAAATAGAAGAGAAATTAGAATTTTCAAATTCCTTACCATGATCACTATGAATTCTAGAGATAGACAAGTCTTTCTCTATTAATAGTCTCTTAAATAATTTCTTGGCAAAATCAAAAGCTTCAAATTTTTGTCTTAGTAGTATGGTCCAGGTAAATCTTGAAAAATCATCCAAAATGACCATAATATATTTCTTTCCACCAAAGCTCTCGGTTTGTGTTGGACCCATTAAGTCCATGTGAAGTAGCTCAAGAGGCCGAGATGTGAGTATGTCAGAAATTTTCTTATGGTGGGATCTTGTTTGCTTTCCTTCTTGGCATGCTCCACACACCATCTTTTTCACTTTTAGGGACTTTGGTAACCCAGTTATAGCTTCCTTTTTGGATAGTTTTGATAGGCCTCTTAGATTGATGTAACCAAGACGTTGATGCCAAAGCTAGGCTTCATCCAATAGTACTCTAAGACAACATATATATGGAGAGATTCCATAGCAATTGTCCGACATTCTAGTGCCCTTCAAAATCCATTTCTCAACTTGATTATATACATTGCATTCATCCTTTGAAAAATGTACAAAAAGATTTTCATCACAAAATTGACTAATGCTAAGTAATTTGCCTTGAAGCCATTAACAAATAAAACATTATGAAGAGTAGGTATTCCAGGAATTTCTATACTTCCCTTTCCTTCAACGATGGCCTTGCTTCCATCACCAAATGTCATGGTTCCTCCACTAGTGAATTCAATTTTCTTGAATAAACTCTTGTCACCTGTCATATGTCTTGAGCATGCACTATCCAAGTACCATAAGCAATTTTCCATTGTCCTAAGTGTTGTATATGCAATTAGGCACACGGCATCTTCCTTAATTACCCACTTGGTTTTGAGTTTTGTCTTGTTTTCATTTCTTAATAGTTGTACACTTGGAAGACAAAAATCTACTATCTCACCAAGTTTACGGCCTATGATAATGATTTGATGACTCAAATTATCAACCTTGGTTTCTAAGTTTCTTTCTTTTCTTGAAACTTTTCTTTTTCCCTCTTTTTCCTACATTTTTATTAAATTAAAGCAGTGCGGTCTTATATGACCAATCATATCACAAAAATGACAAGTAGGAGTATACTTACCTTCAGGCTTACCTTGATTGGGCCTTTTTTCCTTTGATCTATCATGTGAGACATGAGTTTTAGGCACGACCTTCTTTGGAATTTCCTCATCTTGACTTCTTTTAACAAAAATTATACCTTTTGATGAGGTGGCAGCGTATGGTGAGGCCTTAAATTCCATACATTGGGAAGTCATGTGCCCCAAGCCCGTGCTATCACAAATAGATTTTTGAAAACTCAACATCTTGTCAAGTTTCTGAGTTGCAATTCTTTCTTTGAACTCTTGAATTTTTTTTTAACTCCTTCTCAAGAAAACATTGCTGAGCTTGTAGCCTTGATACTTCAATTTCAGATTTTTTTAGTACCTCTGATAGATTACTCTTCTCATCCTCAACAACTATGAGTTTTTTATATAGCTTTTTATTTAATTTCTTCAGCTTGACCACTTCTTCACATAGAACAATTTAGGCTTCTTGTAAACTTAGCTCATGATCAACCACAACTAGGGCAACCTCTGAATCACTATCATGATCATCACTTTCAGATTTGGTTAAACTAACATCAGGAAATTTATGAACAATAGTAGAAAAAGCGATAAATGAAATTTTATCCATAGATGATGAACTGAAATATTCAGATTTAGATTCATCACTAAGAGTGACATTAAGAGCTTTACCTTTGTTTCTTTTAAAATTTGGATACTCAATTCTTATGTGACCATACCTTGAACACTCATAACACTTAACTTTATCTTTTTGCTCAGATTTATCTTTGTTCCATTTTTCAGAATCATTTTTTTTAGCAGGAAATTCCTTAACTTTCTTTTGTCTTCCATTTGCTCTCTTGTTAAACATGAATTTCGTAAATTTTCTAGCAATAAGTGTTATGTCTTCATCATTTAAATTTTCTTCATCAAAAAACTCTTCACGTTCTTCTTTTATAGTTTTTAATGCAATAGGCTTACCCTTTTTCAATTGAGGAAGTGAAGATTCATAAGTTTGTAGGGAACCTACTGGTTCTTCGACTTTGATTGCATCCAAGTCTTTGCTTTCCTCTATAGCAATTACTTTTGGGCAAAATATTTTAGGTAGAGATCTTAGAATCTCTCTCACAAATCTTGAATCTCCCACATTTTCCCCTAGATTCAACTTGGAATTCACAATTTCATTTAGTTTTGCATAAAAATTATTAAAATTTTCATCTTTCAGTATTCTAATTTCCTCAAACTTTGAAGTTAGCAATTGTAAATTGGAAGTTTTTACAATCTTGGTTCCCTCATGTGTGACTTCCAAGATCTCCCAAGCTTCTTTGGCCACTTCACACATGGAAATTCTCTTAAATGTTTTAGGAGAGACTGCTATGAAAATAGCATTAAGTCCTTTACTATTCTAATTACAGATGTTAACCTCATCTTTTGTCCATGCATCAATAGCAGTCACGGGTCTAGTCCATCCCTTTTCTACAGTGTGCCAAACCCGCTCATCCAATGATTTGAGAAACATCATCATCCAAACTTTCCAGTACGCATAGTTTCCACTATTAAAGTGTGGTGGAGCTGATAATGATGACATAATCAACAGGGGAGCGGATCACACTCGGATGAGTGAACCACAGTTTGATACCAATTAAAATTATCCAAGTACCCTTGTAGTTAGATCACACGCTTCACCACACAAATAATTAAATTGATTAGTCTCTTTGTTATACGATAATCTGATAAATACTCAAATACTTAAAGTAATAAAAGTGTTTAAGATCAATTTTGGTTTTGAAGGGAAACCCTTTGAAAAACTCTTTAATGCTAAAACCCTACGGGGAAGCCAAACCCAGAAAAGTCAATCTTATTATTCGAAAATCATTTACAATTAACTCTCAATTACAAAACCTGTGTAACTTGACTCTCTTACTTGACCAGACAAATGACCCGTTTGTCTTCTACCGCAGTAACAGTCAGAACCTCTGGCGATCTTCAAACAATTGACTTCCCTCCTAGAACTCTAGTGACTGAACTTGATCACCTTAACTCCGACCCGGTGTATGCACGCACTTCAAAAAGACAAAAACACTGGAAAATTCTCAAGAGAATTTTTCTCACACGAAAACTCTTGGATCTCGTGTGGATCACCAAGCATACTCAAAATTCACTGCACAAGCAAGTTACATCCTTAGCCGAAGATCATCAATTAAATAAATTGCCCGGTATTTGATCTATACTAGAACTCTGCTAACGGACTGAGTCTGTTAGGAATTTCAGGTACAGTAGGAATCTGTTGGCGAGATAATTGTGCTGATAGTTTGCTAATAGCCAATGCTGAAATTTCATTAGATAACTGCTTTAGATAACTTTTAGATAGCTCGAAATTCTTCCTTGCTCGATATCTTCTTTCTAAGTCTTCTATCCAAATCACTTGATATCTCCTATCTTTTCGAACCTTCAATTTAGATCAAAAAGTCTTTTAAATCTTTATATATGCAACCACTTATCTTCGAATTCAATTTTTCATAGATAAAGATAAACATAAACATTTATCTATTAATCTACTTTATCTTTGAATTTAAATATTCATAGATAAAGACAAACACAAATTAAATTCATCCAATAAATCAAATAGATCATAGTCATCTAATATCCATCAAACTTTTACATCAACAGGGCTTACTACTGCCCCTTCACATTTCAGTCACTCATGAATGAAATGTTTAGGTCATTTTTTAGATACTTTGTCATTGTTTTCTTTGATGATATTCTGGTCTACATTAGGGATTGGCAGTCTCATTTACCAATTGTGCTGAGAACTTTGGAGAAGAACCAGTTTTTTGCTAAGCAGTCAAAATGTCAGTTTGCTTGCACTAAAATTGATTACTTGGGCCATTTGATTTCTAAGGTTGGTGTTAAGGTTGATCCTATGAAGTTGTGAGCTATGTTAACTTGGCCTGTTCCAAAAATTGTGAAGTCTTTGAGGGGTTTTTTGGGGCTAACTGGGTACTACAAGAAGTTTATATAGAGTTATGGCCAAATAGTAGCCCCTTTAACTTCTTTGTTGAAGAAAGAAGCTTTCCATTGGTCTGCAGCAATAGCAGAAGCATTTTAGCAGTTCAAGAAGGTTGTAACAAGCCCTCCAGTATTAGCCTTACTTGACTTTCCACAAAAATTTGTCATTGAGTGTGATGCTTGCAGAGTGGGTGTGGGTGCAGTGTTGATGCAAAACCAACAACCTATAGCTTTTTTAAGTCAGACCTTGAAGGGGAAGAACTTACTCCTTTCCACATATGAAAATGAGTTATTGGATTTGGTTATGGCTGTAAGAAAGTGGCAACCCTATTTGCTTGGAACTGCATTTGTGGTCAGAACAGATCACCATAGTTTAAAGAACCCTTTGGAACAAAAGGTGGGAACTACTACACAACAAAAATGAATCTCAAAGTTGCTTAGTTATGAGTTTTCCATTGAATTTAAGAAGGGAGTGGATAATAGAGTTGTTGATGCATTATCCAGGATGGCAATTTCTGATGAATGTGGCCCATTAGCTATTATTTCTTTTCCTACTCCAACTTGGTTGGAGGAAATCAAGCAAGCTTATATGTTTGATGATGTGGCCTAGCAACATCTCAAGTCAGTGCAAGATGGATTGCCTTCTACTTCTGCCTTCTTTCTTCGACATGGTCTCTTGTTTAAGAAGGGTAGGATATATGTTCCTAACAGTCATGAGCTTAAGGCTAAGATTTTGGATTTCATCCATGCTTTTCCTAGTGCTGGACACTCAGGCTTTCAGAAGTCTCTCCAACGTGCTGGGCATGATTTTTATTGGTCTGGTTTGAAGATAGAAGTTAAGCATTACATTCAAGAATGTGATACTTGTAAGAGAAATAATGTAGAAAATATTCGTCTCGCTGGTCTTCTTCAACCTCTGCCTATTCCTCAACACATATGGTCTGATTTGTCTATAGATTTCATAGAAAGGTTACCAAATTCTAAAGGGTACTCTTCTATTATGGTGGTGGTTCATAGGTTAACAAAATATTCTCATTTCATGCCTTTGAAACACCCTTTCACAACTATTAAGGTAACTTCATTGTTCTTTGACAATGTCTTTAAACCCATGGCATGCCACAGACCAGAGTGTCTGATAGAGCTGCTACATTTGCTAGTTCCTTTTGGAGAGAACTCTTTAGATTGCAGGGGGTCACACTTTCATATTCATCTGCTTACCATCCTCAAAGCGATGGATAAACTGAAGATGTCAATAAGTGTGTTGAACATTTTTTAACGATTTTTTCTAGTGAGAAGCCTAGACAGTGGGCTGAGTGGCTAACTCTTGTTGAATGGTGGTATAATACTACTTTTCATGCATCAACTAAATTGACCCCTTATGAGGCAGTGTATGGCAAGCCTCCTAGAAAACTCCACCATTACATTCTAGGCATTATAGCTAACCAAGCAGTTGAAGACTTATTGAAGTCCAGCGATCAAATTCTCTTGATTCACAAGCAGAACTTAGTTGAAGCTCAAGGCAGAATGAAGGCTCAATATGATAAAGCTCATACTGAAAGGGAGTTCTTAGTTAGTGATTGGGTGTATTTGAGATTGCAGCCTTATAGACAGCAACCTTTGGCTGTTAGGCGAAATTTCAAATTATCTCCCAGATTTTTCGGCCATTTTAAGGTATTCTAAAGGATTGGCTTAGTTGCTTACAAGCTCAGTTGCTTACAAGTTGGATCTTCCTCAGCAAACCACAATTCACCCAGTTTTTCATGTTTCTTGTTTGAAGAAAAAATTGGGTCAACATATTTCACCTCTTTCTAAACTTCCTCCAGTTGACATACATGGTGAATTACTACCAGAGCCTGAACTTATCTTACAAAGAAGGTCCAGAAACTGTATCGACGGACCTCTAGTGGAGCTGCTTGTTCAATGGCAAGGGGCTTCCATAGAAGATTCAACCTGAAAATCATATTGGAAGTTGAGAGAGAAGTTTCCTAACCTTGTGGGCAAGGTGTTCTACAAGGGAGGGGTATGTTACGAGCATCAAGGAAATGGAAAGCAAAAGGAATGGAAGGAGAAGCTGGTACCAGTGAAAGAAGTAGATGCAAAAATGGGAAGTGAAGAAGGGTCATTATTTTGTTAAGTAATATTAGTCTGTTAGTTGAATATGGGTGAAACGTTGTCGTTAAGAGTAGTCTGGTTAGTGAGGAAAGGACTAAAACAATACGGTGTCACCTGAGTAAGTAAGTGATTCACTAAAATGTTGTCGTTATATGTTAGGAATGTTTGTATTCAAAGACGATACAATGCGTTTAATACATTGCTATAAAAAGAAACGTAAGAGCTGGGTAGAACTAACTCTAAAATTTAGTTAACTTTCCTTCCTATTCTCTCCCTTTCTTTTCTCAAATTCTCCTCTCTTTCCTTCTCTAGGTCTTCATTTCTAGAGGTTGACTTCCTCGAAACAGTCAGGTTACAAGGGCTCATTACAAATAAAAAGATAGTGGATCTATTTTTGTTAGAGCTATTTTCGATGGTGTTGGTTTGCTTGGATTTAGTTTGGTTGGTGTTGCTTCACTGTGTAATCAAAATGATAGTGGAATGGCTCTTATTTGAGCTATGTTCGTTGGTGTTGCTCTGCTTTTATTTGATTTGGTTGGTGTTGCTTCACTGTGGAATCAAAATGATAGTGGAATGGTTATTGTTTGAGCCATTTTCGTTGGTTGGTGTTGCTTTGCTTTGATTTGGGCTTTAGGTGCATGTTACTTTGAGTTATTTTGAGATTTATGGTTTTTGAAGTTTCTGGTATTTGGGAGTTTCTGGTACTTGAAGTTCTGGTACTCGTTGAGGCAGTTTTTGTAGCCATGCATGTACCTTTTGAATTTGTGAAATTTGGGTAAACACAATGAGTAAGATTTGGGATATTGTTTGTTTATCTCAATTCTGCTGCATCAGTCCTGAGCATTATCTTGCTCTCATGAATTATTGATAAGCTTGAAATCACCATTATATTGTGCACAATGTATTCATATGTTGATGTTCACATTGGGATGTTATTTTTAGAATACTGCGTGTTTTTTTATTAGGGATTGCACAGGCTATTTTTAGATTACTGCATATGTTTTTAGATTAGGGATTACACAGGTTGTGATAATGTGGGCAACAACTGTATGTTAAAGGAGGTTCTTGTTTGCCTCCGCTTTCCAAGATTACATGTGATATGGTTGTTCACTGAATTAATATTTGCCTCTGCTTTCCAACTGGTCTTGTGTATATGAGAGATAGTTGTCTTGCAAGAATAGTTTTTGAAAGGAAAAGTCTTATTGCAAGCGAGTTCACGCACCAAACCGTAAACCGATACTTACATGTAAGGCATTCATTTAATGAAAATGTGCGAATTGAAGACAAATAATTTTCGTGAGACAGAGGACCTTCTTCTTCTCTCAAAAGTTTTTTTTTGTTTTAATAAAAAAAGTCATGTCAGCGTTAATACGCGGTTTGGTGCGCCAAATTACTTGTACCTTGCAAGTCTCTTTCTGAAAATGGTTTTTGAAAATAGTTGTACTAATGTTGCATTGCAAACCAAAATTGAAAACCATTTGTTTGCAAACCAGTATCACACATTTAAAATTAAAACACCATGTGTCACCCTGTATCACACACACTTGGTACTTGGTAATGGTCTGGTATAATATTTTCCTACTGGCATGAATTAGGCCTGTGCAAAAAAGGGCTTGGCCCTAATCAATCCAAAAACTTTCTTCCAATTTCACAACCCAAAAGTTGTACCTGGATACAAGAGCTACTAACACCAAAGATTTTCAGCCATTTTCTAAATATTCAGATTTATTTTTTTACAATGGTGAAGAGAAGAGCTAAACATGAAGACGAGGTCGGCCACGAGGGACCCAGACAATGAAGCTGTGGAGCACATCCACGAGTTGAAGCCGTGGAGACAAAGGCTTCGAATGAGAAGGGTTGAAGGTGAAGTGTGAGATGTAGTTGGTTTTTATGAGATTGAAGCGGTTTGTTTAACCCGATATTTTTAACCCAACCCGAATGTACCAGGTCGGATCGCATTTATTACTACTTCCGAGTCGAGTCGGTTCGGACCCAAAATATCTTTGGACGGGCCGGGATGCAGGCCTAGTATGAATGCTCCACCTTGGATAATGGAGAGTTGGAGATTATGAAAATAAAAATAAAAAAAATTAAAGAAATAAAAAAATTGTATTAAAAAATATATTTAAAAAATAATAATATTTTATTATTATAAAAAATGAGATAGCTAATCCAATATGGAGTTTAAGTTTTAAGTTACTAATGAAAAGTCAAAAAACCACATATTAGCTAAATTTTAACTGTGAGATGACTAATCTAATATCAAGGCTCTTCAGGTTCAATGTTGGGAATAAAGTTAGAAGATCTCATCTGTAATAAAAAAGGAAGAAAAGTCGAACAGCAATGAAAGGACCAAACTTAAAAGCTGGCAGGGGACAAAAAGCTAAGGGGCACAAGAAGGCAAATTAAAAATGGACTTCACTTTACCTTCTTCACCTCCTTTCATGGTTTCTTTTTCTCCACTGTAATAGAGTACTTTTTTTTTTTTTTTTTTTGAAACTGTAATAGAGAGTACTTGAGAGATCGAAGACGAGAGAATTTGATTCATATTTGACTTCATCATCACTTCTCCAAGACTCGTACGTGTACGAAAAATTCAGTGTTGAACCACATTAGATATATGTTCATCTATCTTTATTTTCTGCATTTATTTCACTGCGAAAGCCATAGATGTACACCACTAGCACAGCCTCTATCGGTGGTACTGCACAAAACATCTTAACAAAAGTAAACAAACCCAACAAGAAAAAAAGAAAATACAAACCCATAAAAAGCCATGCACATCGATCTCTTTATATTAGATATGCTATTATCTTAAATCTTTTGGTCGAACCTCAATGCCATGGATCACAAGGCCAGACTTCCAGTTGAGGACTTCACTCTCCCTCAAGTGCATTTCGACCACTCTATCTACCTGGTCATGATTGAAGAATTCCCCCAACTCAATCTCCATCCACATGTCCTCTCTGTCTCTTGGAAATCGTGCATCCTCTTCCTCGGGTGCATCATCCATGGATGTTCTTGATAGCAAATAAGCATTGATAAAATCACATCTAATCTCATCTAGAAATCTAACCCACAACTTCACTGGCTTGTCAAGCCCATGGGATTGATCCCCAATAGTGTAGATAAGGTATGCTCCGTATCTCGTATTTGGGGACAGAAATTTGGTCTCAATGTTGCCCCGTACGTCAAGCCAACACACATCCAAAAGATGAGCAACCTCCGTAAATCTGCACATGATTCTTATAATGTCAACCGTAACAAAGCATGCTGTGTAAATTCACATAAACATTGATATAGAAATAGAGAGTTGGGGAGAGTGACCTGGATTTAGGTAAAAATGGCGACTCGGCAAGAGAAGACCATTTCCAGTATTGTGAAGCGTCTCCCCATACTACCTCTAACTCCCTCGCACCCAGCATGTAACTCTTTTTCCCACTCCATTCATGTATTGTAAAACTCTGTTGAATCAGTTTACTCTTTGATGTCAAGGATATATAATTCTTCAATCAAAATCAATAAAGAAAATTGTATCTTCCTTTGAAACCTACCTTTTTTTCCCAAAATATAAAAGTTCCCTTTTTCCAATATTCAAACTGTGCAGTGCTTCTAACAACTTATAACAACTTAAGCAGACAAAACTAGAGGGAAATTCTACATATGCCTACCCTGTTACCGTTGCCGATGAGGATCGGATTGTCGCAGAGGCTGAAATAAAGATCTTTCTTGGACAGCATACTCAATGATGACGACGACGAAACCGATTCAGAAATGATTTGCTGATGATCGGGAGGCAGAAGCGCCTCCCACACGAGATTGGAAGCAGCAGCTGAGCTGAATGTCCGGGAAACCAACGACATCCTGCATGCATCAGGAGGGGATGTCTTAGAAATTATGTTGGCGATGCACTCGTACGGTAGTTTGCTTGTAATATCCATAATTTCGGAAATCTCTCTCTTCTTTATCTTCGTTTACGCGATATCTACCGACTCATTTGAGTGCGTGCATATGAATTTATCTATAGAGCGAGAGAGACAAAGAAGAGTCAAAGGAAGACTTACCCGGGCCTAGTCCATCATGTAATGAAACAGCATAAAATTAAACGTCGACTTTCTATGCAAGTAGATAGACACGACATAGAAGCTACATGGAAATTAATGTTTGAGAGAGGTTTTTGCAAATATGCAAAACTTGACAAGTAAATAGCTAAAGCTAAATAAAATAATTCATTTGACTAATCTATTTAATTATATAAAAGCCATGTTTTAATTGATGACTTGGCCTTCTCTCTGCAATATTCGGCTGTCTACTTCAAGCGGTAGTTGCCAAATATTAAAACCGTGCAACGGTTTGTCCCACAAAAGTTTCATTAGAACCGACGGTTTGAATTAAAACCTCAAGCAATCATATGTGAATCTGATCTTTTATTCATTTAAGGTGCGTTTCCGGATATTCAATATAAAATATTTCCATCAAATAATAATAATAAATTGTTATGATTTTGAGGCATTGTTTTCATAAATAATTACAAAACATGACCAAAGTTAAATATTCATGAAGAATTAAAACCGTCGAATACCCAAGTTGAGATGAGGTAGCACAAAAAAAACACAAAATCATGAAAAATTACAAATTCTGAAGCAGTGCAAAATGGCAACCGAAAAAAGGAGTAGTGTTCTGCTTTTCTAAAAGAAACCGCAGGCTAATTTTATATTCACTCTTTCGGTTGAAAATTGCTCTCTATTCTTGCACTTTCTTCTTTGCTCTCTCTCTCTCTCTCAAATAAACTGAGGCCAGGCCACTGTACTTTTTGCATTCAAGTGCTTCTCTGGTGTGGAGGTGTTGAAGTTCAAAGGAAAATAAAACAGGTCAGTATGACTGTCTTTTGTGTGTTTATGGTATATATAGTCTATTTATGTATTGCACATGTTTGTTTATAGCCCTAAGAAATGAAGTAACTGATACAATAAATTCTGGAAATTCATAAAAGCTCGCAAGTTTCAGATATGGTGGTTGAAAAATAGGGACACCATCAATCTAAAACAATATAAACATTGTTGAAACATAAACAAACAAAATACTGTATACTTACCAAAGATAATGTTTGTCTTCATTTGTTCTTCATTTAGATTGCTTTCCCACATGATCAGTTTCCATAAATCTCAACCAAAAAATTCCTCACTAACAGTCTATAGGAATGAAAACATAAAATGTCTATAGGTGAAGACATAACATGTATTAGTTCTGAAATGCATACTACCATGCATTAACCTTCTTTGTTTTATATCAAAACTTACCTTCAAAAATCATATAAATAATTACCAAGGTTATCCCAAGATAGATTATTAAATGATGAACACTATTCATCATATACAAACAAGCTTACCACATGTCTCTCTTCATTATATATTCCAAAAGGCTTAAGCAATAATATAAGAAAACAACACCATCCAATTACTAAATTTTAAAACAGAAAGGAAAAAAAAAAAAAAGCATAAATAGCAGGCACAAAAGCAATGAATCCACCTTTGTGCGCAAAATACGTTAAAATTAACACTATCAACACTACCATGGTGTAGAACATTACTTAAGACTCGCTTAACCCTTAAATATATAAAAAATAGAAGAAGTAACATTTTACACAGAAATCTTATGAACATAAGTCTCCAACAAAAAAAAAAATCACATTTCCAACCTTACAAACTTTTGCAAGATTCTTAAAAGCACAACTTACACCCAAAATCATAAGGAAACCAAATCTTAACAGGTACCATTTCCTGATACGTATAGAGTTTCACATATAATTAACAATAAAAAACCCCCAAACCAACATTTGGAGATATTCATACAAAACTATGAATAATAATAGCCAAGAGATATCTAAGTTGGCACATTTTCCACCATGAACTTTCCATAGTTCCTCTATCCATGGTACAACCATTAAATTCATTATACGGCGCCAATTTTAAGACCCACAAAGCAACTTTTAAAAGTGGTATGGGTGTAAATCAGGCACAAATACAAATTTAGGCAGAAAAAATAACACTTTGAAAACCCACCCCCAACCCTAAGAAAGCTCACACAACAAAAAGAAAGAAGCATGAAAGACCCTTCTTTCAAGAGGGAGGTAGAAAAAAGAAAGAAAGCAGCCAAATCAATCAGTAATAATTAACTACTCTGGTAAAGACTCTGAGATTTATACCTTTAAGCTAAACGAAATACATCAAGTAACAATGATGAGACTAAGGCTAACAGTCCATGCCGTAGAACATTACTTAAGACTCGCTTAACCTTTAAATATATGAAAAATAGATGAAGTAACATTTTACATAGAAACCTTATGAACATTAGTCTCCAACAAAAAAAAAAAAGAAAATTACATTTCCAACCTTATAAACTTTTGTAAGATTCTTAAAAGCACAACTTACACCCAAAATCATAAGGAAACCAAATCTTAACAGGTACCATTACCTGGAACATATAGAGTTTCACATATAATTAACAATAAAAAAACCCCAAAAAATTCACATCAGTTTCAAAAATTCTCAACCAAAAAATTCCTCACTAATAGGGGATTCCAAGAAACAATTATAACATAAGTCACTCAATGAACTTAAATAAAAAAGAAAAAGTTTATGAAATCTGAACTAAATCCAGCAATAAGCATATGAAATTATGAATTCCATCGCCAAAGTTTGAACATCTCTTTAATTTTAATAATTTTGGGAATTTTAATTTGATAGAAAATGCTTTGCAGTTTTAAGAAAACCCAAAACATTCAAGCAACTAGATCATTAACATACCAATGACTTGGTAGAAAACGTTTAGATGATTTAAGGGTCGAGAATGACCTGAGGAAGGTTAGATCTAAATACTTGAAACCTAAACAGAGTATAGAAAGTGGATACAATCACAATCTTGATTCAACAACAAGAAGGAGCTCGGCATGACAAGGAGGCTCAGGACATGAGATTTTCTAAATTAGTGCAGCAGATCTCGAGACTTTCTGCTAGTAGTTCTAATGGCCATGTTCAATTGCCTCAGAACTTTCAGAAGGAGTGTCCTAATGGTGAGGATAATGAAGTTGTGAATGAAGTGCAGCATCGGGAGTTTGGCGATCGAAGTTTTCATAGAGGCATTAAACTGGATTTTCCAAGGTTTGGGGGAAAAAATCCTTCTGCATGGATTTATAGGGCGAATCAGTATTTCCTTTATCATCAAGTTCCTCCTGGTTAGAGGACTTTCTTCGCCTCTTTTCACATGGATGATGAGGCTTTCATCTGGTTCCAAAATGCGAGTGATGCTGGAGCTTTCCATTCATGGGAGGAGTTTGCTAGAGCAGTGCAGGTGTGATTTGGATCATCTGTTTATGATGATCCAATGGAGGCATTAACATGATTAAGGCAAGTCAGTTTTGTAACAGCTTATAAATCAGAATTTGAATTGTTGTCCAATCGAATTAAAAGTGTGTCAGAAAGAAACAAATTAAGTCGTTTCTTGAGTGGTTCACAGGATGACATTAGATTGCCAGGGGGATGTTGAATCCTCCTTCTCTCAATGATGCTTTTGGGTTGGCAAAATTTCAAGAGCAGTATATTTGGAGTACAAAGAAGTCCTGGAAGGGTGGGTTTATCAATTCACACCAAAGTTCTATTGAGGGATCTGGCTCTAGAAGTGGTCCGATGGGATCCATCTTGGGCACACCTAAGTCCTTACCTATAGGAAAACTTTCTTATCAAAAAATTTTTGAGGTGCAAATGCAGGAAAGAATGAAGAAATGGCTTTGTTATTTTTGTGATGACAAGTGGCAACCAGGCCACAAATGTGCCAAACCTAGGTTGTACTTAATAGAAGGTATGGAGCTTTTTAGTAGCCTAGAAAATGAAGAAGTGGAGAATGTGGTTAATTTGGATGATACTGTGGAGGAGGTTATAGCTGATATTGCCTCTATTTCCTTACAAGCCATGATTAGTGCCCCAAATCCTAAGACCATGCGAATAGTGGGGCATATTAATAAGAGAAGAGTGGTCATTTTGGTTGACACTGTTAGTACCCACAATTTTGTGTATACTGCACTTCTAGCTCATTGTAATTTGTCTATAATAACATAAAAACCTATTCATGTGAGAGTGGCCAATGGAGAATTGTTAACTAGTAAGGGCACAATTTCAGGAATTGGGGTTACAATACAAGGCACTGTACTTTCAGTTGATTTCTTTGCCTTGGAAATGAGAGGATGTGATGTAGTGTTGGGCATTCAATGGCTACTTTCCTTAGGCCATGTGCTTTGAGATTTTGTGGCATTAAAAATGAGTTTTTCTTATGGTTTAAAGCAGATGTGTCTCCAGGGTCTTATGTGTGCTATTGACTTGGTGGATAATAAGGAGCTTTCAACCATTACTAAAGTGGGTAGTAAAGGAGTTTGGTTTCAATTGTTAGCTTTTGAAAACAATATACCTCAACTTGTTATGGCATAGGAAGTCCCTGAGCTTTTAAAGAGGTATAACAAGGATTTTGAGAAGCCTAAAGGGATGCCTCCAAAAGATCTAAGGATCATCAGATTGTCCTTAAGGAAGAATCAATGCCAGTCAGTTTCAACCTTATAGGTATCCATACTTCCAAAATACAGAAATTTAAAGGATAGTTGTTGAGTTGCTGCAGTCTGGAGTGATTAGGCCAAGTCAGTCCCCATTTTCATCTACAGTTTTGTTGATTAGAAAGTCTGATGGGTCGTGGAGAATGTGCGTTGATTACTGGATTCTAAATGAGGCCACCATAAAAGATAAGTACCCTATTCCAGTTGTGGATGAACTTTTAGATTAGTTGTTTGGTTCTACTGTGTTCTCCAAGCTCGACCTCATATCAGACTACCATCAAATTAGAATGAAAGCTGCAAATGTTCATAAAAACACTTTTAGAATATATGAGAGCCATTATGAGTTCCTTGTTATGCCATTTGGACTCACTAGTGCCCCCTCCACATTTCAGTCACTCATGAATGATGTGTTCAGGTAATTTTTTAGATACTTTCTCATTGTTTTATTTGATGATATTATGGTCTATAGTAGGGATTGTCAGTCTCATTTATATCATTTAGCAACTGTGTTGGAAACTTTGGAAAAGAACCAGTTGTTTGCTAAGTAGTCAAAATGTAGGTTTGCTTGCACTGAAATTGAATACTTGGGCCATTTGATTTCTAAGGATGGTGTTAAGGCTGATCCTAAGAAGTTGTCGACTATGTTAACTTGGCCTGTTCCAAAAAATGTGAAGTCTTTGAGGGGTTTTTTGGGGCTAATTTGGTACTACAAGAAGTTTATCAGGAGTTATGGCCAAATAGTAGCCCCTTTAACTTCTTTGTTGAAGAAAGAAGCTTTCCATTGGTCTGTGGCAGCAACAGAAGCATTTGAGCAGTTCAAGAAGGTTGTAACAAGCCATCCAGTAGTAGCCTTACTTGACTTTTCACATAAATTTGTCATTGAGTGTGATGCGTGTGGACTGGTTGTGGGTGCACTATTGATGTAAAACTAATAACCTATAGCTTTTTTAAGTCAGGCCTTGAAGGAGAAGAACTTACTCCTTTGCACATATGAAAAGGAGTTATTGGATTTAGTTATTGTTGTAAGAAAGTGTCAGCCCTATTTGCTTGGAACTTCATTTGTGGTCAGAACATATCACCATAGTTTAAAGTACCTTTTGGAACAAAAGGTGGGAACTGCTACACAACAAAAATGGATCTCAAAATTGCTTAGTTATGAGTTTTCCATTGAATTTAAGAAGAGAGTGGATAATAGAATTGTTGATGCATTATCCAGGGTGGCAATTTCTGATGAATGTGGCTCATTAGCTGTTATTTCTTTTCCTACTCCAACTTGGTTGGAGGAAATCAAGGAAGCTTATATGCTTGATGATGTGGCCCAGCAGCAGCTCAAGTCATTGCAGGATGGATTGTCTTCTACTTCTGCCTTCTCTCTTAGACATGGTCTCTTGTTTAAGAAGGGTAGGATATATGTTCCTAATAGCCGTGAGCTTTAGGCTTAGATTTTGGATTTCATCCATGCTTCTCCTAGTGTTGGACACTCAGGCTTTCATAAGTCTCTCCAACGTGCTAGGCATGATTTTTATTGGCCTGGTTTGAAGACAGAAGTAAAGCATTACATTCGAGAATGTGATACTTGTCAGAGGAATAAAGTAGAAAATGTTCATCCTGCTGGTCTTCTTCAACCTCTGCCTATTCCTCAACATATATGGTCAGATTTGTATATAGATTTCATAGAAGTGTTACCTAATTCTAAAGCGTACTCCTGTATTAAGGTGGTGGTTGATAGGTTATCAAAATATTATCATTTCATGCTTTGAAACACCATTTCACAACTATTAAGGTAGCTTCATTGTTCTTTAACAATGTCTTTAAGACCCATGCCACGCCACAGACCATAGTGTCTGATAGAGGTGCTACATTTACTAGTTCCTTCTAGAGAGAACTCTTTAGATTGCAGGGGGTCACACTTTCCTATTCATCTGCTTACCATCCTCAAAACGATGGACAAACTGAAGCTGTCAATAAGTGTGTTGAACATTTTTTAATGATTTTTTCTGGTGACAAGCGTAAATAGTGGGCTGAGTGGCTAACTCTTGCTGAATTGTGGTATAATACTACTTTTCTTGCTTCAACTAAATTGACCCCTTATGAGGCAGTGTATGGCAAGCGTCCTACAAAACTCCACCATTACAGTCCAGGCATTACAGCTAACCAAGCAGTTGAGGACTTACTGAAGTCTAGAGATCAGATTCTCTTGATTCTCAAGCAATACTTAGGTTAAGCTCAAGACAAAATGAAGGCTCAATATGATAAAGCACATACTGAAAGGGAGTTCTCAGTTGGAGATTGGGTGTATTTGAGATTGCAGCCATATAGACAGCAGTCTTTGGCTGTTAGGTGAAATTTCAAATTATCTCCCAGATTTTTTGGCCCTTTTCAGGTATTCCAAAGGATTGGCTTAGTTACTTACAAGTTGGATCTTCCTCAGCAAATCACAACTCACCTAGTTTTTCATGTTTCTTGTTTGAAGAAAAATTTGGGTCAACACATTTCTCCTCTTTCTACACTTCCTCTAGTTGACATACATGGTGAATTACTACCAGAGCCTAAACTCATTTTACAAGGAAGCACCAGAAGCAGTAATAACAGACCTCTGGTGGAGGTGCTTGTTCAATGGCAAGGGCTTCCACAGAAGATGCAACCTGGGAATCATATTGGAAGTTGAGCAAGGAGTTTCCTCACCTTGTGGGCAAGGTGTTCTGAAGGGGACGGGTATGTTACGAGCATAAAGGAAATTGAAAGCAAAAAGAATGGAAGGAGAAGTTGGTAGTAGTGAAGGAAGTAGATGCAGAAATGGGAAGTGAAGAAGGGTCGTTATTTTGTTATGTGTAATATTAGTCTGTTAGTTGAATATGGGTGAAATGTTGACGCTAAGAGTAGTCTAGATTAGTGAGGAAAGGAATAAAACAATACGGTGTCGTTTGAGTTAGTAAGTGATTCACTAAAACATTGCCATTATATGTTAGGAATGTTTGTATTCAAAGACATTACAGTGTGTTTAATACATTGCTATAAAAAGAAACGTAAGAGCTGGGCAGAACCAACTCTGAAATTCAATTAACTTTCCCTCCTATTCTCTCCCTTTCTCTTCTCAAATTCTCCTCTCTTTCCTTCTATAGGTCTTCATTTCTGGATGTCGAATACCTCGAAACAAATAAAAAAGAGAGTGGATCTATTTTTGTTTGAGCTATTTTCATTGGTGTTGCTTTGCTTTGATTTAGTTTGGTTGGTGTTGCTTCACTGTGTAATCAAAATGATAGTGGAATGGTTCTTGTCTGAGCTATTTTCGTTGGTAAAGCTCTGCTTTTATTTGATTTGGTTGGCGTTGCTTCACTGTGGAATCAAAATGATAGTGGAATGGTTATTGTTTGAGCCATTTTCATTGGTTGGTGTTGCTTTGCTTTGATTTGGGCTCTAAGTGCATGTTACTTTAAGTTATTTTGAGATTTCTAGTTTTTGAAGTTTCTTGTATTTGGGAGTTTATGGTACTTGAAGTTTCTGGTACTCGTTGAGGCAGTTTTTGTAGCCTTGCAGTCCCTTCTGAATTTGTGAAATTTGGGTAAACACAATGAGTAGGATTTGGGATGCTGCTTGTTTATCTCAATTTTGTTGCATCAGTCTTGAGCATTTTCATGCTCTCATGAACTATTGACAAGCTTGAAATCACCATTATATTGTGCACAATGTATTCATATGTCGATGTTAACATTGGGATACTAATTTTAGATTACTGCATTTTTTTATTAGGCATTGCACAAGCTAGTTTTAGATTACAGCGTATGTTGTTAGATTAGGGATTGCACAGGCTGTGATAATGTGGGCAACAACTATATGTTAAAGGAGCTTCTTGTTTGCCTCTGTTTTCCAAGACTACATGTGATCTAGTTGTTCATTGAATTAATATTTGCCTTTGTTTTCCAAGTGGTCCTGTGTATATGAGCGATAGTTGTCTTGCGAAAATAGTTTTTGAAAGGAAAAGTCTTCTTGCAAGCGAGTTCGCACACCAAACTGCACACGGATGCTGACAGATAAGGCATTCATTTAATGAAACGGTGCGAATTGAAGACGAAAATGATTTTCGTGAGACAGAGAACCTTCTTCTTCTCTCAATTTTTTTTTTCTTTGAATAAAAAAAATCATGTTAGTGTCAGTACGCAGTTTGGTGCGCCAAACTGCTTGTACCTAACATGGCCCTTTTTGAAAATGGTTTCTGAAAATAGTTGTACTAATGTTTCATTGCAAACCAGAATTGAAAACCATTTGTTTGCAAACGTGTATCACACACTTAAAATTAAAACACCATATATCACACTGTATCACACACTTGGTACTTGGGTAATGGTCTGGCATAAGATTTTCCTACCGGCATGAAGCCTGCTCCATCCTTGGGTAATGGAGAGTTGGAGATTATGAAAATGAAAATAAAAAAAATTAAGGAAATAAAAAATTGTATTAAAAATATATTTAAAAAATAATAACATTTTATTATTATAGAGAATGAAATGACTAATACAATGTGGAGTTTAAATTTTGAGTCATAATGAAAAGCCTAAAAATCACATATTAGCCAAATTTTAACTGTGAGATAACTAATCCAATATCAGTGCTATTAAGCTTCAATGTTGGGAATAAAGTTAGAAGATCTCATCTGTAATAAAGAAGGAAGAAACGTCAAACAGCAATGAAAGGACCGAACTTAAAAGCTGGTAGGGGACAAAAGGCAAAGGGGCACAACAAGGCTGGCAAATTAAAAATGGACTTCACATTAGCTTCTTCACCTTCTTTCATGGTTTCTTCTTCTCCACTGCAATAGAGAGTACTTAAGAGATCGAAGACGAGAGAATTTGATTCATATTTGACTTCATCATCACTTTTCCAAGACTCGTACGTGTACGTAAAATTCAGTGTTGATCCATCATCTATCTTTATTTTCTGCATTTATTTCACTGCAAAAGCCATAGATGCACACCACTAGCACAGCCTCTATCGGTGGTACTGCACAAAACATCTTAACAAAAGCAAACAAACCCAACAAGAAAAAAAGAAAATACAAACCCATAACAAAGCCACATCGATCTCTTTATATTATATATGTTATTATCTTAAATCTTTTGGTCGAACCTCAATGCCATGGATCACAAGGCCAGATTTCCAGTTGAGGACTTCAGTCTCCCTCAATTCCATTTCGACCACTCTATCTACCTGGTCATGATTGAAGAATTCCCCCATCTCAATCTCCATCCACATGTCCTCTCTGTCTCTTGGAAATCGTGCATCGTCTTCCTCGGGTGCATCATCCATGGATGTTCCTGATAGCAAATAAGCATTGATAAAATCATATCTGATCTCATCTAGAAATCTAACCGACAACTTCACTGGCTTCTCAAGCCCATTAATTGATCCCCAATAGTGTAGATAAGGTATGCTCCGTATCTGGTATTTGGGGACAGAATTTTGGTCTCAATGTTGCCCCATACATGAAGTCAACACACTTCCACAAGATGAGCAACCTCCGAAAATCTGCACATGATTCTAATAATGTAAACCGTAATTCACATACACATTGATATAGAAATAGAGAGCTGGGGAGAGTTACCTGGATTTGGGTAACAATGGTAACTCGGGAAGAGAAGACCATTTCCAGTATTGTGAAGCGTCTCCCCTTATTACCCCTAACTCCCTCGCACCCAGCATGTAACTCTTTTTCCCACTCCATTTATGTATTGTAAAACTCTGTTGAATCAGTTTACTCTTTGATGTCAAGGATATACAATCTTTCAAGCAAAATCATTAAAGAAAATTGAATCATCCTTGGAAACCGGGCCTAGTCGTGTCTATCAACTTTCGGTGCAAGTAGACAGACACTACCTAGAAGCTGCATGGAAATTAATGTTTGAGACACGTTTTTGCAGAGGAAAAAACTGCTTTTTCCATCCACTTGTACCGCTTAACTTGACTGTTTCGCTTAATTTGACTGTTTGTTAATTTATTTTTTACATAATAATTAAGAAATTGATTTTAAGTATATTATTATATTTTTTTATTTTTTTTAAATATTTAAATATATTAAAAAATATTAAACAAAAAATGAAGAAAAAAAAGGGGTGACGCTGCGTACAGTCCAATTTATTGGACTCCTTTGCAATCCAAACATAGGAATGGACAAAAAAAACCCCACTTTACCATTGACTTGACCAAAACACACTAAATCAAGGAGCACAAAATTTGAAAGTGCATTTCAGTTTCCCGCTCCCACTCTATGTCGTGCAGCTCCTTGCCTTCTCCACCATTGACAACTCCTTGAGACCTCGGGCATATAAAGGTACTGGAAATAATCTATAGAAGCATCATTTTAAGTTTAAAATAAGTTGATCGACTCATTTTGTTGCAGTTCTTGTCATTGCTACATATCATCTTGATCTTGTATTTTACCGTTATGCAAGGATAATAACACGAACAACTCTCTCCACAAATATCATCCCCAGCAATCGGGCACCTAAAGCTACTTACACGTAGATAGTCTCAAGTTCTTAAATACCTAAAGCACTTGTTTTTCTTTTCAAAAGGACTTCTCTGCATGTTAATTTTTAATTTTTAATGTTTGATTATGTTAATTAGCTAAAAAAATATTTGCAAAAGCCGATATTTGCAAGGGTGAAAACATTGATCATCAAGAGAACCCAAGTTGCAGCAAAGGCTTTTCGTTGCCCATAAAATTGGAAAGAACTGCCCCCATGGCCTGATTGCCGAATGCCCAATACCCGGAGATTGCAACGCTGAGAAAGGTCGTGGCTATAACATCATCACAGACGCATGAACCTTTGAACACCTTGCCCTTTACTGGAGGAGCTATGGTTGCCTGCATTAATTTAATATGGAAGAATCTAATTAAGTCAATTTAATTAGTTGATCTCTCGGTAACATATAATGAATAGCATTAATTAACTACTACTGATGTAGGATCTAAAGGTTGTTAAAAGCACATGATCAGTGGAGCCAATATTAAGATATTAGCTGATTTGTCCATAGAATTAAAAATGTCAAATTAAAGAATGAATGTGTTATAGCGGAGTTGACAATAGATTAATATCATTGTTCCTATTTAAAAAAGAGGACTTTCACATTTGAAAGGACAAATGAAATTTGTGTACTAAATGTTCTGAGATTTTTTTGAGTTCTTGTTTTTGTACAATAATTTGAAAATTATTGTTGAAACTGTTTTGGAAATTATGTGTTTGTTTGTTTACATAACCAGTACTAACTTATTTAATTTTTTTGATTTCATGTTGTGCGAAAATCTATAAAGATTGTTCTTGATGGAGAAAAAGGAAGAAAGCACATCTAGTAGGCGATCACTATTTTTTCCTGAAATCAGTAATCACTACAAGAAATTTGGCCTTTTTCAGCGATTTTAAAATCGTCACAAAAAAATTTGCTGCAAATAAAGGTTATTTCCGGCAATTTTAAGTCGCCGCTTAATTTTCGTTGCGAAGTTGGGAAATCACTGAGGAAAAATGTATAATTCATTATTGTGGCGACATTTATACCTTTTGCGGCGATTTTTATCGTCGCAATAAAATTATTAACTAATTTTCCATCGATTAAAGAAAATCGCCGTAGTATTTACTATTTGCGGCGAAAATTGTCGCTGTAAAAGCACATGCTCCCATTTTAACTTATTAGCGGCGATTCAAAAGCGCCGGAAAAGCTCATTAAATTATATCCCCCGCGTTAGGTTTTCTCATCTCGTTCCCTCCGGTCATCTCTCCCCCATCCCCCTTTCTCTCCGCAGTCCCTCTTCTCCCTCAACCCTCCGCCGCGCACAGCCCATCGCCAACGGCCCCAGCAGGCCACTGCGACCTCACCTCGACGGCCACCCCCTCCTTTTCACCCCCATCACCAACCCACTTACTCTCTGGTTCCCACTTCCGCCAAAGCGTACGACACCAAGCCCCTGATCACTCGCATCTCGGCTGTCCATGCTGCCGAGCCCTTGACCAAGCAGTCTACGCTGCCCGTCGCGGCATCGAATTTGAAATGGACGGTGGAGACCTGGAAGTCCAAGACTGCGCTGCAGCTCCCGGAGTACCCGGACCAGAAGGAGCTGGACTCGGTGCTCCAGACCATCGAGGCCTTCCCTCCCATCGTTTTCGCTGGCGAGGCGAGGCACCTGGAGGAGAAGCTGGCCGAGGCGGCCGTGGGCAATGCGTTTCTCTTGCAAGGAAGGGACTGCGCCAAGAGTTTCAAGGAGTTCAGTGCGAATAACATAAGGGACACCTTCAGGGTGCTTCTTCAGATGGGTGCGGTTCTTATGTTTGGTGGTCAAATGCCTATCATTAGGGTCTGTATTGCTTCTCTTGGGTTGTTTGTGTAATAGATGTTGAAATGATCTATATTTGTTTTTTCTCTCGGTGCTAACCACATGAACATATTTAGATGTGATGATTTCAATATTTGGATTTTTGAATTATGATTGAGAATCGTGGTGGGTTGATCTGTTTTAGGTTGGGAGAATGGCGGGTCAGTTTGCGAAACCCAGATCGGCTCCATTTGAGGAGAGGGATGGTGTGAAACTGCCGAGTTACAAAGGAGACAACATAAATGGAGATGCTTTTAACGAGAAATCAAGGATTCCAGACCCCCAGAGATTGATAAGGGCTTATTGCCAATCCGCGGCGACTCTGAACCTTCTTAGGGCCTTCGCCACTGGAGGATATGCTGCAATGCAGAGGATTAGCGAATGGAATCTTGATTTTGCTGAGCACAGTGAGCAGGGAGATAGGTATGCTTTCTTAAACCTATCTTGGTTTCATTTCTCCACACTAAATGTGAGCTTGTCAAGTTTTAACTTTTGGTACTTGACAATATTCAACGAGCCTGGATCATTGCGTGAAAATTTGAAGCATAGCCTAGAACGTGTGTACCCAAAAAACAGGAGAAAAGATATCATTGTGCTTGTTCATAGTCTGGTGTTTTGTGAGTACCATGCCTATTAGATAGAAACAGGAGAAAAGATATCAATTCAGTACTGAATTGATCATTTTCTTAGTAATTTGGAGGTTACTTAATTTTATTGCCCTCTAGAAGGAAATAGATTGCTATTTTCAAGGGCCTAGAGTGTTTTTCAAAGCTGGAGAATTGAAGGAGATAGGTGCATGCTGGGGGGTTTTGGTTATTTGGGAGATGGAAATAGTGGAGAAAGGTGGGTAGAGATCATGAGAGAATGCACAGCATGCATGCTGGCAAACGATTAATTAATTAAGTTAGGTGTTATATATATATATATATATATATATATATATATATATATTGTAATCTTCTAAATTCATGACCGATTGAGAGACTAAGATATCAAATGGGGCATGCATTTTGCTTTCTCAAATTGTTTTAGATTATAAAACTGTTGGTGGGGAAGTTCTGACGACCACGAGTGTGTGTGTGTGTGTGTGTATATATATATATGATATAATTAATACACGTTAATGGGAGGGCAAACCAAGAAGATTAGGTAGCTCATGATCAAATGACAAGTACTCTGCATAATTTGTTGCAAAATAATTAATTCCTTTTCCCACTAATAATTTATAGAGACAAGTGTAAAGTAGCTAGCTAGGAATTGCATATGAAAGCTGATGAGATGCTATCCAAGCTTGAAAGTAAATTGGTCTCTCCTTTGGATGCCTGCAACTTTATTATTCAGTTCTTCAACTGTGAGTTTCTCGACTTTGTCTTATTGCATTTCCCTCTTATGTTTTCATATGGTACACTGATCTTGGGACCTCAATTTAATATTTGGAAGATCATTCTGGATCATGAATACTGCATGTTACAAAAGAAAAAAAAAAAAAAAAAGGTTTTCTTTATTATCTGCTACTCCCATTATGCGCCACTCTGATTCATATATAAGGTTTTTGGTTTTAGTCTCTGGTTATGAGTTTTACTTTTTAATGAAGAAGTACCTATTGTTTTCTTCTTGTAATGGCTTCTTCGAAACTGAGGACTTATTATCTGCCATAAATAAAGTGAATAATAACATAGGGCAAAGGAGTCTGACACCAAATCGACTTGGTGCAGTAGCAGAATAATATTTTTAGGGCACCATGACCAGTTCCAGATCACTTAAGCAGGCTGCTTTTTAATTATTGTGGTTCTCAGATTTATAGTAGTTTGACTTTGTTATAATTTATTTATTTATCTTCATATTAGTGATTTTGAGGTTTTAAGAGTGTGAATAATGGTTGGATTACAGTGGAAATTAGAGACGCAAGAAGTTGATAGATGTAGGCAATACATCTGGTTTTCTTAAGCATCAAACACGTGTGTTTTGGGCGTCACACCTTGGTGAATATTCCATTGTTTTTAATCTGGAACAAAGCATGGTTAGCTTTAGAAATTTTAGCAAATGCTTAACCCAAAAGCCTTGACTTTAATGCATTTCAGCTAGTTGTCACGTACTAAGCTCAGAATTTTCATGTGTGTTACTCCATATATATATATATATATATATATATATATAAGCATGTGTGTTAAGCATCAAACACGTGTGTTAACGGAACATGCCTTTTATTTTTTATAACTGATTGTTTTTCTAATTCACCTTAATTTTTATGAAACTTTCAGGATCCATCCTCTTCAGTAGCATCTGAATGTTTAAATTACACATTCTCATCCCAGTATTGGTTTAAATTCCATCTTAACACATTTCTTTCTCTTGCACCCTAGTGGCATTACCTTCAAAAGGGAATTTCCCGAGGGAGAGGAACTTCCACTCTGTAATTTGCTGTAATTTCTTTTTCTGTTCTGAAGCTACTTCTTTGTGTAATTTTTTTTGATAAGTTACTTTGTGTAATTAGGACCTTGTAGAATACAGGTACTTTGTCGTTGTTTAATTAATTAACTTACGTTGCCAAATGCACAATTATTTTGTGGATTCTAACAAGCCCTTAAAATGAATATTGTCAGTATATACAAGCTGAGAATTTGGGTTTTGAGAACTTTTGGTTGAAATTGATTTGAACTTTATAATTCTTTTTGTTATTTGTTTTGCTTGTTGTTTTTATGCTATGTCTACCCATAAATTATGCTTATTACTTTGTTGTGTTGTTCAATGTTTTATTTTTAGCAAGCAGTAAATGAAATATGGTTCCAAGAAGTGGATGTGGAACATGGAAAATTGAGTCTTTTACCTGGAATAGGTGAAATAATGAGGATTAGATAAGTGGTAGGTTCCAGTCGTTTTTCACCTAATAAGCGCATCTGAAAATGGTGCCCCCACCCCCAACCCTCCCCTCTCTCCTTTCCCTTTGGCTGCATGTTTCTAATTGACTCAGATGAATTATTTGGGAAAGTAGAAATGAAAAATGTAACGTGATTTCTAGTTTGCGAGTGCCATTCCCTTTTTTAAATGCTAACTTTGTTACAAGTTTATATATGGTGTCTTTAAAACTATATATTTTATATTTTGAAAGAGGGTGAGTTTGTTTTGTTATATGTATTTGCTATGTTCATACAGGAAACTGGCTCAACCTTGAGTTTTTATTTGTTTGATATACAATGGAATTATCAGAGTTAATACCCGGGGTGCGTTTAAATTTTATATTTATGATTTAAGGGAGAAGATAATTTGTGTATCATTCTTATGTTTTTTTTTTTCATTCTCTTACTTCTCTGTAATCTAAGGAAAGAAAGGGAGGGTTTTTTTTTTTTTTTTATTTGGATGGGGGGGGGGGGGGGGGGAACAGGTATTGTGGCAGAGAGACATTGAGCTTTGACTCTTCAGCTATGTTTCTTCATGCATTTGTCAAGTCTACCTGCAATTCACGTGTGTTTTTCATGGAAGCTCTTTCCTCCGCCCTCTTCTGGGCTTATGCTACTGTGCATTAAGATAGGATTTAGGCGGGAGTATTGCTGGGAGAGGTTACCAAATAAAGACATCTATGGGTTCCATGATGCAGCTGTCTATTACATTGCAGTTTCTTGTTAAACGGCACCTAAAATCATCTCTTGCCAATTTAAAAAAATGGGGAATAAAAAGATTATCAATATCGTTAAAGGTGTTTGCTCTTTGTTTAAGTAATTACCCCATATAACTTGAAGATGACAAGTGTGTTATATTAACCTTAGGTTTTTTAACAGATCGATATGCTTTGTTCATTTCTTGTTTGTTGTTTTTGTAAGTTTGTCATTTATATTTATTTGTTTGTTGTTTCCTGTTTCAAGTTTGATGTGAGGAACAGAGTAAATTTGTGAGTCTGTGTTGAACTTGGTGTGATGATTGGGAGCACCAAATGTTATGTTGTCATGTGTTGGTATAGTTAAAGTTGAAGTTGGTGTCATGAAATTCTGCTAATGAAATTCAGTTTGTTCTTGCAGGCATAGCTGAAGTTGGTGTGATGATTGGAAGCACCACTTTGGTGACACTTGTTATTGGTTTTGTGTCTCTACTTGTGCAAAACCTTACACATTTATTTTGGATGATACTAATTATATATGCATGATTTCTTTCTATAATTCATGATCATCAGTACACATTCATTCTCAGGTTCAAGCTATGCACACAAACAACAATCATGTTTTGCTTTTTCTTGAATTTCTGCTACTGTCAACCTTTTTTAAGTAGTGAGTTTCACCTTCCATTTGAAACTGTTTAGCTCGAATCTCATTATTTTCTCTATTTGAAACTTATAGATGGCAAAGAAGAATAAGGAAATGTATTTGCAAGAAATGGAAGCATCCAAGTAGAAAAAAGATGAAGAAATTGTCAACCTTATAAAGGAAGAGGTAGAGCAGATGAAACATCATAGGCATGAGGCCTTTCAGCTTCTGAAAAGTGAAGAAGAAGGAGAAAACTGAGAATATAATCAAGGTACGTTAACAAAGAATTGTAATTTTTTTTTTTTTTTTTGTCTTTAAGTGCGAAGACTTTTACTGCTGCTAATATAGTTCTCCAATGTGCATAAAACGAAAGAAAATCGATAGAAGGAGCAGCAGCAGAAGTAAGACAAGAAGTCTAACTCTTGATTATATTTAATGAGATTTTCTCCATATATAATGCATTTTTTAGATTTATGCACCTGTTTTGCTCTCACTTGAGTCTTTCAGGTTGCTCTTGATGTTAAAGAAATGCAATCTTTTATTTTTTTTGTCTTAATCTTATATTTTATTGTGACATCAACTTGTTTAGAGTGTAGTTGAACAAAGACCATTAGGTTAAAATATTGTGACTTGAGTAGGTTGAACAAAGATCATTAGTTGAACAAAGTCATGAAGTACCTGACTTGAGTTAAAATATTGTGAACTTGGGTTCTTGATTTTGCTTCCTATAAATCGCTGTGCAAATATATAGGTTAAGTAGACTATATGATTTTTTTATAGTTATCAAACTTTAAAACTCCTCATTTCAAGCATTCTAAAGGAATTCATGAAAATAACTAATAGCATGCTTGCTGTCCAATAAAGGCCATTGAGTTTTCTACATGAAAGATATATGAAGATCGTGGGTTAAGAATGTACAAATGATAGGAATTTACTTAGAAATGGAAGAGAACAAGGAAGTATAAAAAATCGCTGAAATTTCATCGTTAAAATGGCATTTGACAGCTTTTTACTAACTTGTTGGAACCAAATTAAATGAAGAGCTAAAGCTTAAAGATTGCTGGTTTTTGTCCCTTGTTTTCAATAGTTTTTCATACAAACAAATAACTTTGGTTGAGCAAAAGATGCAAAAGCCATTGGCACTCACCCTTTGAACACACTATCAATGGCCGGAAGTTTGATCTTGAGGTGCACATGGTACATGAGAGTTCCGATGGAAAAGTTGCTGTGGTTTGAATTATGTACAGCCCTGATTCTTTCTTGTGATCATCAGTAAATATATAAAAATCAAAGACTCTCTCTCTCTCTCTCTCTCTCTCTCCCCCCCCCCCCCCCCCCCTCTAGACTCTCTCTAATGGCTTGTGTTGTGTATGTTTGTGTTGGGATTTATATTGTGAGATTTTGTGCATTATTTCTGTATGCCAAGTTGATGATTGTACCTTTATTGTTGGGCTAGTTTCAATTAGTTTTTGCTCCTGTCATTTAATGAGTTCCTGTGTTCATTTAATTTGTGGATTTTTTTTTTATTTTGTGAAATATCTTTTCCGGCGATTAAAATTCGCCGGAAATAATTTTTTACACTAAACTTATTATTTTCGGCGACTATATATCGCAGGAAATAATTTTTACGGGCATTTTAGAGTATTTGCGGCGAATATTACAAGTTTTTCCAACCATTTTAATAAGCGGCAATTTATTTTATTTTTTGTAACGACTGCAATTTGCCGGTATTGATCAATCCCAGCGATGTAATGATCGCTGGAACTGAGTTCACAAAATCAATAACTCAATTGCAACGTTTTAAAAATCGCTGGTATTGATGTATACCGGTAAATTTTTATCGCCGCAATTGTTATTTCAAAACCATTTAGTCTATTGCGGCGATTTAAGAAATCGCTGGGAAATGGTATTTCCGGCAATTTTTCATCTTTTAGCGACAATATTAAATCGTTGGAATTGAACTTTCCCAACGATTAACAACTGAATTGTACCTTGCAATTGTGACGATAAATGATCATATTTGCGGCGAATTTTATTCGCCGGTAAAGAAAATATTTCCTGGCATTCTTGGCTTCCGTTGGAGTAGATCAAAAGTGGGGCTTTAATATCGGCGAACATTCAGCGATTTATAAATCGCTGGGAAAGATGATAGGCAGCGATTTTACTACTTTTTCCAACGAAAGTGAATCGCTGGGAAAGGTGATTCCCCTTGTAGTGAATTATATGGATACCCCAAATGTGAGAGATGATGAGAAAGTAATTGATGATCATAGGGTTTTATAGCCAACACTAGGAAATGATGATGATGAGATTTTAGAGCCAACTCTTGATAGTAATGATGATGATGATGATGGAGTTTCAGAGCCAACTTCACAAAATGATGACAATGAGATTTCAGAGCCAACAGTTGGGATATTTTTTAAAAATGGACTTCACATTAGCTTCTTCTTCTCCACTGCAATAGTGAGTACTTAAGAGATCGAAGACGAGAGAATTTGATTCATATTTGACTTCATCATCACTTCTCCAAGACTCGTACGTGTACGTAAAATTCAGTGTTGAACCATCATCTATCTTTATTTTCTGCATTTATTTCACTGCAAAAGCCATAGATGCACACCACTAGCACAGCCTCTATCGGTGGTACTGCACAAAACATCTTAACAAAAGCAAACAAACCCAACAAGAAAAAAAGAAAATACAAACCCATAACAAAGCCACATCGATCTCTTTATATTATATATGTTATTATCTTAAATCTTTTGGTCGAACCTCAATGCCATGGATCACAAGGCCAGATTTCCAGTTGAGGACTTCAGTCTCCCTCAATTCCATTTCGACCACTCTATCTACCTGGTCATGATTGAAGAATTCCCCCATCTCAATCTCCATCCACATGTCCTCTCTGTCTCTTGGAAATTGTGCATCCTCTTCCTCGGGTGCATCATCCATGGATGTTCTTGATAGCAAATAAGCATTGATAAAATCACATCTGATCTCATCTAGAAATCTAACCGACAACTTCACTGGCTTCTCAAGCCCATTGAATTGATCCCCAATAGTGTAGATAAGGTATGCTCCGTATCTGGTATTTGGGGACAGAATTTTGGTCTCAATGTTGCCCCATACATGAAGCCAACACACTTCCACAAGATGAGCAACCTCCGAAAATCTGCACATGATTCTTATAATTTAAACCGTAATTCACATACACATTGATATAGAAATAGAGAGCTGGGGAGAGTTACCTGGATTTGGGTAACAATGGTGACTCGGCAAGAGAAGACCATTTCCAGTATTGTGAAGCGTCTCCCCATATTACCCCTAACTCCCTCGCACCCAGCATGTAACTCTTTTTCCCACTCCATTTATGTATTGTAAAACTCTGTTGAATCAGTTTACTCTTTGATGTCAAGGATATACAATTTTTCAAGCAAAATCAATAAAGAAAATTGAATCATCCTTGGAAACCTACCTTTTTTTCCCAAAATATAAAAGTTCCCTCTTTCCAATATTCAAACTGTGCAGTGCTTCAAACAACTTATAACAACTTAAGCAGACAAAACTAGAGGGAAATTCTAAATATGCCTACCCTGTTACCGTTGCCGATGAGGATCGGATTGTCGCAGAGGCTGAAATAAAGATCTTTCTTGGACAGCATAGTACTCAGTGATGACGACGACGAAACCGATTCAGAAATGATTTGCTGATGATCGGGAGGCAGAAGCGCCTCCCACACGAGATTGGAAGCAGCAGCTGAGCTGAATGTCCGGGAAACCAACGACATCCTGCATGCATCATGAGGGGATGTCTTAGAAATTATGTTGGCGATGCACTCGTCCGGCAGTTCGCTTGTAATATCCATAATTTCCGAAATCTCTCACTTCTTCATCTTCGTTTACGCGATATCTACAGACTCATTTGAGTGCGTGCATATGAATTTATCTAGAGAGAGAGATAAAGAAAAGTCAAAGGAAGACTTAACCGGGCCTAGTCGTGTCTATCGACTTTCGGTGCAAGCAGACGGACACGACCTAGAGCTGCATGGAAATTGATGTTTGAGACACGTTTTTGCAGAGGAAAAAACTGCTTTTTCCATCCACTTGTACCGCTTAACTTGACTGTTTCGCTTAATTTGACTGTTTGTTAATTTATTTTTTATATAATAATTAAGAAATTGATTTTAAGTATATTATTATATTTTTTTATTTTTTTAAAATATTTAAATATATTAAAAAATATTAAACAAAAAATGAAGAAAAAAAAGGGGTGACGCTGCGTACAGTCCAATTTATTGGACTCCTTTGCAATCCAAACATAAGAATGGACAAAAAAACCCCCACTTTACCATTGGCTTGACCAAAACACCCTAAATCAAGAAGGAGCACAAAATTTGAAAGTGCATTTCAGTTTCCCGCTCCCACTCTACGTCGTGCAGCTCCTTGCCTTCTCCACCATTGACAACTCATTGAGACCTCGGGCATATAAAGGTACTGGAAATAATCTATAGAAGCATCATTTTAAGTTTAAGAATAAGTTGATCGACTCCATTGTTGCAGTTCTTGTCATTGCTACATATCATCTTGATCTTGTATTTTACCGTTATGCAAGGATAATAACACGAACAACTCTCTCCACAAATATCATCCCCAGCAGTCGGGCACCTAAAGCTACTTACACGTAGATAGTCTCAAGTTCTTAAATACCTAAAGCACTTGTTTTTCTTTTCAAAAGGACTTCTCCGCACGTTAATTTTTAATTTTTAATGTTTGATTATGTTAATTAGCAAAAAAAATATTTGCAAAAGCCGATATTTGCAAGGGTGAAAACATTGATCATCAAGAGAAACCAAGTTGGGAGCAAAGGCTTTTCGTTGCCCATAAAATTGGAAAGAACTGTCCCCATGGCCTGATTGCCGAATGCCCAATACCCGGAGATTGCAACGCTGAGAAAAGTTCATGCTTCAAAGGACAGAGCTGTGCATATAAAACAAAACTTCATGCTTCAAAATTTTCTCTCTGCTGAGTTGCCATCCAGTGCTGATGTGGGTGAGAGTGATTGTGTTCTTGCCTTTCCAACTCAGCAGCTCCATTGCTCTTCAACACCCCCCCCCCCCACCCCCCCGGCAAGATGGAGAGTAGATATCTGCTACTCCCATCTTGAGCATGCAATAATAGAAGCTTTGGGAGTCCAAAGCTTTGGTAAGTATGTCTGTCATTTGTGATTTACTAGATACATGTTTTGTAACAATGCTTCCTTCTTGTATCTTGTCTCGAATTAGGTGGCAATCAAGCTCTATATGCTTGGTTCTTTCATGGAAGACAGGGTTGGTGGCTAGGTATAAAGTTGACTTGTTATCACAGTAAAGGAACGCAGCTTGGAAATGTTCAACTTGTAAGTCCTCGAACAAATATTTGAGCCATGTCAATTCACAACATAGATTAGCTATAGCCCTATACTCTGCCTCTGAGGATGATCTGGATACAACATGTTGTTTCTTGGACTTCCAAGACACTAGTGATTCACCAATTAACACATAATACCCTGTCACAGACCTCCTGCTATCTGGACATCTCCCCAGTCTGAATCACTGTACCCATGTAGCTGTAGCTTTGAATTTCTTGGATAAAATAACCCTTGGCCTGGTGCCCTTTTGATGTATCTTAGGATCTTGTGTGATGTATGTAGATGTAGGACCCGAGGGCTATCCATGAATTGACTTAATACCTGGACTGCATATGAAATATCAGGCCTAGTTATTGTCAAGTATAGCAATCGACCAACTAGCCTTCTGTAAATTGTTGGTTCTGGGAGCATCTCTCCTTCCTCCTTGCTCAACTTCATGTTTTGATCCATAGGGATTTTAGCAGGTGTAGACCCAATGGTGCCTGAGTCACTTAGAATGTCTAGAGCATACTTCCTCTGGCATATATGAAATCCCATCTTCAGACCTGGCCACTTCAATTCCAAGGAAAAATTTCAGCTTGCCTAAGTCTTTGATTTTGAATTTTTCGTGAAGGGTGGTTTTGAGATAGTTAATGCTTTCAATGCAATCACCAGCCACTATAATATCATCCACATATACCAAAATGGCTGTGAATGAACTTTTAGTGCTCTTGGTAAACAAGCTGTAATCATCTTTAGACTGTGTGAATCCTTGTTCAACAATAAAATTGGAAAGCTTAGAGTACCATTGCCGTGATGCTTGTTTCAATCCATATAAACTCTTATTTAATTTGCACACTTTTTTACCATCATCATTGGAATAACCAGGAGGAAGTTCCATATACACCTCCTCATCTAAGTCATTATACAAAAATGCATTGTTTACATCAAATTAGAAAAGGCCCCATCCCCTTATTGCTGCTACAACCAAGAGGGTTCTGACAGTGACAAGTTTAGCCACAGGTGAGAAGGTCTCATGGTAGTCTAGTCCTTCTTGTTGGGTATATCCCTTTGCTACTAGTCTTCCTTTAAGCCTCTCTACAATCCCATCAACTTTAAACTTAACCTTATAAACCCATTTACACCCAATTGCTTCCTTATCCGGTGGTAAATCAACTAAGGCCTAAGTGTTATTAAGTTCAAGAGCTTCTATTTCAGCTCTCATGGTTGTGCACCATTCAGGTGAATTTTTGGCTTCTTGATAAGTTCTAGGTTCAGGTTGGGATGTAATTGAGGCAACAAAAGCTCTATGCAAATTGGACAACTTTTCATATGAAACACTATCACTGAGTGGATAAGCCTTACCTGAGGGATTCTTGCCTTTTTGTTTGTCCAACATTTGAGATGGGTGAAGAGAGATCACCTGCTAACATATGAAATCCTGCAAGTGGGAAGGTGCTCTTCGAACCCTTGTTGACCTCCTAGGCAAGTGACTGATAGGTATGGTATTTGATGCATAGTCATGAGTAGCAGAATATTGAGGGTTGGTTTCTGACTCAATTTGAGTGAAAGTATCAAGAACTTCCTGTTCAGAGATGATATTCTGAGAGTTTGCTTCAGTTTCTTGAGGAATGTTTGAGGTAGTGGTGACAGATTCTATAAAAATTGTAGGGATTTGAGTAAAACTGATATTGCTTTGGTTTGATTCCACATGAGTGTCAGTGAGGATTTTATTTTTGTAAGGGAAAACATTTTCATAGAAAACCACATTTCTAGAAACAAATATTCTCTTGGTTTCAAGGTCCAGCAAAGTATATCCTTTAATCCCAAAGGGGTATCCCATAAACACACACCTCTTTGCTCTAGGGTCAAATTTATGCCTTCCATTAACAATAGTTGTAGCAAAAGCTAGACAGCCAAAAACTTTAAGGTGTGTGTAACTGGGTTTCTTTTTTAACAGAATCTGATAAGGGCTTTTATTGCTCAACTTAGGTGAAGGTGTCCTGTTTATGATATGCACAGCAGTTAAAATACAATGATTCCAATATTTTAAGGGAATGCTACTTTGAAATCTTAATGCCCTAGCTGTATTTAAAATATGTTGGTGTTTTCTTTCCACCACAGCATTTTGTTGTGGTGTCTCAACACAACTTCTTTGATGTATGATGCCCTTTTTGAGATAAAAATCATTCATGTTAAATTCCCCTCCATTATCACTCCAAATGATTTTTATTTTAGTCTCAAATTAAGTCTCTATCATAGTACAAAAGCTTTGAAGGGTGGTGGTGGCATCAGATTTTAGTTTCAACATATAAGTCCAAGTGCATCTACTAAAATCATCTACAATAGTTAAGAAGTATTTTGAACCATCATTGCCAGTTTCATTGCAAGGACCCCAAATGTCACAATGTAATAATTCAAAACACTTTTCTGTTTTGTGTGTGCTTATAGGAAAGGGTAGTTTGTGCAGCTTGGCTAAAGGACATATGGAGGAAAGTTTTTCACTAGGAGTTTTTGAAATATGAACATCACCATCTATGTTTGAAACTGAGTAAGAAGAATGTCCTAGTCTATAATGCCAAACATCAAAATTTTGGTGACTGAAGCAGAAATTGGGAGTGAAGATAGTGGACTCATTTTGCCCAAGGCATCTGACAAGGCTGAGGGAGAGACTTCCCTTTGCAGCATATGGTACAGCCTTTGCCTCACTTCACCGATTCCAATCGTCCTCCAAACTGAAAGGTCCTGTATGTAGCAAAAATGAGGAAAGAAAATCAAACAACAATGAAGTGTTTTAGTTAGTTTTCTAGCAGAAATCAAGTTGAAAGTGAAGCTAGGAACACAAAAAGCATCCTAAAGGGTTAGAGAGTTTGTAATTCTTACTGTTCCTATGTGAGTAACAGCAGCTATATTACCATTAGGTAGAGCAACAGAATGAGAAGCTTGTGATTGAATTGAAGAGAACAATGAGGGAGAACAGATCATGTGATCTGTTGCTCCTGTGTCAATGATCCAAGGCACATTCAATTTGTTTGAAGGCTTGGAATTAAAAATAGACATACATAAAGACATACCAGAAATTTGATGAACATTTCCATCAGAAGATGAGGAAGCAAAAATGCTTTGAACATTGTTGGCAGAGGGGTTTAAGTGTAAGGGACTTATAGCTGGCTTGAGCAAAGCCAGGAGCTGTGAGTATTGTTCTTGGCTTAAGGACAATTGAAACTTGTCATTTACCAAATCCTGTGCAGAAGTTGGAGATGCAGTGGCTTGGTTTGCTGAAGATCTGTTCATCCCATCAAACTTGTGAGTTGATGGGTATCCATGAAGCTTAAAACACTTGTCTGCAGTATGACATGGAATTTGACAGTGAGAACAAACTGGTTTGCTTGGGTTAGCCTTAAAGCATCTTTTTAGAGAGTATCCTAATATTTTGCAAAAGGAACAATAATATCGATCCCTCTTTTGTGTAGAAATGTTTGGTTTACCACCCTCCTTGTAGTTTCCTTGAGTAAACATTGCCATGGAGTCATGCACAGGTCCCTCAGTAGATATTTCCCTTCTTTTCTCTTCTTGTTGTATTATGGAATAAACCTCATTAAGACTAGGGAAGGGTTTGATTAAGAGGATTTGAGCTTTGATTCCCTTATAAGAATCATTCAAGCCCATTAAAAATTTCATAACCTAGTCCCTTTGTTGATTTTGTACAACTGTTTTTAGGCCTCCACAACTGCAACTAGGAATGGCCTTGTAGTTCAAAAGTTCATCCAGCAAAGTTTTGAGTTTGGAAAAATAAATACTTACATCATCTTGGTTCTGCATTAGCATGGTTATAGCATGCTTAATCTCAAAAATCCGAGGAGCATTTTGTTGAGCAAAACGTTGTTCTAACTCAAGCCAAAGTTGGTGTGTTGTTTCTGCATACACTGTGCTGCACTTGATGTCAACAGCCATGATATTTTGCATCCAAGTAATCACAATGTCATTACAACGCAGCCAATGTTCCATGAGAGGGTCATTTGGATCAGTGGGTTCACATAGACTTCCATCAATGAAGCTGAGCTTATTTTTTATTCTTAATGCTCTCTTCATTGATCGAGCCCATGAGTAATAGTTACTGGCATCCAAGCTATGAGTAACAAGCATGGAGCCAGTACCATCATTGGTGCCAATGTAGTATGGACTGCTTGGGTGAGTAGGGTCTTTGTTGGGATTGGGGTTTTGATTTTGGTTTTGGGTTTCTAAGTTGCTATCTTCCATAACCTTGCTCTGGTTTTGGGTTTCTGAGTTGTTATCTTGGTTTTGGGATTCTGAGTTGCTATCTTGGTTTTGGCTTTCTGAGTCGCTATCTTGGGTTTCTGAGTTGCTATCTTCCATAACCTTGCTCTGATACCATGTTAGAAATGTAAAAAAAATAGTGTATGTAAATCACCAAGAGCAAAACAATGGAGGAGGTTTGGAAATGATTGGATTTCTATATTTCCTTGTATATCTGTCTGTACAGAGTGTGGCTATTTATAGCATTACATGAATATCACTAGCATACAAAAAGAGCACTGTTGTGCGCACTACTAACCAACTTTGTTTTTACAGAAATGAAAAAGTAGCAGATGACAGAAAAAGGACAGAGCTGTGCATATAAAACAAAACTTCATGCTTCAGAATTTTCTCTCTGCTGAGTTGCCATCCAGTGCTGATGTGGGTGAGAGTGACTGTGTTCTTGCCTTTCTAACTCAGCAGCTCCATTGCTCTTCAACAACGACGAAACCGATTCAGAAATGATTTGCTGATGATAGGGAGGCAAAAGTGCCTCCCACACGAGATTGGAAGCAGTAGCTG
Organism: Juglans microcarpa x Juglans regia; assembly: GCF_004785595.1. Lineage (NCBI taxonomy): Eukaryota > Viridiplantae > Streptophyta > Magnoliopsida > Fagales > Juglandaceae > Juglans > Juglans microcarpa x Juglans regia. The sequence goes on along the minus strand of NC_054594.1, from coordinate 16,286,332 downwards.
AGCTGAATGTCCGGGAAACCAACGATATCCTGCATGCATCAGGAGGGGATGTCTTAGAAATTATGTTGGCGATGCACTCGTCCGGTAGTTTGCTTGTAATATCCATAATTTCAAAAATCTCTCTCTTCTTTATCTACGTTTACGCGATATCTACGGACTCATTTGAGTATGTGCATATGAATTTATCTTTAGAGAGAGAGATAAAGAAAAGTCAAAGGAAGACTTACCTGGGCATAGTCGTGTCTATCGACTTTCAATGCTAGTAGATAGACACGACCTAGAAGCTGCATGGAAATTGATGTTTGAGACCCATTTTTGCAAAGGAAAAAACTAGTTTGTCCATCCATTTATATCATGTTTCACTTAATTTGACTGTTTGTTAAATTTTTTTTTTTACTTAGTAATAAAGGAATTGATTTTAAATGGATTAGAATATTCTTTTTTTTTAATATTTAAATATATTAAAAAAATATTAAAAGAAAAATAAAGGAAAAAAAAAGGTGACGTGCGGTAAACTTAAACTGACTAGCCCGACTCTTTTGCAAATATGCAAAACTTGACATGTAAAGCATTCTCGTTAAAATAGCTAAAGCTAAATAAAATAATTCATTTGACTAATAGGATATAAAAACAGGCGGTATTGAATTAGTCAAAGTGATGTAACAGTAAATTTTAGCTATTGTACATGCAAAGTCGGGATCATATTTGCTTTAAACCGTAGAGTTTTTAATTTATTATTTCTTTTGGGAACAATATGTAGGTTTGCTTTAAACCGTAGAACGCAAATCTTTAATTTATTATTTCTTTTGGAAACAATATGAAGGTAAATCAAGCTTTGGATCGAGAATTGTTAGATCAACACAACTCAAGGAAACTTCTAGGGCAATAGAGAATATTCAAAGAGAATAAATTGTAATCTTCCAGAAGAATATTTGTGTAATTGAAATGGTGACCTAGCTAGCTAAGTGTCACATTAGTGTGACCATAGGGATAAATTATGTTATGGCTAAATGCCTATATATTGAAAATTCTGTGTATTGAAGAAAGTGGAAGCACAAGGTATACCGATACTCTGAAAAATATTCTGACAATTTTTCTTCTTCACTTCATTATGGTATCCAGAGCCTAAAAGGACCCATGTCTAATTCTTTTTTTTACACTTCTTTCTCTCCCACCTCATGAAGTCACCAAAGAATTCATCTACTGTCAACACCTCCATCATCAACTCAGCCACACACTTCATCACTATCAAACTCACAATCGACAACTATCTCCTATGGAATGCACAAATTGTGCCGTTCTTGAAAGGCCACCAACTTTTTAGTTTTGTCGATGGCTCTTTCTCCATACCCACTCCCATTCTTGATGACAACCTTAACCCAGCACATACACGATGGATTCTACAGGATTAGTTGATCATTTCGGCCATCAATTCCTCCCTCTCCAATAATGTTTTGGCTCAAGTCCTCAACTGCACAACCTCTTGTGAGGTTTGGACCTCCCTTCAAAATCTCTTTTCTGCAAAATCCTCTGCTCATGTAGTCCATACCCAATATCAGCTAGCCACACTTAAGAAAGGACCTAAATCAGTTTCAGAATATCATACCAAAGTCAAAGCACTGGCTGCTTCCTTAGGAGCTTGGTCATTTTCTTTCTGATTCTGATTTTTCCATCTAACTTCTAGTTGAACTTGCCACAAACTATGAATGAATCCCTTGTCACTTCACTCACTACACGACCTGATCCACTTTCACCTCATCAAATTTACAGCGACCTCCTCAACCATGAGTCCTGAATTGCTTATCAAACCCAATCTCTACTCTCTGGTACTACTCTTGCTGCCCATAATACTATGATCAGACCAACATCTTCCTTTGGTTCTAATCATGGACGTAATTCCTCCTTTCGTGGTGGACGGCATGGACGTAACAACGGTAGAGGATTTTTCAATAGTGCTCGTGCAGGAGGCCAACCCTCAAACTCCTTCTCAACACGCATGGACCCTCGCCCTATTTGCCAAGTATGTCATAAACAAGGTCATACTACACTCTCATGTTACCATCGGTTCAACCAAACATATCAGGCCCCTAACCCAGCTTCCCTCACTACTAACTATACATCCCTCCCCATAACCACATCATTACCTTCCCCCTGGTTCCCAGACACTACAGCTACACACCATTTCATAGCTGATTTCAACAATCTTAACCTCGATTATGCTCCATATTAGGGCTTCAACCAAGTTAGCATCAGCGATGGATCCACCTTGCCAATCCAACACATGGGATCAGCTCATATGCATTCCTCATCTGGCAATTTTCTTTTGAGAAATCTTATTCATGTTCCTTCTATATCTCGCAATCTCCTCTATGTTCGTCATTGTCATGACAATAGTGTGTTTTTTGAATTTCACTCTAGCTTCTTTTTTGTGAAGGATTCACGCTCTCGAGCAGTTCTTCTTCAAGGCCTTGTTAAAGATGGCTTGTATGTCTTCCTGTTGCCTACAGTGCCTTCGACAGCATCCTCTTCGCAAGCCTTGATTGGCACCCGTACCTCAACTCAACTTTGGCACTCAAGGTTGGGCCACCCTTCCTTTCGCACCACTTCATTGATCCTTTGTCGGTTTCAACTTCCTCTCACCTCCAATGCTGCTCTTGTTCACTGTTCTGCCTGCTCACATGCTAAAGATCATGCTCTCCCGCACCCTTCATCCCTATCTTACTCTCATAGCCCCTTTCAACTGTTGTTTCTAGATGTATGGGGTCCAGCACCAGTCATCTCTACCAGTGGCTCCTGGTTTTATCTTTCAATTGTAGATGATTTCTCCAAGTTTATTTGGTTATTTCCTCTGCAGTTTAAATCGAATGTTTCCTCTTTAATTCTTTCTTTCCTTTGTTTTGTTAGTAATACTTTTTCTAAACATATTGTTTCGGTTCAGTCAGACTGGAGAGGGTAATTTCGCCCTCTTCAATCGATTTTTAGATCTTGTGGCATTTCACATAGAATCATTAGTCCTTATTCACATCAGCAAAATGGAAGTGTTGAATGTTGCCACCGACACATTGTAGAAACGGGCCTTTCACTTTTATCTCATGCTTTGGTCCCTCAAAAGTATTGGGCCAAAGCCTTTCAAACTGTCGCTTTTCTAATTAATCGCATGCCCACCCCATTTCACCAAAACAAATCCCTCTTTGAAGTTTTAATGGACCAAATCTTAGAATATAATTTTTTACATGTCTTTGGGTCTGCTTGTTGTCCCAACTTAAGGTCGTTTACTCGCCACAAATTAGCCTATCACTCTAAAATTTGTGCATTCATGGGCTACAGACCAGATCACAAGGGGGTTATTGTTGTCTCCATATCTCTTCGGGCCATACCTATATTTCTAGGGATGTCACATTTAATGAATGAAACATCATTCCCCTTTGAACCACAGCCCAAGTCCACTTCTTCCCCTCAAACTTAATTTCTGGACTCAACCTCTCGTGGGCCTAACTTTGTTTCTATTCCTGACTCACATTTCTCTCCTACTCTTCCTCAAAATACTCATCCAATCCCAAGCCCATTTCCCCCCACTAGCCCATCAGAGCCCACTTCAATATCTCAGGCCAATATCACATCTAGGTCTTCTTCCTCACTTTCATCTTCCACTCAAGCTGCCTACCCAGACCTCTCCTCATTAGAATCTCCCACACCTTTGTCTGCTGCTCTCTCACCACAAATCTTGCAACCCACATCACATCTGAGAGTTACAGTCTCTCAGTCCCATATTCATTGTCCCCGTCGTCGTACGATGGCACCATTCCCTGGCCACCTCGAAAACAGTCTCCCCCAGTCACTTTTTCTGGTCACTTTCTCTCGTCGAACTCCTCCCAAAGTGGTTTCTCAGCCTCCCCCAGTCCCAAAAGAGCCCTCCTCCTTATCTAAAGCATCAAAATATCTTAAGTGGCATCAAGCCATGAACACTGAAATCGATGCCCTTCTCCAAAACCAGAAGTGGGATTTGGTCCCTCCCCCCCCCCCCCCCCCCCCCCCCCCCCCCCCCCCCTCCCCTAAAACTTCAATCTCCTCGATTCCAAATGGATCCTTAAGACAAAGCGTCGAGCTGATGGTACCCTTGAACGCCGCAAGGCACGCCTTGTAGCTCAGGGATTTCATCAGCAACTTGGTCTCGATTATAATAAGACATTCAACCTGGTCGTTAAACCTGTTACCATTTAGCTTTTGCTTTCCCTTGTTGTCACATCTAACTGGTCTCTTCTTCAGCTCGACATACTGAATGCATTTTTGCAAGGGGACCTAAAAGAAGCAGTCTACATGAAACAACCTCCAAGATTCGTGAATCCCGACTTTCCAACACATGTTTGTAAGTTGAAAAAATCCATATATGGTTTGAAGCAGGCTACTAGGGCTTGGTTTGCTACGCTTAGTGATAAATTACTTTCTCTAGGTTTTCATTGTTCTAGCTCAGATTCCTCTTTATTCATACTACGAAATGCCTCTGACTGTATTTTTATTTTGATATATGTTGATGATATAATAGTCACGGTGTCTAATCCTTCACTTATCCTAGATTTCATAAATTCTTTACATTCATATTCCCCTATTAAAGATCTTAGACCTTTACATTATTTTTTGGGTATTGAGGTAAATATAACACCCTCTTGTTTACTTTTATCTCAGTATAAATACATATCGGACCTCTTAATTTGAACCAACATGCACAATTCTAAGTCTGTCTCTACACCTATGCCATCCTCTGAAAAGCTCACTACCTTCGATGGTAGGGGTGATACCCGCATATGCGGGGGTACGGTCACCCCTTCCCCGCCCCCCACCCCCGGGAGGCGGGGGCGGGGGTGGACATCCCATCCGCCCGCCCACTTCAGTCCCATTCGACCTAAAAATTATTTTTGGGTCCAAAAATATTTTTTTGGACCCAAATCCAAATTATTATATAATTTAAATATTAAATTAAAATATATAACAATAATCTAAAAACTTATAACATAAAAACTAGTTATCAATTTTTAAATTTGTTAGACTTATTCACAAGTGTGTTAAACTTGTTCACTATATTGTATTGGATTGGCCTCCTAGGCCAACCTTTATATAGGAGGTCAAGGCAATACAAAAGTCTTACTTGAGAATTGTGGGACTCCTATATAAAGGTTGGCCTAGGTGGCTAGTGCAATTCATGTATAATCTTGTAAACAAGTTTAATACTCTCATGAACAAGTCTAAATTTATAAGTGGGGGCAGAGCGGGGGCGGGCCCCTGCTGCCCACCCATATTTGATGGTTGCACTTCTGAGGATCCATAGTGGTATTGTAGTGTAGTTGGCAGCCTTCAATACCTAGCCTTCACAAAACCTGATATCTCCTTTGCAGTCAATCAAGTATGTCAGTATATGCATTGTCCTCACCTTCCCTACTAGCAGGCTGTCAAAAGAATCCTTTGTTATCTCAACCATACTCGACATTATCTGCTTTCTTTGATGTTGACTGGGCCTGGTGCCCTAATGATCGTATATCCACTAGTGGGTTTTGTTTTTATTTCGAGACTCATCTTATTTCCTGGGATTCTAAGAAGTAACCTACAATTGCTCGGACCTCTATTGAAGCCTAGTACAAATCTGTTGCTAACACTACTTGTGAGCTTCTTTGGTTATTACGTGAACTTGGCATTTTTCTCACTACACCTCCTACTTTATGGTGTGGTAATCTCAGTGGTACATACTTGTCTCTCAATCCTGTCTTGCATTCTCGAATCAAGCATGTTGAATTGGACTAGATGGCAAATATGCTCACAAAGCCTCTCTCCTCTACAAGGTTTTTCCAGCTTTAATCAAGCCTCACTATCACTCCAGTGCTGCTTGCATCACGGGGGGACGTTAAGTGATAAAGTGTTAAAAATTACATGATTAAGTTGCTAAAATGAATGATATGTTTAACCAAAATATGAATTAAGCACTTAATTATATAGTAAAGTTTAATGCTTGACTCAATGTTAAATTATGATTAATATCTCAAATTTTATTCTAATATTTTTGTTAATAATTGCAGGGCATTGTGGGAAAGTTGTTAAAAATATATGGGTATTCTCGTAATTACCCAACTAACACAGCAACTACAAAGAATGCTTGAAGACTCACGCTATCACACTTTGAACTGAGGGGCAGACATGCGGATGGCAGCTTCCAGGAGACGCAGCACGCAGAAACGCTGGGAGCTGGATCGAGCAACTCGCAGCAGGCTGGAGCAAAACGCATGCACTGCAGACGTGAAACGCTGGGAGCTGGAACGAGATCTTGGGCTGACTCACGCGAACCTGGACCGCACGTCAAAACACACGAAAATGGATGCGAAACGGCATGGTGCTGGGCTGAGATCAAAACGAGCAGCTTGAGACGCGAACTGCAGAGGAGACCACTCACGCGAACCTGGACCGCACGTCAAAACGCACGAAAATGGATGCGAAACGGCATGGTGCTGGGCTGAGAGAGAAAAACAGAGAGTATAAAGAGAAAGAAAATTTTCGTGCGCCGCTCTCTCGATTTTTTTTAGTTTTCGTTTTCTTCGTTTCCGTCTTCTTTTTCTGCAGCATTCTTACTCTGAGACTTTCTTTTTCGATTTTATTTTTCTGCTGCTGGTTCTTCTTCTTCGGCTTTTGGGTTTTCAGCACATTTGGAGATTACAGTATTTTTATTTTGCAATTTTTGTTTAGTGCAGTAATTAGTGATGTTGGATTTTAATCTTCTTGAACAGTTTGTTAATCTAGAGATGATAGGCTAGATTTTTAGCTTGGGATTCAATGAGTAACTCATGACTATTTGGGGTTGGATTCTCTTCAATATTTAGTGCTTTTGATGATTAACTTGATGGATTATATTTCAATGCGCATCTAGAAAAGATTAGAGTTCTTTGTTCTTGGTTTAGATCAATTGTAGACGTAAAGGCACAATTGATACTTGAACAAGTAACATGACTTTGATGTTTTTCTTTCACTTTTCTATAATTGTCATATAATTTGTCAAGTAGTTTTGTTAGAATAAAAATGGTGGTTCATTGCTATATCATCCAACCATGATTTTCTAGGAATGAAAAAAAAATGGTTGAGAGAAAATGAAAAAAAGAAGTAAATCCATCACCAAATTAGTGGGCGAAAATTGCATCCCAAGTGTTTGTTTAATTGCTTCTTACAAGTTAAGTCAACTCCCGCACATTTTCTTTAAATCTCTTGATTCTTAGCAATTTTAGAAAAATAGATTCACTGTTATTTTCAGCTTTACTTATGCTTGAGCTTCCCGACAACTTCTCTCATAATTCATTCCACGCTCCTTTAGTAAATAGCCCCATTTAGATGTGAATATAGTTAGCGGTTAAGTTCTAAAATTTATTCTTCTTTTCTTTTTATTATTTTTTGTTCATTGCTAACTCATTTAGTTTAATCTTTTCTTATCATTTCAAACTTTCGTGTCACTCCAAATGGTAATACGTTGTCTTGCGAAAATGAAATGTTTGCTAAATTCATTGTCCCTGTGAATTCGATCTTGGGATTTACCCTTGTATTACTTTGACAGCTTCTACGCTTGGAAGTCAAAATTTAAAGCTGATCATTAAGGCAGCATATGTACTTGCCTCAGATCAACAAAACTCAAGGAAACTTCTAGAGCATTAAAAGATATTCAAAGAGAACAAATTGTAATCTTCTAGAAGAATATTTGTGTAACTGAAATGGTGACCTGGCTAGCTAGGTGTCACAGTAGTGTAACCATAAGGATAAATTATGTTATGGCTAAATGCCTATATATTGAAACTCCTTGTATTGAAGAAAGTGGAAGCACATGTTATACCAATACTCTGAAAAGTATTCTTTGATAATTTTTCACAAACACTTGGTAGTCATAGTTTCTTCTTCACTTCATTAAAAATTATTGAGTTGTAGGTCAATATTTCTTTAATTTATTATTGCTTTAATTTATTATTTCTTTTGGGAACAATCTTTAATTTATTATTTTTTCACAAAATTGCCTGTAAAGTTAGACAAAAGAAGATGGTTGGATGGAAAATATAGTAGATATGATTATTAAATAGAAGAAAGTTTGGCAAAAAAATATAGTTGAACCGGAAATCTAGAAATTTAATTTGTAATTAAGACATTTATATAGAATTTTAGATGAGTTTAATTAGAAGTTTGTGGTTATTGACATTAAATGACCATTGAAAATATGATTTTTTTAACTAATAATTTAATTAGAATATGATTATTAATTAACATATAATCGATAGAATGGTAAAATATGATAAAAAATAAATTAAAAAATTATTAAATTAATAATATTTTATTATTATATAAAGAATAAATGGATAATCTAATATAGGGTTAGATGTGAATGGAATAGACAAAGACAAATTCATGTGATATTAACAAAAACTTGAGTTTGGTTTTAGCTATTTGACAAAACCATAGATCATGTTGCCATAGCAGTGTTTAATAGTCTTTGAATCGATATGTGTGAACGTACAAAAAAGAAGGTAAGAATGCATGCAAAGATCAATAAACAAGACCATGCACATATGTAGTTTATAGTATTTTGTTTGTATCATATATATTCATAATTCATAATTAGTTAATCAATAAATTTATAGAAAACAAAAATCCAATAGCCGAAAAAGTTATTTCTCTATATGTTAAATATATAAATAATTAAATTTACATCTTTTGAACAGTCAAGATTTTAAGATAATTGTGATTTCACGAGATATAGAGTAGAAATCTTAAATTTAAATTTTGACTCTACACTTTATCCAATTAATTAAACATTTTACATGACGCATGGATCCACTTACTGAAGGGGATTCTAGCCCACATGTAAGTGTAGTGTTAATAATTGAAAGAGACCCACCAACCATAATTCATATACATCCATGTCAGTCACGGAAAGTCCCTTGCAAAGTCAACAGCTTAGCATCCACGGCAAAAACATTGCCGGTGGGTTGGAGGAAGCTCAACCATACACAAGCCAAGAAAGAGGAAAATTAAACAAAAGCATTCTTAATTTGGACTTTTATCAGAATATCTCCATCATCAATGGTAGTAGGAGAGATTAAGAACCTTTCAATTCATGTACAATTGAAGTTGAAGAAGATAAGACGTGGGTCTAATGTAAGTTAGAATTGAATTCGCAAGATGTACGACATATGTTCTATAATAATAATTAGACCCGGCCTGTGCAAAAACAAAGGAAGAAACTTACTATATTGAACTCAACAATCTTACAGTACAGCCTCACTGAGTATATATACATGTTGCATATGAACTAGCATTTAAGGTATGCTCATTATTAAAGGGACTAGAATGGAAAGTATTCAAATATTCAATCCTCCAGAAAGTCAATTATGTAGTTGCAATGGATGACAATATAAGATTGATATCTTTTGAATTGGTCTGACTTTCCTTATGTGCAAATATTCCAGTTGTGTAGGATTGTTCATCTAGGTTCCGACTCGGGAACCCGGGTATACCCGGACCAAAACTATGGTTTCAAACCCGGGCCGGAACCCAAATTGGATTAGCCTGGGTCAGACCCGGGCTGAAACCCGGATGAATTCGAGTTTTTAAAAACTAGAATTCTGGGTTCCAGGTTGAACTCGATTTTTTTTTTTTTAAGTTTTTTTACACATAAAAGCCTACATTGTTCATAGACATAGTCTGCTATCAAAGAAACCAAAAGTTGAATTCAAAATCAGAAAGACCTGGTACCTGGGTTTCAAACCCGTACTCGAACCAGACATGTCCGGGTTTTGGCAACCCGGGTTCCAGCCTAGGTTTGATCTAGGTCGGACCCTGGAACCGAAATCCAATTTATCGGGTTTCGGACCGAGCCGGAAAAACATCCAATCCGAATGAACAGTCTTATAGTTATAAGGATGTAGTCTAGCTTATGGCTGAGCAAAAATCCGACATCAAATCCGACTCCCGCTACGACTCCGACTCCAACAAAACAAAGTCGAAGTCGGATTTTTTTATTTTAATTTTCCAGTCGAAGTAAGACTCAATTTTTTTTTTCAATCAGAGTCGGAGTCGAAGGTGCCACTAGACTGACACTGACTTTGACTTTATGCTTCAACTTTGCCCTCCGGCTCCAATATTGTACATATGTTATAAAAATATGTATTTATCTGTATATTTATCATATATACTAGTATAGTTATATAGTAATATAACTAGAATTTATATACTTAAATTCAATAATATACTAGTATAAGATAATTATTATAAAATAATATACTTATATTATAATATAAATAGACTAATGATAGTTTAGTATGTATAAATGTCATAGTTTTACTACCATACATAATCAAGTATAGAAATAAGTTAGACATTTGTATAATAATATGTAATTAGACACTATAGTATAAGTCTTGTATACAAATAAATTAGACACAAGTATAGAAATTACTACCAAGTCTAATTTAATAAGTTAATAACACATAATATTAATTTATTAAAGTATAATAATATGTAATTAGACACTAATAATAATATGTAATATTATAGTATGATAACATGCAATTAGACACTATCGTATAAGTTTAGTATAAAAATAAGTTAGATATTAGTATAAAAGTAAATTAGCAGTGAATGATTTAATTTTAATTTTTAATTTTTGAAAAAATTGAAATTTGAAGGCCCACAAAAATTCTTTTTTCAAAAGGGCTAAATATGAAACTAAAAAAAAAAAAAAAATCCTAAACTGAAAGTCCAAAGTCGAAGTTGGAGTTAGAGTCGGATTTAGGGAAATCCAACTCTGATTAAGTCAGTGCTCACCCATAGTCCATTTGTGTATGATCTTCATAACCAGATGCAGTGGCATCAATCAAGCTTGCATTCATGCTAGAATCTGATGTTGATATACCTATAACATCCTCCCATAAGCTAATGGGTGATATGGTCACCTTGAGATTGTCATGCAGCAACAAAAATTGAGCTAAAGTAAGTCCTTTGGTAAAGATGTTAGCCACTTGGTCAATGGTGGAAATGTACCGAGTGGTGATGTCTTGGTTGACAACATTTTCTCTTATGAAATGGTAGTCAATATCAATGTGCTTAGTTCGTGCATGAAAAATTGGGTTTGTGGCCAAGGATAGAGCTTCTAAATTGTCACACCACAATGTAGATGTAGTGGTGATTGGAATTCAAAGTTCTTGGAGTAGCATTCTAATACAGCTCAGTAGTGGTGAGGGAAAGGGAGCGATATTGCTTTTGTACTGGACTTGGAAACTACTGATTATTTCGTTGCATTCTAGCTGATTAAGCAAGGCCCAAGGTAGATGGCATAGTCAATGGTGGATCTTCTATCATCAAGTTTTTCAACAAACTTTGAGTCAGTGTAGGCATTGAGAGCAAGTGAACCTTGAGTAAACAAAAGATCATGATTGAGGGAGCCTTTGAGGTAGCGCAATACTCTCTTTACTATTGTCTTATGCACAGTTGTGGGGTTATGCATAAAATGGCACAACTGGTTTACAGAGAAACTAATGTCTGGTCTTGTCAAGGTGAGATATTGCAAGGCACCGACAAGCTACTTATACTCAATAGCATTTTCAAAGGGATCTCGATTGTGTTGGGAGAGTTGAGCTCTTGTTACATAACATTCGTCCTTGTGGTAGGACTCTAAGAAAAAGTTATAGAAAATAAGACCGTAATTACATAACCTTTTTTAAAATTTTCCTTTCCTCCCCATGATATAAAAGATTCTATAGTTCAAATTTAAAACCTGCTTTGTAAATTAAAAGAGAGTTTGCGGTGGTATTCATTAAATTAAAAGTACAAATTCCTTTACAAAATATTCTTTCATACATTACATAAAGTGAGTTTGCGGTGGTATAGAATGTGTCAAGGCTCCTGTCACCTATTTCTTGGACCATGTTTTTCCTAACGCTTCATCCTCATTTTGTTCCTAGAGAGGGGAGGGACATATATAAAAATAATCGAATACTCAATAAGTATTACTTCATATTATAAAAATATACCAACATAGGGTTTTGTTCATGCATTCATCATTCCACTACATATTTTACATAAAACATTTATTTTCCTTTGAAAGCATTACAAGGTAGGGTTTTACTTTAAAAATGTTTTCATTCCTCATAAAACATTTCTCACACCTCGTACATTCCTTCATAAAGAGCGAAGCAATGTCACAACATTCAATTTAACTATTATCACTTTCCATTAGTCAATACACATTATTACGCCCAGTGTGTTAGGGTTAGTGCTCTTTTGGACTTGGACTCCATCCGTGGCCACAGGTTGGGAATCTCTTTCAGTCAGGGGGCAGCATTGGGTGAACTACTAGCACTCTTTACCCGGCATTGTAATATGCCTAGTCCATTGGCACCATCTTCATTCAATCATGGCCGTTACATAGCTTCCTACATTAAAACATTCATTTCCTTTCCTTTCGGTCATTCATTCTTTTAGTCCTTTCATTTTCATTCATTCCATTCATCAATCTATTTCATTTCATAAAACATCATTCCATAGCATAAGCATAATCATCATCATTTAAATATCATTTTGTAGCATCGTTTAAACATCATTTCAAAGTCTCATTTAAACATCATTTCCTAGCCTTGGTCATAAACATTATCATTTCATTTCATTTCATGAAACATAAAGACAATAGTACTATATATAGTATTCATTTCACATGCATACAACTATGCTTGAGGTGCATAAAAATGGACTGCCAAAGAGGGTCATTAAATACATATACCTTAAAATATTAATACTACTTTAGCATACTTTTATAAACCATCATTTCATTTTCCTTCATTTCACAAAAAGTATAAAGGCTTTTCATTTTCATATATTTAGAAAACTCTAGAAGAGTATGAACATAATACTTACTTGGATTCCATGCTATTCTCATTTCATGCATTCCATTCATATGCATGTTAGATGGCATTCATATATAGCTTTATCTCATTTCCTTTTCAAGTGCATATGCAACTTAAATGTAGAACATGCATAAAACTACCCTTGACCTAAACTTCCTTTACTTAGACCCATTCAAAGTCACATTTGCAACATATGATATTCAACTTCATGTCCTTATACCTTAAAGTGAATCTCCATGCTTCACTTTAGAGGTTAAGGCTCAATCCTATCAACTCCATCATTCACTTCCTCCATTCATGCACAATCTAACCAACACTTCATCATAATCCAAACCAAGCATAACACATAACTTTAAGCCAACTTTGAGGCTTAAACATTGTATATTCATACTTAAGACAAACTATCCATTACGTATGGTAAATATGTCTAATACATGCATATAACCGATTCACACTTGTACCCTACCATTTTATCACCTAAGTTCAACATATAGTTCCTCAATCTTGACATATTCAACTTCAGCCATACTTCACTTAAAAATCCAACCCATGACACCATATACCATCTATACATTTCTGTAATCACAACACTAACATCCATCTCGATTTAAGAAAAGGGGAATAAGAGCTTACTGAGGAAGAGTTGCTATTTCGGTGTTGATTGAGTGAAGTGGAGTGTTGGTAGTGTATAAGTGGCCTAATAGTACTAGAAAACAACATCTTGGTTGTCTCGTCGTTGAGTTGCTTTACTCCAAAGAGAAAATAAGAGAACTAGATATGGAAGGGGGAAGGAAAGCTTGTTGTCCATAGGAGAAGTAGATAGACCAACCCTATTTGAAAAAAACAAGTCCAAATACTACGGCAGAGGATAAAGTTTAAGCCTAACGCTAGTAGCCATGTATTAGAGGATATGCAGGTAATTAAAATTAAAGGTCTACCCTTATGTAATACTAGGTTTATAGAATATACACGGCTCCTTTTATTTCACTTGAGAGCAACACACAAATGAGAGAAAAGTAATGTGTTCAGCAGAGGCTTACGGAGCAAAAACAAACGAACTGTTTGAATCAATGTACAGTGCAACGGAGATGGGCTGGATTAACAGTGGGTGGCATGGCTGAAGGGCACTAAGAGAGAGAGAGAGATAGAGAGAGAGAGTGAGAAACCATTGGGTGCTATCAAACTAAGAATCAAGGGGCAGAGGGATGGAGTTTGCAATGGCAAACTTACAGGGAGAACGTGTGGCGGATCTGGGCTGACGGAGAGTTCTTGAACGGCAGTTTTTGTGGCTGAAGGGCAATTTTTGGGGTTTGTTGATGGAGAGGTTTTAGCCAATAAACCAGGAAGTTTAAATGATAACTATTTGAAGAAGGCCTCTGAGAATGTAGATTCAGATGGTGGTATTTCAGTCATTGACAAAGGGGAGTGTTTGAGTATATACTAGTTAAAGGGAATGAAGAAGTTACACCCATGCACGTGCTTAATCAACAGAATCATAGAACTCGTACATGGAAGCATATTGCAAGATCCCAGGGTAATGGCACCATCTATCTTGATGCTGCTTTGGTTCTAAAAGACTTACAGTTGATATTAGTGTTGGTGTGGCCCCCAAAGTGTCAAAGAGACTGAAGAATAAGGCTAAATTGAATGAGGAAAATGTGGAGATTTCTCAACTATCATCGATGATGGATGTTGAATAGCCCCACCGAGAGCAATGAAGCTCTTAAGCTTGAATACACAAGGGCTTGGGAACCCTTGTGTTATTCGAACTCTTTCTAATTTGATCAAAAAGGAAGATCCTGAAGTTTTGTTTTTACAAGAAACAAAAATTAAAACTACAAAAATGGAAATTTGTAGTGTGAAATTACAGTATGCAAACTGCTTGACTGTTGAAGCTGTTGGTCATAGTGGGGGCTTGGCCCTCTTATTGAAGGAAGATATTAAATTGACTATTCTTAGTTATTCATCCTCCCATGTTGATGCTATAATAGAGGAAGACTCAAAGAAGTGGTTTATAGCTGGGCTATATGGCCACCCAGATGTTTCTCGAAGATTTGAAACATGGAACTCGATTAAAAGTTTGAATAGAGGAAAGGAAGTTCAGAAGCATGACTTGTTTTTGGGGATTTTAATGAAATACTTTAACAAGAAGAAAAATGGGGAGGGAGAGACAGACCTGACCATCAAATTAAGGAATTCCTAGATGTCCTGGAGGCATGTGATCTAAAGGACATGGAGTTTCGAGGGCCTAAAATCACCTGGTGCAAGAAAAGAGGGGAATCAGCTTTGATTTCATAAAGGTTGGATAGGATTCTGGGAAATCTAGCCTAGTGTAATATGTTTGAGAGGGCTGCAGTATCTCATGGCTCGACCTCTTATTCAGACCGCTTACCTATCTGGGTGGATGTTATGGGAATTCAAACTAGAAGCAAAAGGGCCTAAACCATTTAGGTTCGAGGCTATGTGGTTGGGAGAAGAAGCATGTTCTCAGATTGTGCAAGATTCATGGAGAATACAAGAAGGCCAGAATGACCTAAAAGGAGTCATGGAGTCTATTGTTGGGTGCACTTCTAAGCTACAACTATGGAATAAGTTTGGGACAGTTCAAGCCAAATTGCAAGAGGCAAGACTGAGATTGAAATCTGTACAGCAGAGGGATCCCCTGGTATTAAGTTCATAAGATATAAGTTCTACATCTGAGGAAGTACAAACATGGCTAGCAAGGGAAGAAATCATGTGTAAACAAAGATCCCGTGCCCTTTGGCTAGCTGAAGGGGATCAAAATACCAAATTCTTCCATGCTAAGGCATCACAGAGAAGAAAGAAGAACATCATTGTCAAAGTTATGGATGAAAGTGGGAGTTGGCATGAAGGGGAGCAATGCAATAATCTTATTATTAATCACTTCACTTCCTTGTTTACTTCTGCAGGTTCTCATAATGTTGTTGCTGAAATTGACAAAATAGATACCAAGGTTACTATAGAAATGAATGAAGACCTTATTAAAGAATACACTGCAGAGGAAGTGTGTGGTACTTTGAAAGAAATGCATCCTTCGAAGGCCCTAGTCCTAATGGCTTGCCTCCTTTGCTCTTTCAAAAGTTTTGGCCCCAAATTGGTAACTCTATCACTACTGCAGTCCTCAATGCTCCCAAATATGGTATTTTCCCTCAGGCAGTTAACCATACTTTTATAACTATGGTTCCCAAGAAAAAGAATCCCACTAAAGTTAATGACTTTAGACCCATTAGGCTTTGTAATGTTATTTACAAATTGATCTCAAAAGTTATTGCTAATAGAATTAAGCAAGTGTTGCCTTCTGTCATCTCAGAAACACAATCTGCTTTCCTGCCTGGTAGATTGATAACCGATAATGTCTTAGTGGCTTATGAGGTTATTCACTTTCTACGAAGGAAAAAAAGGGGAAAGAAAGGGTTTATGTCCCTCAAGTTTGACATGATTAAAACTTATGATAGGGTCGAATGGTCTTTCCTTCATACTGTATTATGCAAACTAGGTTTCCATGATAGAGTGATCCAACTTATTATGAGATGTGTGCAAAGTGCTTCTTTTTCAATCCTTATTAATGGTCTCCAACAGGTCATATTATCCCTTCCAGGGGCTTGACACAAGGAGATCCTATCTCTCCTTATTTGTTCTTGCCATGCACCAAAGGTTTGATTGGTTTATTGAAGCATGCTGCTACCTCAAATGCAATCTCTAGAATTCGAGTATGTAGAGGTGCCCCAAAACTAAACCACCTTCTATTTGCTGATGACAGCCTCATTTTCTGTGATGCTAGTGTGGAGACAAATTCAGATTACTAGAAGTATTGAAACTCTATGAGGAGGCTTCTGGTCAGTTCATTAATCAAGACAAATCTACCATGGTCTTCAGTCAGAGATTTGGTGCAGAGCAGAAAAGAGCCATTATGAATATGTGGGATACTAATCAGATCCAGCAGTATGATAAGTACCTAGGTTTACCCTCTGTTGTTGGTAGAACAAACTTCTTTTGCTGAGATTAAGCAAAAAGTTTGGTTCAAACTTCAAGGTTGGAAAGGTCACATGTTCTTTCAAGGGGTAGGGAGGTACTCCTTAAGGCTGTGGCTCTTGCCATCCCTCCTATGCAATGAGTTGTTTCAAACTCCCTTCTAAACTTTGTGTTGATATTGAGAGTATGATGACCAAATATTGGTGTGGGCAGAAAAATTAAGAGAGGAAAATTCACTGGGTTAGTTGGCACAAGATGTGTAGCCCTAAAGCTATTGGGGGTCTAGGCTTCAAAGAATTGGAAACTTTTAACATTGCATTGCTGGCTAAACAGAGGTAGAAGCTGCTGCATGACAAGGACTCTCTCTTACATAAAATATATAGTGCAAGGTACTTTCCAAATTGCAAACTACTCGAGGCCTCTCTTGGTGACTTTCCCCCTTATACATGGAGAGGAATATGGGAGGCTAAGAATCTACTCTTAAAATGTGGGAGATGGAATGTAGGAAATGGAAGGAATATACACATCCTAGATGATGTATGGCTGCCTTGTTTTAGAGAGTTGAGGAAGGAAATCATGGTTCACAATCCTCAACAGGCTGGGATGACTGAGGAACTAGAAGGACATGTTGCTTCTCTAATTGACTCCAATACTCAGTGGTGGAACCTTTCTAAGGTTAGATCTCTCTTCAATCCAAGAATTACAGAGGCAATATTAAGGCTACATCCTAGTTATTCTGATAAGGTTGATATGTGGATATGGGAGTATGAAAAAAGTGGTTGTTTTAGTGTTAAAAGTGCCTGCAGGTTTTTAAGTCACTTTTTGCAATAACTGTGGGGGAAAACATCTTATGGGGCTACCTCAAAGAAGTCTGGAATGGTTTATGGAAGTTTAAAAATCCCTCACAAAGTTAAGTTTTTTACTTGGAGAGCATGCAAAGAGATACTTCCCACTAAGGCTAATCTTATTAGTAAAAGGGTAGATGTGGATGGGGCTTGTTGTTTTTGTGCTCACAGTTGTGAAGATTTAGCTCATGCATTATTTTTCTATCCTTCCATTCATGAATACTGGGTGAGAAAGTTTTATAACTTTCAACAGATTAACCAGTTTTCTTCTTTCATGGCTACTACAATGCAAGCATTTTCAGAGAGATCAATAGAGGACTTTTCTGATTTTATCCTGATGGCTTGGAGTTTCTGGTATAGGAGAAACAAGATGATCCATGAGCATGTTAATCTACCACCCCTACAAGTTATGAATTTTGTTTTTTCAAAGAAGTGTATGCAGACTTTTGGGTTGCAGATTCATGGAACTTCCAAAAACATGATTTATAGGTGGTCTCCTCCACCAACAAATTGGTTTAACCTTAATTGTGATGGAGCCTTGTTCTTTGACCAAAATAAAACTCATATTGGGGCAATTCTTAGAGATTCATACGGTTATGTTCTTACGGTTCTAAGTAGAGGGGAAGAGGAATTTCTGGAACTAGAAATTGTGGAAGCTACTGCTGTTTTGAGGAGATTGCAACTTTGTCTAAACATTGGCATCCAAAACCTTGTGATTGAAAGTGATTGCAAACATTTGGTTGATGAAGTTAATAGTGAAGCAGCTTCTTTTTTAGCTATGCAAACAATTATTACTAAAATCAAAAGACTAATGCAGGGCTTTGGGGAGTGCAAGATCCAGCATTGTGGTCGCCTCTCAAATGCTACAGCACATCATCTGGCTCGACATGCATGGAATACTACATAAATGTAGCTATGGTGGCATGTTGTTCCTACTTTTAATGAACTTGTTATTTTTGTTGATGAATTATCTTGTACTCAAATTTGAGGTCTTTAGTAACTCTTTGCAATGAAGTTCATATTTTTTATCAAAAAAAAAAAACGTTTTTGCAAGTAAAATCAACGTAGACCCAATTGGATCCAAACTCGATAAAGATATAAATATATCAAAGAAGAAGCAAGAAGAATATATAAATCGTAACAAACCCAAATAAAGAAATATGTTTATTAGGTAAGAAATTATAAAATTAACTATTGTCCCCAAAGTTTAAACTGAAAGAAAGAGTGTCTCGTTTGTTTTCAGGAAACATCTCATCTCATCTCACCTTATCATTACAACTTTTTTAAATCCCCACATAAAATAAAATAAACAATTCAACTTTTTCAAATCCCAAAACAAAAATAATATTAAAAAATATACTAATAATATTTTATTCAACTTTTTAACTTAATCTCAACTCGTCTCATCTCATTTCTGAAAACAAACGAGCCCTAATAGTTAGTGTTTCGGACTTTTACTTAGGCCTGATTTGGATAGCAAAATATACATATCTCATCTCATTCAATCTCATCTCAATATCCAAACACCATAAGTATAAATACATTTCAATTTCAAATCGAGTTTTGCTTGGGCCACCGTGAGTGTTTCCCATGATTTCTATCGAGAAGTGCAAAATGTAATTTTTTTTTTCGTGCTTTTTTCAAGCATTTTTTAAATCCCTTTAAACATTTAAAAAAAGTCACAAACTCATTTAAAAAAATTTCCTTAACAATTAAGTAAAAGAATTTAAAATAAATAAATAAATGGGAATCCGTAGCTTTTGTCGGGATGCATTCTCAGTGAATGCATATTTCCCTTTCAAAATTTTAACTTTTTCATCTAATTATTACAATTTTATGAAACTTTCAAACAAAATACAAAAAATTATTCAACTTTTTCAAATCCAAAGACAAAAATAATATTATTCAACTTTATACTATTAAAAATAATATTAATATTTTAAGTTTATAATATTTTTATTCAACTTTTTCTTAACTCAAACAATAAACATCTTAACTCAAACTATTTCACTATTATTCACAAATCATTTCACTACTATTCACAAACTATTTAACTATTATTCACATATCATCTCATCTCACTATCCAAGAGAGCTCTTGCTTAGTTTGGATAAAAAATCATCAGAATTCAACTAATCATAATCTCATCTCATTTCAATATCCAAACACTACAAGTATAAGCACTTTTAATTTCAAGTGTTCAACTTTTTCATCTAATTATTACCTAATCATTAGAACTTTTCTAAACTTTTAACTAAAATACAAAAAAATTTCAACTTTTTCAAATTTTAAAAGAATAAAATTAAAAATAAAATTATAATAATATTTTATTCAATTTTTTCCCTTTATGAGTAATGCTAGAGAGAAGCCACTGTAGCAGTGCATACTTTATACTCATTACATGACTGCTTTTAGTTCTCTACTTTTTTATTTTAGACTTGAGAGATGTGTGGTCTAGATGATACCATATCATATGTGCAAAATGGTTACTCCCAATAGTAACTTTTATCTATATTTATTCTATTAATAAATTATCTCTTTGCATTTTATCTGAGGGAATTATTCACACGGCAGTACAGAAAAACTACAGCAACCAAAATTTTCAAACTTTTGGCGCCCAAAACTCAAAAGCTTTTTCTTCTTTAGTACGCGAAAGGGGCCAAATAAGCCAGTTCTTCCGTGCTTCACCAACGAAAAAGAAAAGCGAAGAAACCAACGTATTTCTACACTATCGAAGGCATAGAGAAATGAATCCAAAACCCAAGACTTCAATTAGGGCCTTGGGGCAGCGCTCCATCGCTTCGTCGTTCCCCGCTCGCTCTTCTGGTTTGTACTCTGGGTAAAATCCTAATTTCCTTTTCTTGATTAAACCATTTGATCAATTTATTGGTTGTGCGGGTTTTCACTTGTTTATTCATCATATTAGTTCTACTGATTCTAAAGAAGACAATCGAGACGAAGCTTCAAAGAAGAGCCGCCGCACGTCGCTCGCGGACTTCCTCGACAGGAAGCTGCACGCTACTTCTGTGATGCCCAGAACTGTTCAGGTATTTTATCCCCTTTGGCTAATGAGAAAATGCAGGAGAAAATAAAAGAAAGCGAGATTCTGGGTCTCTCCATCTTGTGGGATTATTTTAGGTGTTTTTTCTTTCCATTAAATGTGAAGAGCTGAATGAACTCGCGATAGGCCATGTAAATCAGTAGCATAGTTATATTAGGCTGAGTTCATTTTATACTTCAGAAGTCTGTGGATGTAATTAACAAATAATAATTAAAATAAGATTCTGAAAGTTTTGTTTCCTTCTGTTATTATGTTTTCCCATATACCAAACAGAATAATGCTTTTTGTTGTTCTTTCTTTCTGTTGGCAATTTTCTTCGTCTTGTGTTGGAAAATAGGGCATAGGGTATGCAGGGGTTTGATTAAAATCTATAAACTTCTGAATTTGATATTTTGCGTTCGTTTTGAATAATACAATTTTTCGAGAAATTGAATAAAACATTATTGTTATTTAATTTTATTTTTTAAGAATTAATTTCATAAGGAACTTGGAATATAGGGTTTGAAGAGGGAAGTGTTCTAATTTGTGACAGGGGAAATCAAGACCTTTCTCGTCGCCGCTGGGCCCGAGAGAATCTAGTGGCTCCATCGATGGCCCTTTTGGGGCAAAGAAAGATGGGGAAGCAAAGTCAAACTGCGTCATCGACAAAGTGTTATTTGAACAGTTCAAGCATAATGGTGAAGATAAAGGAGATCGTGAAGGCTTCTGTAGTGACGTGGCATGTTGTAAGATAGATGAGGTGACAGAATCAAGAAAAAGGAGGAATCCATTTCAAGGTTTGTTATCTTATCCTAATTACACAGATCAAGTTCTCATGTTTTAGGATCAGTATGCTACCAGTTAATACTATGTGTTGGTTATTTAGTTCTTTTGTTGGTTTTTGTGAAAGTACAGAAATATAAACTGACAATTACCTATTGTGTATTTTGTTTGATTTGGTTCTGGTTTCCAATTGATGAAAATATGTTGAAATAAAAACAGTTTACATCATATAAGTGAAATGATTGTTACATACTCAGGAAAGTGGAGAATGTTGTTTCTTGGGTACTGATAATGGAAAACCCAAATTGGTACATTTTCTGCATTCTATTTTACATGCATTTCTGATACAAATGGAGCATTAGTTTCTTTTTGCATTATCCAATTTGAAGCAAAGAGTTTGGTAGTTCAATTTATTTAGCTTTGTATATATTAGCCCAATTAGTGTTAAAAATCATCAGCTCCAAAAGCTTAAGTTTTGGTAAAAGGAGCCGACAACGTATGTGATATGAAGACTAATTATCTATTTGTAATTAATTTAAGTTGAGATGTCAGATTTCGTTGGAAGCCTAAACTTTCTATATTTTTGAAACGGTTCTATTTATTTTTAATGCTTAGTTGGCTTACCTAAGTGACAACTGACAAGCCACCCTGTCCAAATAAAGACATCCTGTATAGTCTGCTTTCTGCTGTATTACAATGTTCTTGTGAAATTGTTGGGTTATAATTGGCGTCCAATTAAATTAGGTTGTAATTAGCCTTCCTTTTTTCCACCTTCATCTTTCTCATTCTGTAATATGATATTGTTTGTGTTCACAGCATGACTTCTGTTGTACATGAATTATTAGGTGGGCATGAGAAACATACTGCTCGAAAGCATTTATTAGCTCTTGGAGATGATCCAGAACCAAAGCGAAAAGCAGAGGAAGAGAGGTTTATTAGCAAGAAGAAATCAAGACCTCTTTACAATCACTGTTAGTGTGCAACATCCTTCTCTTTCAAACATTCTTTTAAATTAATTTGCTATGTGAGAACGGAAAAATGAGTGGAGCACTTCTCTCATGGAATTTACATGAAACTTTTTACTTGATTTTTCCTTAATCCTTTATAAGAAGTTTTGGTTTTTTTTTTTTTTTTTTGGGCTAGCAGATGCAAATGGTCGTGGCTGGTGGGACTACAACATGGAAGGTGTTGATAACGAAGAAGTAGGCTTCAATGAAGTATGGGAAGGGGTGGGCTCTACTACATTAGGAGGAATAGAATGGCATTGACTTTGTTATGTGTGAAAAGTATGTTATGCTACTACTAGAGAATGCTCTCTCTCTCTCTCTCTCTCTCTCTCTCGTCGTGGCTATGTCCTGCTCATCATCCCTTATTAGACTTAAAAATGAAAAATGAAATTCCCAAAACAACTGAAAGCATTTGATGGATGAATCGTGAAGCTTACAAACTGAATTCTAAGAATGAAAATGAGAGAAATTGAAGGTCATTACTTACCCAGATTTTTTATTACAAAAATGAGATATTCTCTAATTCATAGATAACTGTTTTGCATAAGTATCACAATTATAAAGAGTCCATTTTACTCGCTTATGGGTCCACACTTTCTTTACATAATGGATAGGGACTTACTCCTTCATGGAGAACTGTTTTTGGAAGTTTAGAGCATGCCTTGAGATATGAATATCCTATGCATCATCACCGATGAATTCTTCAAGGCATAATCTTTGATTGTCTGTGATGTCTTCACCTTATGCTGACAGGTCCAATTTCTTTTGAACTGTGCTAGTTCCAAAAAGATGTAATTTAGGACAATAAGGAAACCAAAAGAGAAGACAGGAAAAATGCTGTCTCCAGTTGAAATAGTTTATTAGTTTTATCTGATTTCCCTTTGTAAAAGGGTATCCGAATGTTCTCCTAACTCGTGTTAAAATCCGGCCCCGATTATGATCTACTTGAGTTCATTCTGTTCTTTTGTTTTCTTATTAAATTGAAATCATCTCATACTTTTGTCATTGGTCTCTGTCAGAGTTACTGAACGGCCTTTGACTACCAAGTGTTCAACTAAAAATCCTTTCACTTTTCGGAACAGGTCATGCAAATGCTATGTCAACATTGTTAGACATACGGGTAAAAGAAAAAGAAAAAGAAAAAGAAATATATCCTTGTGTCTTTCTTCTTTTCTTTTCTTTTTTTTTTCTTGGACTATAGTAACTAATTAATGACATAATAAATTAAGTTTAACCGTGCATGATATTTAATTCATTATACGCATGCTCTTCAAGTATTCTGCATGCATGGATTATTGTTATTAATGCTAATGATGCACAACATCAATTCGGATGAATGGCTCGTGCATGCTGTCCATGATTATCCTATATAAATGGCACAGGAATTTTGAAGGATGATTATAGAGCTAGCTCGAATTGGAAGTTTGAGTTAGCTTTGAAGTTCATTTTATCTCACGTACATGTAAGTTTTCACCATCACTAGTACTACTTTCCACGTACCACCTTTCTTTGTGTTCTTAACGTGTTTTCATAGTCTCGACTAATGTACGTAAATTTCGTCATGGAGCTGCTTTTCTAAGTTTTTTTTTTGTTTTTGTTTTTGCTTTTTGTATTAGTGCAGATAGAAGAATTGATCGCTAGCTAGCCTGTGGATTATAAAATGGAAAAAGATAAGAAAATTGCAATAGGACTTGCATTCCTAGCAAGCGTGATTTTGGTTGGTGCTGGGATTTTGATATGGGTGCTTTTGGAGTCAGGAAAGGATAACTTGGGATATTCTGGTGATGGAAAGAAACCCCACCTCACCACTGGATTGATCGTGCTCACTGTCTTTTTGGTCACCCTCATCTCTTTTTTCCTGTGCATGGCCTTCAGAAAATGCTGCCAAATATTCAAGCCGAACGCAGATCATTCTGAAAATGTCAATTGAATCAATAAAAGTGATCAAATTTTATTTTTTATTTATTTTTCATTTAATGATTAAGAAAGTGACTATTAGTGAATTGGTATTTTTTTAAAATGTTTAAATATGTATAAAAATGATTAAAATAAAAAAAAATAATAGTGCATTTGCTCTTATCGGTCGATTTCCTCAGTTAAATTATCGGTCTGAGTGGCACAATCCATATATATATACACACACACTAGTAGTGGCGCAACGGGTTGGAAGGAAAAAAGGTTTTAAAAAAAATATAAAAGTCTATGTAGAAGCAGATAACAGTACAAATTGATTCAGAAATGTGTTCATTAATACAACACAAATGTATTGGTGTTATAACTATAATAGCTTAGAACATAGCAAATCATTTTGTGCATAATTATTTCAAGTCTATCAGTATACATCCAATATGAAATACTTATGTGTTCACCATACAGTAAACACAGTATAACTCTCTCTACATGTGACACAAAATTGCATCTCATTGAGTTATATGTTAGTTCACAATCAATAAGAAAATTCAAAGAGTATGCAAGACTAATCAGTAAATTGTTTAACATACAAGAACACAAAATACCCAATATTAATAGGTAACTATCCAAATTCCCTAAAATGAATACCAATGCATGGATGGATAAAATGCATGAACATATAGAGTAAAGATGCACAATAATTACATTTTATTCGTAAA
The DNA here is from genome assembly GCF_004785595.1 of Juglans microcarpa x Juglans regia. NCBI lineage: Eukaryota > Viridiplantae > Streptophyta > Magnoliopsida > Fagales > Juglandaceae > Juglans > Juglans microcarpa x Juglans regia. Next base: position 16,261,123 of record NC_054594.1, on the reverse strand, counting down.
GTACTAAGTCAAGCACAAATAAGTTAAAAAAGGACCATATTCTTATACAAGTTTAGCAAAGAAAGTAATCCATATATATTGAAATTACAGTTTTGAATGGAGTATGTGCATATCACTAACTCTTGTGCCATTAAAGTTTTCAGATAACCTCTACACCACAATGCGAAGTGATTTGGTTCTACAAGGTTAAGTTAGCTAGAAACCTGATGTGCCATGTCCTCTTTAGGATGAGACTAAGAAAAGTCTAAACATTTCTGAATTTTCAAAGAGGGTCATTGCTATCTAGCAAAGTTTAATTGCATATTTCCAACTCTCAAGCCAGATGCATTTACCATTTCTAAAGAAATTAGCATAGAAGAAATCTCTAGCAGTTGCCTCTCAACCAATTCACAATCAGTAATCTAAAATTTAATAAAATAATTCTATACAGCAACAAGCCAACAACTAGTTTCAGGTTGAACTGTAAAAAGTGCCAGGTTCAAGATCGACCCAAGCCCAAAAGTCTACTTTTTTTTATTATGGCCAGGTTCAGAAAGTCACAGTAGCAATAATGTCAATAACGATATTTATATAGCAGCAGCAGCAGCAGCAGCAGCAATAGTAAGGATAAGATGACGAGATATGGCCAATACCTGTGGAATGATGGCAGCGGCGAAGGACTGGGGGCCATGCCCCCCTCCAAAATTTTTAAAAAATTCAAAATATACACTATATTTTATTTATAATTCTATAAATATAGTAAATGATCCCCCAAAAAAATTTACAATCCACATATGTTCTCTAAAATTTTCTAAAATTTCAATATATCTAGAAATGTCTTTCTCCAATTTGTTTCCTATAGTTCTAAAATTTTGTATAATTTCTACATATTATTTATTTTCAAGGATGTGGTCTTACCAAAATTAAATTAAAACTAAGTTTAGGAAAAATAATAAACTTATTAATATGGATCTCTAAGTTTTTTGTTATACAATATTAAAGTTCTTAATATGGAATAAAGTTAAAATACAAGAAAAATCATTTAAGATTGATGATTTGCATGAAAAATAGTTAAGAGGTTTTATCCTCTAGACTTCATTGGGTCAAAAAAAAAAAACTATTTAAGGTCTCAATTATAGTATTATATGCTTAATATGACATGAAAAATATTTAGATTTTGTATGAAACTTGATAAACTAGCTTACATACAAGAATGAACGATGACTTTTTAAAAGACCACTTGATAGTTTCTATGAAGAAAATAAATTCTAAATATTTCATTAAAAAAATAATAATTGATTAATATTATTCCATGAAACATTATCGTTAGAAATTTGAAACATATATTAAATTGTGTTTTTTAGAATTTTATTTCTATTTATATGTAGCAAAGTTTTAGATCTAATTTTTAGAGGTGATATCCCATGGTGTGGGGTGGGGTGAACCCGTCCCCGCACCACACCCTGCACCATGCGGGGGAAAGATTTTGAACACCTCCCAGACAATACTTACCCATGACACATTGGGTCTAAAAACTATTTTTGGGATCAAAAATATTTTTTTTAGACCCAAATTATAATATAATATTTAAATTATAAATACAAAAAAAAAATTAAACTTATTAGAATTGTGTTTTGGATTGCCTTGACCTCCTATATAAAGATTGGCCTATGAGCCCAATGCAATCTAGTAACTTGAATACAACTTCAAGTTTTTAACAAATTGTATATATCTATATACAATATATTTATTTATATAAATATTTAAAATTTATTTTTTTTATATATAGCAGAACGGAGCCGGGGTGGGGCAAGGTGTGGCGGGGCGGTATTTCCAATTTCTTGGGAGTATTGGAAATAGCTGAAAACCCACCAAAATAACGTGGGAGTATTTCCAATTTCTGTTTTTACCTTGTCAAGGTTTAATTATTTTTCTAAATAGCAAAGGAAAAAAAATGAAATAGGAAATAAAATCCTTAAGAGAAACAACAGAAATTTAATACCTATAGTTGAGGTCGTAGCTTACCAATAACCGGTCAGTGATGTTTCTTGCCTCCTCTCAAAGGTAATCTGGAAATCTAATATCCCTGGCTATAATTATTTGGAAAAATAAGCCACTCACTTACATCTTTGAGAGGAGAAGTTCCTGAAAGCATTTGGTACAAGGTGCAGCCAAATGCCCAGAGGTCATTTCTGTCTTGATATGTTCAAAAAAAGCAGAGGAATTAGTATAAGTCAACAACAAAAATAATGAATGAGGGGAAGTATAAGAATCAGCTATTGATTCAAAATAAATATTAACAGAAATATTCATTTGCAAGTAGGAACACTATTTGTTGAGGTTAAGAATTATGAATTTATTGCAACAATTATGTAGTCTAACTTACATGCCTGCTTGAGTAAAGAAAAGAGAGAGTCACTCACCCAATTGTTGCAGGAGAAGAATTGAGAACTTCTGGAGGAACATATGCAGCTCCCCCCCCCCCCCCACAAAAGTACTGCCTTATCATCTATCCAAGGCATCAACTGAGAATTTTTAAAACGTCACTCAAAATTAGAATTAAATAGATTCCATATAACAAGATTTAATCTAACATGATGCGTGAGGAAACTCGTCTGTAGACAGTACAGACTCAAAACAACTTCAATGTCTAGGCTATCACTCCATTAGTTTCCTCTTCTGACCAACCTCAACAGTTTGGTTCTAGAAAGCATGGTCCTAGTAACCGCCACTCCAATAGGTTGTTTTTTCATTATTGTAAACGTCATGACCATGTCATCGAGATGATCTGTTACCAGCATAACAAGAAAGGAACTCATGCTGTTGTTGTTGCTAGTTCAGACACTCCTCAGGTCTCTAAAACCATTAGAGATGCATCTCAGTCTTCTAGATCCACCGTCACTCTCTCTACAACTGATTTGGAGAACCTTCTCAATCATGTCCTGATCCAGTATATATGGTAAGGCATCATCATCCTCTCCTCTTTCTGTTCTGCCTGGTAAGTTTCTTTCTTGGCTTATAAATTCTGCCTATCACAATCATATGGCACCCTCATCGTCCTTATTCTCTAAAATGCATTCTACACATTCACAACTTGCTATACACACTACCAATGGATCTACTATGCTTGCTCCTAGTATAGGCTTTATCTCTACATCCAACATTTTCATTTCTTAAGTGCTTCATGTTCCTAAATTCTCTTATAACTTGATGTATGTGGGGTAATAATTGGCTCAACTTGGCTACTGATATTATTTTTTACTACTCTAGTTGTACTATGCAAGATCCACGGACGAGTCAGGCACTTGGGACAGGCCCTAGAGCGGAGCGTATGTTTCCAATGAGCACTTTGCATATTCCCTCAGTTCCTCCTAGTCCGCCCAATGGTGTTTCTCCTTCCTTCGCCCTCTGGCACTCTCAACTTGGTCATGCATTCTCTTCCCAGATACAACAGTTAGTTTCTCAAGGTATTTTAGGTTTTTTCTCCCATGATACTTTTGATTGTATTTCTTGTCAGTTAGGAAAACAACCTGCTTTGCCTTTTCATAGTAGTGAGTCATTGTCTACTAGTGTTTTTTATTTGATACACTTTGATGTTTGGGTACCGGCCCCCATAATTAGTATCGGTGGATCTCGTTACTCTGTTATATTTATTGATGATTTCACTCGTTATAGTTGGATTTATCTTATACACTCTCGTTCTGAACTATCGTATATTTATTGTAACTTTACAAAAATGATTGAAACTCAATTTTCTAAAAGTATCAAAAAAAATTTATCTAACAATTCACTTGAATACTAACAATCTGCTTATTGCAATTCATACTATTAACCACCTTCTAAATCTGGTCATCTCAAATCAATCTCCATATGAGCGTCTGTTTGGATCTCCCCCTGACTATCAACGCCTTCATTCCTTTGGTTTTTGCTTGTTTTGTCCTTCTTTAGTCTCATGAACATACAAAGTTGGAGCCACGTTCTTGCCTTTGTTGCTTTTTTGGCTACAACGAGACTCAGAAGGGCTATCGGTGTTACGATCCTATTGCTCATCGCCTCCACATTTTCCATCATGTTGTGTTCTAGGAACATCGCCTATTTACTGAGGTATCCACTTTTTTTCTCTATTTCTCAATCCTCTGCCTTGGAACTTTTTCCATCTGAGCAATCCAATCATTCTCCACCTGTGTCCATATTCGATGTTTCATGCATTTCACATATTCACTCTTTGGACACTCCTAGGCTAGAATCTCTATCTCTTGATCTGCCTCCCTCTCTGGCTGTAGTCCCTGAACCTGCCTTGCCTGTGGGTAACACAACTGACCTTTCCCTTTGCCGTTCTTCTCGAGTAAGATTTCTTCCTACTTATCTGCATGATTTCCATTGTTACACTGCCGTTGCTACTTTGCACGAGCCTTACTCCTATCGTGAGGCCTCCACTAATCCTTTATGGAAAGATGCAATGATTGAGGAACTTGATATATTATTTAAGAATCATACTTGGGATTTGGTTGATTTGCCTCATGGAAAGTCTATGATTGGTTGTAAGTGGATCTATAAGATCAAGACTCGCTTAGATGGTTCTATTGAGAGGTATAAAGCTCGACTTATTGCTAAAGGTTTCACATAGGAATATAGAATTGACTATGAGGAGACCTTTGCCCCAGTTGCCTGTCTCTCCTCTGTTCGCACTCTTTTGGTTGTTGTGGCCTCTCGTCAGTGGAAGCTCTTTCAGACTGATGTAAAAAATGTCTTCTTGAATAACGATTTGTGTGAAGAGGTCTATATGCAACCTCTATCTGGTCTCTCTCATCCACCAGCCAAGGTTTGTCGCCTCCTCCGTGCTCTCTATGGCCTTAAGCCTTAAGCAAGCCCCTTGAGCCTGGTTTACAAAATTCATCTATGTGGTTTCTCGCTTGGGATGCTCCCTTAGTTCCTATGACTCAGCCCTCTTCATTCATCGTTCTAACAAAGGTCTCATTTTGCTCCTCCTATATGTGGATGACATGATTATTACTGGTGATGATCTTAATGGCATGCAGGAATTTAAGGACTTCCTTAATCAGCTATTTGAGATGAAAGATCTTGGCCACCTTAGTTATTTTCTCAGCTTGGAGATCAATTCCTCAGCAGATGGATTCTACCTCACCCAAGCCAAGTATGTCTTTGATCTTTTGTCTCGAGCTATCCTTATTGACAGCAAGGTTACTGATATACCCATCAAGCTTCATGCACATCTGATCCCCTCGTGTGGATAATTATTGTCTGACTTCACACTTTATCGACAGTTGATTGACAACCTAGTTTACCTTACAGTCACTCGTCCAGACATTTCTTATGTTGTGCACCAAGTGACCTAATTCATGTCTGCCCCTCCAACAACCCAATATACTTCTATCCTACACATTATTCGTTATCTTAAGGGCACTCTCTTCCACGGTCTGCACTTCTCTGCTCAGTCTCCACTAGTTCTTCGAGCACACTCTGATGCTGGGCAGGTCATCCCATTGATCACCGTTCCACCATAGGTTACTGCTTCCTTCTCGGTTCTTCATTGATCTCTTGGTGTAGTAAGAAATAGATTGTTGTCTCTTGATCCAGCACTGAGGCCGAGTATCGTGCCCTGGCTGACACCACCGCTTAACTCATTTGGTATGATGGTTACTACAGGATTTAGGTGTACCTCTCACCTCTGTCACTCCTCTTTATTGTGACAATTGCAGTGCCATCTAGATTACAAATAATGATATTTTCTATGAACAGACCAAACACATCGAGATTGATTGTCATCTCGTTTGTCATCATTTGCTTCAGGGTTTTCTTCAGTTACTCTCTGTCTCCTCTCAATATCAGCTTTCCAACATCTTTACAAAGTCTCATCCTATGACTCAATTTTGTTATTTGGTCGATAACCTCAAGGTGGTTTCTCATCTACCTTGAGTTTCAGGGGCTGTTAGTGTATATGTTAGGATTAGTGAGTCCCATATTGGTTTAGTAAGACTCTTGTATAGCCTTTGGCCTCCTATATGTAGGTCCCTTGTTTAGCACAATTGATATATATAAAATTGATTAATATAATTCTAACAGTTTTTATGTTCCTTAAAGAAAAAGGTCAAAGCTGGAAGTTTGGACTTGGTCGTTTCTTTTGTGGTATATATTCTTTGACATGAAGAAGATTCTTTCCCTGGACATCGATCTTGATGAGAAGAGGGATATAAGCATGGAATTAAGGAGATTGATTCATTGTCGATCGTTGAAAATGGAGGTTTGACTGAGATAGGGAGGAGGCTAGGGCATTGAATTTCATTGGTTTGGCAAGTAGGGTTGACTCACTGCTTCTGCAATTAATTAAATCCTCTCTCAAAATTTTAACTGTTTGAAGTTTGGATATTGAGAGGAATAATATTACTCATCATCAATTAAATTCTTATTCTCTTCTCATTATTATTATTTTATAATGTGATATTAAATGATTGAAAACTATTTATTATATTTCACTTATAAATTTATCATCTAATGCTACATTATGAGATGATGAGAGGATGATGAGAAGATAAGAAGATGATGAGAAAATAGACGATGAATAGATTTTTTCTTTTGAAGAACTCTAGAAGTGCCATACGTTCCTCTAAAAAAATAAAAATAGAAAGGAATATTGTTTAGCCTTATTCGGCTGACCATCCTCGATGAGAGGACACAAATTGTGTTATTATAAAAATATTGTGAAACTGACGAGTTTGATGTATATTGTATAATGTATTCAAGAAAATTAGCCTTACTTTGGCACGCATACTACTTATATATAATGCTCTTATAAATGTTAAGATTGTGATTTAAATAATTAAATTTATTTATTTTCATTAGCTTAAACTTTTGAGATAAGTGAAAATATAACATAATGATATTAACGTAAAGATCTTGAATTTGAATCTAGACTCTATATTTCATGTCATTTAATTAAAATATTACTCGTGATGGGTCTAATTATTAAGGAGAGGGCCTAACTCATGCGTGAGGAAGAGTGTTAATTAACATATAATTAAATTTACATTTTCTCATCAGTTTAAATTTTTGAAACAAATAATAATTAATTTAACAACAAAGAGTCAATACTTAAAATGTTTAAACACTCAAACATCTCAAAGACATCTTTCCATGCATATACGGCAGGTTGAACTTTGTTAAAAAAAAAAAAAGAGAGAGAGAGAGAGAGAGAGAGACTTTAGTGCTAAGGGACTGATGGCATCCACATGATGGTTGCTGGACGATGGATATATGGTAGACATGATCGTGATGGTCAATCAGATAAATTACAGTACTCGTGGTGTTAGGAATCATGACATGAACAATATGGTCATAACTATTTTACTATCAATTAATGAGATTATATCACTTTATTTAAAAAATATTAATTCTATTTTAAATTTTAAGATTTTCTTCTGGTCTAAGTTGGCATAATTGCCTTGATTCACAACGCCATGCCAGTGAAATTTAAGCTGGTATATAGGCGTGTACGTCGTGTATAAATTGAGATCTAGACAGTGAATTTTTCCTTGGGAACATTAATCATGTTCATTGACTATCATGCAGCCACGTATCCATGCCGTTATAATTTTCTACTAATTATTAATCTGATGTCGACAACATGAACACTACACGTGTTCATAAAACAGTGGCTGAAAAACCAGCTCGTCAAAAGAGACCATTGTTCAAGCCAATGACTGACGGCCACGGCCACGGCCCGTCAGAGTTTAGTCTACGAATTAGCCCTCGTTTTCAAACATTAGTTCATGACTTTACAAAAGATGGATTAGGGCGATATATGAAGCATGCAAGACAGACAAGTTTGATTGCGTTAGATTGATGAGACCACAATTGTCTATTATATTAAGGACTATAGGGGCGACTGGGGACTGGGTAGAGATGATTGTAGCATTCATGAGGTTCTTGACGACGAGATCAAAGTAAGATCATGCGGTTTGTCACGTCGATCGACATGGCTTAGTATCTTTGCTCTTCTGTTTCTCATGTTGGTGTCATGTTGTACGTACGTTTTTCTTTGTCTTTTACCTGGTTTATTGTTTGTAAATAAATTTAATGATATGATTAAATATAGATTAGGATTTTCCATAAATTTTCATCTAAATGCTTTTTTCCTATAGATATTTTTTCTAAAGTTATTAGCAGATGACTGTCTGTTTCTCTTAGAATTGTAAAAAGTATTTAAATAAATGATAATGATAGACTTATTACTTATTACTATTCATTTACTACTCTATAGTGTATTTGAAATTTTTATTTTTTTTATTATTTTCTTTTAAGTATTTTTTTAACATCCTTAATTATTATGAAAAAATTTAAAAAATATACAACTTCCTTAATAGTCACTTCCTTAACTATTATGTTCTGCAATTCTTGACGAGACTCAATGAGTCTTATGCTCATTTATAGAGTCAGATCTTATTTTCTGATCTGTTTCCTCCGAAAAACAAAGTTTTTTCTCTTATTTTTCAAGAGGAAAAACAACATGAAATTGTTTCTGACTCTTTATCTTCCAATGAAGTTGTTGTTATGTTTAATAACCATGATTCTAGTAGTCGTGATTCTATGAAAGGTTCTGTTGGCCCTAAGAACAATAAGCAATCTGCTACTCGCAAAGAACACCCTTATTGTACACACTATGGTTTATCAGGTCACACGGTTGATAAATGTTACAAAATTCATGGTTATCCACCTAGATATAAGGCAAAACCTAGAAACTCCACTGCTAATGAAGCCACTGCTAGCCAATCAATTTCAGTTTCGGTTTCAGTTTCACGTTTTCCTTTTTCTCAAGAGCAATGTCAACATCTCTTTACATTTCTTCAATCTCATTCTAACCCATCTTCTATGAATCAAACAGGTACAATTTCTTCACCCACACCATCATCCTCATCTACACCTACTCCTTCATTTTTGTCTTCATCTTTTAGTATATATTTTGATTATTTTTTTTAATATATTGCATGGCACTACATTGTGTTGCCACATCAAGGAGATAAAGTGAGTGATATAAACTAAGTTGCATAATAGCATTACTCTATAATTATCTATCTAAAATATTTATTTCTATTATCTCCATTTGACCTTTCTTTACATTTTTAAAAGAAAATTTTAAAACTTGATGGGCTATGTCACTCATCGTAGTGGGATAGGACTAAGCTAATAGCATAATTTGTAGAATTTTATTAAATTTTAATACCAAACTTTCTAACCATTTAATACTACATCAAGAAATCATGAAAAATGATAGTTAAAAAGATGATGAATAAAAAGTCTAATCTATTTTAAAAAAGAAGTGTGTTAGGTTTACACACAAATCTTATATAAAGAAGTTTATATGCTGATTTTCTATTTATTTTATAATAAAAAAGAAGATGTTACACCAAAACAAATTACATAAACTACGTTAATATGTAAATTTAATGGGCAAGCATTTATTTTTATAAAATATAAGGATGCGTTTAGATGTTGAGATAATTTTAGATGATCTAAATTGATTTGTAAATAATAATATTTATACTTTTGAATGTAAACTAAATTTAATATATGTGTTTAAATATATAGAGTAAGTTAAAATGTGTTTAATTTTTTTTATAAAAGGTTAAAAAAATAATACATTTCATCAATAATTAATTTGATTGACATAAATTTTTGTTCGAAACGTAGCTTAAGAATTTCGATTTTAACAACTTTCTCACCGACATCCGTCGGTTTGTACGCATCAAAACAAACACTGGAGCCACGCGTTAAGTATGGAAGCGCAGTAGTGGCAATTACAAGCCTTCATTGCGACCAAATGCGATCTTGAAAGCATGGTCTCGTCGGGGGGCCCTCCAAACACCACACCAACGTTTTAACAAAAGCATATTGCTAAATGTATACGATATATCAACCTCATTATTTGAAGCCACGCAAACCAGCTAATAAGATGGATTGGACATACACACCTACTCGATCGAGAGCTATTTTCCTCAAGGAATTTCTAAAATTAAATTCCTTCCCACAACTATAAAGTTTATTAGCTTTGTGATGCTGAAAAAGCCCCCCATGCCAGCATTTATTCATTATACCCCAAAGAATACATTCATGCAAATGTCGGAATATAAATGAAGTGATATCGTTACATTATGACATGATATATCCTGTAATTAAAATTGCTTATATAACAATCGGTTTTAATGATATTTTATTATATGATAAAGTTAGAATAATTCCATGCATATGCATACCCTGAAAGTATTAATAAATGATTTTCAGAACTTTTGGAGTTTTTAAATCTAGAGTAGAGTGGAAGAGAAATAGATATATAAAGAGATTAAATGAGTAAATTTTTTTTAGACATCATTAAATAATAAATAAATATTTTAAAATACATTTTACCTGAATTTATCTCTCGAGCTCAGATAAAAAAAAAAAAGGTTTAAATTACCTAACTCATATGAATATTTTATATCATAAAGTATTTTCTTACAAATTGGGATAGAAAAAACTTCCTCCTATACATTTATAAAAATAACATATATCATTTCATCATGTGACAAATATATATTTAAGTTAAAAAAAAAAAAAGCATCATGTAATCCTTCATTAATATATATATATATATTTTTATTTTTAAATGAATAAAAAGAAATTTTAAGCTCCGTTTTGATATAGAAATACTTTCACATCATCTCATCTCATCATTATAATTTTTTTAAATTTTTATATAAAATATTTAATTTTTTTAAATATTAAAAAAATAATATTTTATTTAATTTATCTAAATTGATGTTATATCATCGTATTTCATCACGTGAAGGGAGGGAGCTTGACACACTAGCCTACTTTTATAGAATCTTCAAAGTTCAATGTCCCGAGTAGCGTGGATTTTGCCCTTTCAAGTTGAAGCTTTGGTCCAAAATGGATGGCCATGGGCGTGGGTAATAATAGTCCACACCATGACCACTTTGCATGTAGTCTCGACTATATAATAACTACAAAAGCACCGCCATCAATTATTTATTTGTACGGCACAATCGTCGACACCCAAACACCACTTTTACTGCTCATCGTCATCGTCGTCATCATACAAATCTATTTTAATAGTAAATTACAAATTATAAAAATATAAAAAGTAGTGGTCGAATGCACAGCCGACCATATTTATATTCGGTAGTCCTACGCCCACCCAACAATCCACCGTCACCCCCTCGGTACCGTACTAAAATAATATCATTTTGGTACCTTTTAAAAGTAGTGGCCAAGGAAGAAAGAATAAATAGAAAAAATCTATTCATCATTTTAATTTATATCATATTTTTATTATTTTATAATGTGATATTAGATGATAAGTTTATAAATAAAATATAATAAATAATTTTTAATTACCTAATATTATATTATAAAATAATAAAAAAATAATAAAAATTAAGATGATAAATAGTATTACTCAAATAAAAATAAACGCAGGAATTAACGGGCGAATAAACCTCGCGAACTAACTTCTCAAATGCAATGGAAAATATTCAGTCTGAAAAATAATTTTATAAATAGACATAATTTAATATAATTTATCAGATTATAAATTTATTTTTATTATAAAATACGTCTAATAAATTAGATAAAATTATATTAATTTATAAAATTCTATATTTGAAAATATAATTTTTTATTTCTTATTTTTATAAATTATTTTTATTTATTGAAAAATCAAAACATAAAGAAAGTAAGCAATCTTAGTCTGAAATAGACTATCAACCGGAGTATATACATCCAATACCTTTTCAGTTTTCACTCTCTCGCTCGCTCCCGCTCTTGATCCAGCAGAAACAAACACCGCACAATATTTAGACAGTGAAAGCTATTCTTTTGAGAGAGTGAGAGAGAGCAGAGCGTAGCGCCACCTGGCGATCTCGGAGGCGGTGTTCAGACGCTTCAAAGTTACAGGCGGCGGATCCTGTGCACGCCACGCCACGACGGAGCTTTTCGATACTATATGCTCATGTCCCTCCGACCAATCAATTCATAATTACTCGAGACTCTTTTTCATTACTATCAACGTTTTGTTTTGTTTTTTTTTTTTTTTTTTGCCCTCTCTTCTTAACTTCCTTTTACTCTAAGTCGAATCCCGATATATTCGGTCCTCTTTTGACGTTTCGGTGGATTGAATTTCGGTGTTTTGGGATCGGATCGGATCGAATCGGACGGCTCCGGAGGTTTGAGGATTGTTTAGTGTTTCGGATCCTGTGATCGAGACTGTTGTTCGTATATCTAGGCACAGACAAATGGAGGAATCGCATTTATGATCTTTGTTTCGAAGTCGAAGCAAACTTCCTTGGTTTTCCCTTGTACGCTTTGATCGTTGTTGTTTGGAGCTAAAGGAAGTCGAGTGGTATTTATTATCGCGTTTCTGAGAAGAATTTGTGGGGGGAGTTTGGACGGGTTTTGTCTGAGACTTGAGCTTTATAGTTTTTTGGTACTTCGGTTGGGATTGCGCAAGTTTTTTGAAAAAGATTTGTGTGGGATATATATATTATAGAGGATTAGTCGACATGGTTAGTGGGAATTTGTTCCATTGTAGAAAGAATTCATGGCCGCCCGAGGAGTATATCAGCAGGAACACTTTGCAGTTGGTAAGCTTTTATGTCGCTTGCATTTTTTTTTTTCAAAAATTAATTTCTAATATTCATTGGACTCTATTTGGTTGCTGAGAAACTTTAAGAATGAAAAAAGAAAAGGCAGACTTTGAAAACTAGAATTTTCGCTTTATTTACCAGATAGATAGAAATTGAAAAGAAACAATATCCGCTTAGAAGGATTGCTGTGCGATTTAAATTGTAGTGATGCACTTCATAAATGGTACATTGGTTTTGTCAAAACAATTATTGTCCATTACATGAAAGTTGATTGTTGTAGTTAGGATATCTGGTTTTAATATTGTACGTTGACTAATTTTTCTTTTTTCTGTGAGTGTTTTTTGTAGTTTGATTTCGATAGTGCTGCCCCTCCGGAACAAGCCTGGAGGAGGAGATTAAATAGCCACGCTAATATTCTCAAAGAATTTAGTGTCACATTTATGGACGCAATAAGGATGGTAAGAGATTGTTCTCATTCTTATTAGTTCACTGATTGTGGAAACAGACGTGTGCAATATTTAATCTTGTGCATAGTTTATCCTATATTTATATAGATTTTCAATTTCCTTTCCCAGTTATGTCCCACTCACTATTTTTGAATTTTGAATTTCAAGGTTCGACTAGGTATACGATTGTGGTCCTACGTCAGGGAAGAGGCTTCACATGGGAGGGTAATTTCTATTTTTCCTTAATGGGGAGGTCATTCATGTTAGATCTATTTGAACGAATAAATAAATATAGGAATAAATAAATGTTTTTACATTTATTTTAGGCCATTGAAACTTAGCTTCAGAAACCTGAACTGCGACTGGTATTATCTCTGCAGAAAGCACCTATTGATCCTTTCACTCGAGAAAGTTGCAAGCCATCAGCATCTCAAGGGGTTCCGCTTGGAGGGATGGGGTATGTGATGTATCAAAGTATAATGCTTCATTTCTTGTTTGTAATAACTTTTATTAATCATAGAGGATCTACCTCTGTTTATGTCACAGGAGTGGCAGCATATCTAGAGGTTTTAGAGGGGACTTTAGGCAATGGCAAATTGTTCCTGGTATATGCGAACCTTCACCTGTCATGGAAAATCAATTCTCAGTAATGCTCTGACTTAGCCTCATCTACTTGCTTGAGGTTTTTATTTTCAAGATATATATGATCCGTGCGTTTTGACATTTCTGTGTTTTTGACATTCACAACTTATCTGGTGTTACAAGCCATGGTTTTTTATGTATTTTTTGCATGCCATCTCAGATAAGAATTGCATGCAGTAAACTCTTTATGTGAGTGTATAACTGAAAATAGTTTGGTAGTTCATAGATCATATCAAGCATATTATGAGTTGAAGTGCTTCCATAAAAACATTGTCGCTAACTGTGAACTGAATCAAATGTGAAACGAGAGATTTTCCGTTAAAAATTTAAATACTGAGAGCTATTATATGTAGATATATGATGAAGCAAAAAAGTTATGGTATTTATGACAGAAAGATGCTAAGCATGCACCAAAAGATCTTGTTTCTTCATAACCTCCCTCTCTTTCTCTCTGTGCCTCTCTCTTTTTGCATATGTGTGATCAGAGGCCTCATACTTCTTTTATTGGTGAAAGTTTACATTTTAAGAGTTTACTATGCCATTTAATTATATTCTGAAGCAAAAGAAGAAAAATGAAACGAGAGAAGTGAGATAGTTGCTGGATACTGAATACCATTAGCAGTAAGCATGAGCAACAGCCGCTTAGTCAGTCTTGCACAAGGAACCAAGCAATTATTGTTGCCTTCAAAATGGGATATCACTGCTTCAAAGGAATGCAGGGCAGGCTGAACTCTAAGATCATCTGGAAACTATTCTGCCTTGTGATAAAATTACAAAAAAAATCAGTCATGGGTCTCTTACCACTCTTATTTTCATTGTCATAGATGTAACACCACTGGCGCAACAATCAGTTAAATAAGTCTATTAGTTATGCAGCCCAAGCCTAACATGGGAAGCAGAAGGGTGGAGAAACCAGAAATCATCTTATCTTTTTGACGTCAATTATCACCGGACACTTTTGGCAAATTGAATGTGTTAAGGGCCTTCTCATTTGTTCTATTTCCAACAAAGGGGCATGTTAGGATATTAAACATTAGGAGAGTGTAATGATTTCCCCACTCAGTTGGATAAAGAGAACCTTGATTTATAAAGACCGATATTTGTATGTCCTCTTAGTTGCTGTGGAAGAAGCAAAAGATCCCTGTCCTACTGTGCAAAGTTGGCATGTGGATTTGTAACCATGAATTTACTTCTGATTCTACTCTGTTCTTTTGCTATTTCAGATTTTTATATCAAGAGATGGTGGGAACAAAAATTTTGCATCCGTTTTGGCTCCAGGCCAACATGAAGGGCTGGGGTAAGAAAAAATCATGAAGTTTTAAACACTTTATCAAAGCAATCATGATTTGAATTTATAGGTTATTGCAATATTTCAGTCCTAATGCTCTTAGTTTGACATGATTTGAATTTACATGCTTATGTACAGATGCTCTTACATAAGTTCTAACTTATTCCCCTAGTATGATCCCATGGATCTTCCTTGTAAGTGATTCTGTGTGTTGCCATAGATATTAACTAGTCAAATGGTTTGGAGATAACCTGATGTAAGACCTGCCAAAACAAAATTTTAACTATGCCTTTTGATCATATTGTTAAATTGGGAATCTGTTTACCCTTTTAGGCATGAAAAGGCAATCTTGGTGCTCTCTCGTTATTAGGAGAGCGATATATATTGTAGATGAATGTTCGATAGTGATCTAAATTAAGTGGGCATTGGCAGATTTCAATAATCAACTATAAGGTCCTTGACTTTTAATGGAGATGCCATTAAGAGTTAATACCTCTACTAGATGGATTCTGAAGATCCTGTTTTTAACTTCATGACTGAGAGCGACTGATCTCTGGTTATTGTGAGGGAAGAATGGAAGAAAGAATGTATGAATCCACTCATTTCCTCTGATTTAGAGGTTTAAAAGCAGAAATTAGATATGTTACTGATTAGTTTCATGTGCTGACAGGAAATCTGGTGATCAGGGTATATCTTCGTGGGGCTGGAATTTAAATGGTCAGCATTCCACATACCACGCTTTGTTTCCAAGAGCATGGACAATATATGATGGTAACATTCCACTCCATTGTTTCTATTTGCTGTATGTACAGATATCTTAGGTAATTTCATTTTGCTGCATGAACTACCACTCAATTGTCGCATACACCCCATAAACGTTTGACTCACAACTTCAACCAAATTTTAAAGTTTCAATGGTAATTTTTGCCTCCACTAGAAATTGCTTTAGTTTGGATAGGCATATATATAAAAGGACAAAAATACCTTAAAATTAAAGCTAAGTCTTTCAATTGTAGTGGATGTGCAGTTTCATCTTTTATATATATTTCTGTCAAAGTTGATGGCTATTTTTGACGGAGGGTGGTAACTGACACTGAAACTTTATTTTAGGGTTCGAGGCATTGAGTACAAATGTATGTGTGGCACATTTTGGACATTGTTCATTTTGTTTTCTTGGATTCTTATTTTGAACACACCTTTCTTGTAGGTGAACCAGACCCAGAACTCAAAATATCTTGTCGACAAATATCACCATTCATGCCACATAATTACAAGGATAGCAGTCTTCCTACTGCTGTTTTTGTTTACACGGTATGTTTATTCAATTTCTCGTCTCAGATTACTGTTTAATGACATGGATCCTAGCTCCATAACCACAAAGATGTTTGCAAGAGCTAAACTCTCTCTAAATTCTAGCATCTATTTATGTAGGTGGTTGGTAATTAAATGATGTATACTCATACATGTGATAGAATAGGTGTATCTCACAAGAAATGCATCTCATATGACTGCTGTCGCATGGTTTTATTTGAGTACTGCCCTCAGTCGCATCAAAACAATATGCAATATTGTCATAATATGCATTGCTGATTTTTTTTTTTTAATAGGCCATTGCTGGTTTTTTTTAATAGGCCGTTGCTGATTTGAAAAAATACTACAAAATGTCGTATCTTTTTCCATTAATTCCATTAATATTTTATCATCCCTATCTATATGCCCGATCCCTTTCCATGTAAATATTTTGGAATATCTCATTCAATTATTTGTTTGCATTCCTTGACCTGAAAACAGTGTCCATGCTATTTAGCATGGTTATTGATGTCCTTTTTTAAAAAAGAAAAAGAATGGTTACTGATGTGGAGTAGCTAATTGTGCTGTAATCAAATGTGCTTTTTAATTCAAGTCTGGTTGTCCAGTTTCTCAAGTAAGCAAATATAATGTGTTTTATAATTTAAACTTGAATTTGCCACCAACAATTTGCATCAGCAAGCGAGCCTCTAACTCAAGAAGCATCTTCAAAACATGAAAGAACAAGATGGAGGTTGAGGTTGCTGGTTCAAGACCAACTGGGTGCCTTTGTAAATTACCAATAAAATAATGTATACTGTTTGCATTAAAGCTCTTGTCATAAAAGTTATGAGTAAATCCTATCAGTGAATCTTAGCAGACTGTAGATAAAGCCAAAGACATTCTTTTTTATAAGTATAAATTTCATTGAAAAGCGCAAAAGGCGCACTCATGTATACAGGATGTATGCAAGGTAGTCACCTATCTATAATTAGAAAATGATACAAAAAATATGGAGATTAACCCATTAAATTCTATTGAGCTCCTCCATCGTTCATTCACGGTCCTCAAAATTTCTATAAAATCCTGTTACTCATCTCAGCAACCTGTATACAAAGCCAACAATGAGTAGTCTGATGACCTTTGGGAGTCACTGTTTAAGGGACAGTTTAGTGCATTTTCTGATAAGTAATTTTTTGGTGATTTTGATTACTGGCTTTGAGACTGGTACTTTTTCCTGCTGCAGTTGGTTAACACTGGTCGAGAAAGGGCTAAAGTCAGCCTTCTATTTACGTGGAAGGTAAGATTACTCCTTGTTGCCAGAGTTTCGGTACCCTTAATCCAAGCAATTAAAAGGTATAGCATAGTTTCTTGGATATTCAGTCATGGTTTTCTCTTGTGCAGAATTCAATTGGTGGCATCTCGCATCTTTCAGGAGATCATGTTAATGAACCATTTATGTGAGTACATGTGCTAAAAAAGGTTTATTTCTTTCCTTCATGTTCCCTGCATCTTATCAGTTTATATTTTTTACTTTCTTCTCTTTCTTTTGATAGAGGCGAAGATGGAGTCTCTGGCGTACTTCTACATCACAAGCAAGTCATAAAACCTTAATAGCTATATATGACGGTTGGTTTGCGTAATTCTCTTGATTATTTCAATGCTTTCATACATTAAGTGAGGGCAAGGTATTTAACAGAAACACCCCCAGTGCTGTGAATGCACAAACACAATGGGAGAGAGAGGAGGTGGGGGACAAGGGGAAGACTATAGCACCCTATCAAGAGAAAAAAAAATATGCCTAGTACAAAAATAAATGAGGTCTGCATCTATGGTCTTTGTAGTATTAGGGAAGAAATAGCTGAAATCAGTAGAGTACAAAAAATAAATAGTTATGTTACCAATCTAATTTAGATAGATTCAAATGTTTTAAGGGCATATTAGGAATGAATTAGCAGATAATATAAAAGCATCTGAATAAGCTCTACTAGGCATCTGCCTTTTACTATCTCTTATTCATGGCAGACACCTGATGAGATTTGTATTAATATGTTAGGCCCCTTTGGTGTTTTGGGCACTCCTTGTTCTGAACAAGTCATAAAATGATCGAAACACTAAAAAATGTTAGCATGATTTTGGAAGTCATCACGACTTTGAGGCCTTGCTCTTGATTCAACCACCTCTAACGCAGTTTTACACCTCAAGCCTGATTTCTCGCTCAGGTTAAGGCACTTGGGACATGGATTTGTTTTGACTCATTGGGGTTTTTTTTGTGGGGAAAAAATACAGTCCTTATGAAAATTATTATCCTATATGCGGCAATTTTGGTAGACATTTGGACTTGAATTTTGATGACTTACTTAAAATCAATATCTCAATATCTAGGAAATATGTGAATTAGTTATATTATTTATCGGTGGTATTAAAAGATTTGCCTACTCTTGGAAATTTATTTAAAGCTAAAAAATAAACCTTTATATATCTTCAGAGCACTAAGGTTTAGAAAGTCAGAGTAAGTGAGATAGTTGCCTTCTTATTTTTATTTTTCTTCCTATATGCCATTGTCAGCATGTTGAAACTCCTGCATTGTTTTATACAGGCAATAAAAACCCCCCATCTGTTTGTATGGTTTCTACTTGCTAAATATTTTGGAAGCTTGAAAGCTAAGAGAAATAAAATTATTTGACTAGTGCATATGCATTTTGGAACAATAAAAAACATAAAGCAAGAGATAATCTTTTAGTCTCAGGCAGTAAGTTCCAATTAGAAAGAGTGTTGACCCACCCATGGGTAGCCCAAGTGGTAAGGGCGAACTTGTGTGCATGAGCCCCATGTCACAGGTTCGATTCACTTGGGATCAAACTGGGATTTAAGTGGGAGGTCATGGCGGTGGGTTTCTGTGCTCATCTCCCTGGGGTTTTAGGTTCCATGGGTGAGTCCTAAGGGCTCTGCCATAGGGTGGTTCCCCTGTCATAAAAAAATAAAATAAAAAGAGTGTTGAATGTGATGTACACGTAAAATGGATCGGTGATGCCATCTAGGAAGCAGGCATTATATGGTTCTTTATAGGTGTGGCAACTTCTCTGGAAAAATACCCTACCTTTGGTTGGGGAATGGTCAAGGAGATTGTTTTGTTGCTCTTTTATTAAGGTGCATATTTCTTGGCGTCTGCGTCCTTTTTGTTTTGTTGTCTTTCTAAACCAATGTTGCATTTTGCATAATTTCTATTCTGTGTTTATTTGAAACTTTTGTTTCTGCTCATATGTTATATGCTTAAGGAGAAACATTATTATTAGATGGAAGATTTGAAGTTACTGTCATTCACAACTTCGTCAATTTTTTTTTTTAAATGAACTAGTTAACTCTGCAATTAGATTTCAATTGTTTCTTAGGATTATGCCAATGTTGCAGGACTGCGAAAGGCAATCCTCCTGTTACTTTCGCAATAGCTGCATGTGAAACTCAGAATGTGAACGTGACTGTTCTTCCTTCTTTTGGGCTGTCTGAAGGAAGTTGCATTACTGCAAAGGACATGTGGGATAGAATGGCCAAGGTAATTGTTCGTTATTGTTTCTTTTTCGGCCAGGGGCTGGGGATGGTATGCGTCTTTGCTTTGCGCCTTCTTTTTTCATAAAGAGTCACTATAGTTCTCTGGTCATTTTTTCCATATAGAGCTTGGAACTGAGTACATAGTGGCCATAATTACTTTTGAATTTTTCGGTTACTAAGGTTCCACATATGTAGAAGTCACAACTTCGTTACAATTTTTAAGCTTGTGATTGAGTATTGGCTCTAGGGTTCTAATGGTCGAAAGAATTCACTCTTAACTCTATTGCTTGTATCTTTAGGATGGTCAGTTTGATCGAGTTAACTTCAGTTCTGGACCAAGCATTGCCTCCTCACCTGGAGAGGCAGTTTGTGCTGCAGTTTCAGCCTCTACATGGGTGGAAGCTCATGGGAAGTGCACCGTCGCATTTGCTCTTGCATGGTCATCTCCAAAAGTAAAATTTTTGAAGGGAAGCTCATACCATAGGTATTATGCTCTCCTTTACCTGGTCTTTATGTACTTGTTTGTGTGTTTGGTAAGTTACACTTGAAACTCTTCTCTTAAATCGGAAATTACCAACTTGCCTATGATTGCAGTGGTAATTTAAGAAGATGCGTTTTGACCTTTTCAAATATTTTGAGTAGAAAGGTTTGGGAAAAGATGTGTACATTGTCAGGCTCATAATAATTAATATAAATTTACAAGTATGTTATAGGTACTTGCTAGTTTAAAATCAAGTGGTGAATTTCTGTACTCCCTTGTGTGTAATGGTTGGAAATTGTGTCATTGTCTTTTGTGTGACAATTATTTCCTAAGCATATTCATTTTTCTTTCATTTGATTTTTTTTTTCTTTTTCCCTTTTTGGTTGTAGGAGGTACACAAAATTTTATGGCACATCTGAAAGAGCCGCCTTGAACTTGGTGCATGATGCACTAACTAGTATGTATCTTTTGGTTTAGATCTGTTCCATATTCTATTGAAGCCAGGCCCTATTTCAGGCCGCCATTTGCTGTGTTTAAGTACTAAGCTACTGAAATATTGTAGTTTGCACTTTTTCATTTTTGTTATAAGCTTCCCAAGGGTGATGTATGTTTGAGAATGCTATGCATCTTATGACATGATATTATCTTGAAATCTTGAACAGATTATAAGCGGTGGGAAGAAGAGATAGAGAATTGGCAAAGTCCTGTCCTGAATGATGAAAGGCTTCCAGAATGGTAATACTAGTCAAACTAATATAATTTTCTACCAAAATTTCACTTGGTGTTATAAATTTGTGAAAGGCTTCAGAAGCCCATCAGAAGAAGCCTTTTTAGTCTTGATGTTGGACATTCAAATCTTTCGATGTATTAATTGTGCCAAAATATTTTTTAATTCCAAAAGTTGTCTCGGGTGCCTACAAGGAACCCTTCATGTTTGGTGAGCTCTCGAGCACCCTTGGTATGCTTCTTCTCAACAAATACTCCACAACTTCCACATAATGGGTCTCAAAATCACATCAATAGCACTGGGTCTTTATGGCTTGCAAATCTTGTCCCAGTGATTTGCTTGAGTAATTGGTGATTTTGATTCGTGCTATATTTTCTTGATTTCTTTACTCTTTCATGGTAGATACATAATGCTGTGTCCCATATTTGCAGGTACAAGTTCACGTTATTTAATGAGCTGTACTTCCTGGTTGCTGGTGGAACAGTCTGGATTGGTAGTCTTCTATGCTATCTTTTGCATCTTAATATTTTACTAGGAGAATTTGGTTTCCTGAGAACAATGATATTAGCAATGTCTTTTGCCTGTGGCTACATTTTTGTCAGAAATAACAGACTGCTTTAATCTTTTTTAACAGACTCTTCTTCTTCAAACATGAGAAATGATCAGCATCAATTAGTAGACTTGGAAAATACCGATGTCAGAGTAACTGAAGCTAAGGACAACAGAAAAGACTTGGTTTTTCAGCATACTAAAACTGGTACTGAACTAAAAGACAAAGATGAAGATGTATTTCCAAAGGGTTCTTGTGAAGATGCTGCAGTGGTTCCTGTGAAGAAGGGACATTCCAATTACCCTTTGCGGCCCCTCACATTGCTGGACCCACCAGATGAAAGTGATGATGTCGGAAGGTTCCTATACTTGGAAGGTGTGGAGTACATCATGTGGTGCACATATGACGTACACTTCTATGCTTCATTTGCTCTTCTTGAGCTGTTTCCCAAGATTGAACTCAATATTCAACGTGATTTTGCGAAGGCTGTGTTATTTGAGGATGGAAGAAAAGTAAAGTTTCTGGCAGAGGGGAATTGGGGAATTCGTAAGGTTAGAGGAGCGATTCCTCATGATCTGGGAACACATGATCCGTGGAATGAAATGAATGCATATAATATTCATGATACAAGCAAATGGAAGGATCTGAACCCAAAGTTTGTGCTTCAGGTGTATAGAGACTTCGCTGCAACTGGGGATATGTCATTTGGTGTTGATGTTTGGCCAGCAGTTCGTGCTGCCATGGAATATATGGAACAGTTTGATCGGGACGATGATGGTCTCATTGAGAATGATGGGTTCCCAGATCAAACATACGATGCTTGGACGGTTCACGGCGTGAGTGCTTATTGTGGATGCTTGTGGCTTGCTGCACTCCAAGCTGCAGCTGCAATGGCCGTTGAACTAGGCGACAAAAGTTTTGCCGAAAGGTGCAAAAGCAAATTTTTGAAGGCCAAACCATCATTTGAGGAAAAATTATGGAATGGTTCTTATTTTAACTATGACAGTGGCTCAAGTAGCAACAGTAAATCCATACAAGCAGATCAACTGGCAGGGCAATGGTATACAGCATCCTCAGGGTTGCCTTCACTTTTTGATGATTTCAAAGTCAGAAATTCTCTTCAGAAAATCTTTGATTTCAATGTAATGAAAGTTAAAGGAGGCGGAATGGGTGCAGTAAATGGGATGCATCCCAACGGAAAGGTGGATGAGTCTTGCATGCAATCACGTGAAATATGGACCGGTGTCACCTATGGAGTGGCAGCTACAATGATCTTAGCTGGAATGGAGGAGGAGGCATTTAAAACTGCTGAAGGTATTTTTATTGCAGGCTGGTCAGAAGAAGGATATGGGTAAGTTCCTTGCATGTGCCTTAATCATTTGCATGTGATTTGATGCCTCGTTAACTTGATCAAATAATCAAATATGTCAATATTTTCATTTTGATCATATTTGTGGTGTGGGATGACCAACAATGATAACAGCGATTACCTACTGATAGCCATGACATATTAAACAGGGTCTAAGATTTCTGAGATTTGTGTTATATTACTTTAGCTGAACTGGTGATGGAAATTTTCACAAAGCTGCAAATATTATACAATGTCAGCCAAAATCAGCTCTTTGAGCCATGTTTAGGGCTGTTTTGGTGCTTTCTGAAAATTTGGTCAGGCCTTGGTCCAGTTGTAACTCCTCTCTGGTTTATATGAAAACCATACTTATATTGCTTAACAGTTGACCATACAATGCCTTTTCCATTTATGTTGAACCTGTACAACTTAAAACAGCCCTTTGTTAGAAGTCCAACCTGGGTAGATTATCCTTGGTTGGAACTTGGGTGTGTGCTCTGTCCTCCGCCAAACATAATGCAATGTGTACCTGTCAGTATCCCATGTAAGATGCCAAGACCTCACAGTTTGGAACTGCATATGTTAGGGGGCTGTTTTATCTTCTCCGATAGGCTCTATATGTATTTAATTTGAGACATCTTCCTATTCTGTCACTTGCAGATACTGGTTCCAGACTCCGGAGGGATGGACAGTGGACGGCCACTTCAGATCTCTTATATATATGAGGCCACTCTCAATATGGGGTATGCAGTATGCATTATCATTGCCCAAGGCAATTCTTGATGCCCCTAAGATTAATTTCATGGACAGAATCCACTCATCTCCTGGTAGTTTTAGATCCTCTAACAATGAAACAGGCGTTAGAAAGATAGCCAATAAAGCAAAGTGCCTTGGAAATTCTGTTTTCCATTGTGCTTGCTGATTGTAGCGTGTACGGGTTCGTTCCATCATTCATTGTAAAGAAGTGTTTATCATATTTATCCTTTTTTCCTCAAACCCACAGGTAGAAATGGAACACTAGTTTAGGTTTGGGGGAAACTGTTTCTTTTAGAAAATGGCCATAAATGGTCGGGCAGCAATCCTGCCAATCCATTTACATGATATATAGAGTAGTAGGTCTTTCCCTTTTATCAATTTTTCTTTTTAGAATTTTTTATTTTCTTCTTTGTTGTAAAGTGAATAGGTAATAATATCCTTCATCGATTTAAAACAAAGGGTACTTTTTAGTTTATGTGTTTTTGTTGTTACAGCCTGAATACTGAACAAAAATTTAATTCAAGTCTATAAAGTGCAAGATTTCAACTGGGCCAGATAGTTACCATAATCTCTTGATGCAGCTCTCTCTCTCTCTCTTTCACCCTATGTTATCACCATCTTTCTGTCAAAAACTTCCTCCTGCATCCGAAAGTAAAGTATTGTGGCATCTTCAGTTTTGTGATAAGAATCTATTGCCTATATAATTTCTAATGCATTTTCTTTGTATTCTATTGAATCATCTCATTATTTCATTTCATTTTTTTATTTTATTTTATTTTATTTTATTAATATATCCCAACCTTTTAGCATAATTGTATTCTTTGTTAGCACAAGAAATCCACTCCATTTTTTTACAATAATATTTAAGAAAATGTTTGAAAGATGAAATATTTCCAATCATTTATGATTACTATTTTTATTTTTATTTTTTTGGATAAGACAAAATGTATTAATTTTAAATCATAAAATAGTGTGGTACAAAGAAGTAATAGCCTACTATACAAAATCCCTTCAAAACATGATGCATCGGCTTTGCAAAGTTAATCTAGAGAGAGAGCCTAACAAAGAAGGTTAGAGCAGCTTGAGCATATGACGCCAGCACCAAAACATGATACACAATAGTGTGGCATCTTTTTCAACACAAGCTGCATGCGTGCACCAGCTTCATTAATAGAAAATTAATACATGATAGTCAGGTAATTATTCCCCTATATTTAAGGGTGTGCATCTGGACCTGAAATTTTTTCCGATCCAGTTCGAAATCCGGACATTCGGGGACAGTCAAGGCGGTTATCTGCCTGGATTGAACCCGGGCAGGTAAGGATGATATTATACCTGTCTACGTTAGGTTACGGATGTGGGTTGGAGATGCGGATACCGGATACCCGCATCCCGAACTCATTATATAAAAGTCCTCATTTGTTCAATTCAAGAGTTTTTAGTGTTGATGACTAGCTAGTTATTATGAATCAGGAAAAAAGAGAACATTTTCGCCCTTAAATAGGCCGTTCAAATCAGAATCAAGTGAACTAATTGGAAAGAACCAATGACTCTTTGGAGGGAAAGTATTTTCTTCCATGAAATTCCTCTTTTTCCATCAGATGGAGCCAAAATCTTTCCTATTCTTGTGAAGAATTTCAACCGAGCTAGCTACAAAGATCATTATTTATTGATGGTTTCTTTGATCGTGACCTCTATATAATATAATCATTAAAAAAATAAAGAAACAAAGAACATTGTCGCCAATCCATAATGGTTTTTATCAATTCCTTGGGAAATTCTGGTGGCTAGATATGATGAAAGGAGAATGATCTCTCCCCTCTGCATATATGTTCACACAGTCTTCGGTTTAATTTAATTGCTAGCTTCTAGTATTTATATTTTTTTGTTGATTAATTGTGGCTGCAAAGAACATCTATTCACCCTCTGGCCTATCTGCAGCGATCTTCATGACCAACGATAATGAGCATTTACAATCTTTACAAGTGTACACTGTATGTATGTATTTCACAGTAGTACTGTTGGAGTACTTACAAGTAAACGTGGAAGCCCTTTGCAAAGAGTTTCTGCTCCATGCAGCAACTTATTTATATACAGTGAGTATATATATATATATATATATATATATATATATATGCACAATCATTTACAAGATCACCATGCACTAATTCACTACGGCCTGGTCTCGTGCATGCATGTGTGCGTGCCCTTACCATCATTGTCCTCTTGAACCACAAGTAACCTCTGAGCCCCAAGCATTGCAGCCTGCCTGAACTGGACTGCAGGTAATCTGTTATCCAACTATTAGAGCTAATTTTACAGCTACATATTTACACATATACAACTTCTGAAACACAAGCTAGCTTCAAGCATGCAGCCTCCACCACTGTAGATCACCTTCTCAACCACAGGTTCCCCTAGATCCAAGTACAAATAATATTTACAGATTTTTTTTTTTTTTCTTTCACTTCCAACGTGATTCAAGGTCGTGGCTTGTTGTGGTGATAGCACTGGGCCTGGGAGAATTCTCTCCATCACAAAGATCCAAAGTATTGACCTCCCATCCACCTTCTCTCCAGTAGGTAGAATAGACTTCTGGGATGTGAGCGACCTTCCAATAATCACTATCCTTTACATTTGGACTAAGAGTCTTGATAAACTCTTCGGGCATGTCAAAAAATTCAAGAACTTTCAACTTGGTCAGATATTCAATGCCTACCGGCACCATCTTCAGCAATTCACACCGCTGGATAATTAGCTTTTCAACACAAGGCATTGCTCCCACCTCCACTTGCAGGCATCTAAGTTCATTGAATTGGTCAAGGCCTAAAATCTTAAGCTTGTTGAACCCACCCTTCCTGAAATACAACGTGTCTCCCTCATAAACCTGAAGTAATTCCAGGTGTACAAGATTGGGCAGTTTTTGAAGGTGCACAAGCGGATCTTCCTTCAGTCTACTCCATTTCAGATACAATCTGACCAGTCCATGCAGTGATGGTATCCATGGAGGTAATGTCTCCAAACGTCCTCTCAAATACACGCGCTGGATGAATGCAGGCGGACAAGAAAGGTGCTGCAAATCAAGAATTTCTTCCTCCTCTATTGAAGTTAGAGACAGCGCACGAAGGTTGTCAGCTTTTTTAGGGATGAACATAGAGATTTCCCGTCTTCTTTTCTCAGCTTTACAATGCCTAACCTCCTCAGTTGGTACAGTTTCCCTAGCTTCATCATTATAGCGCCACCACCTTGGTTTGCTTCTATGAAACAGAGCTTCTGAAGTGATCGTAAAGCTCCTACATTTCCTTGGACCTTAAAACCATATCGTGAGTGAAAATATTCGTAAGACTCAAGTTTGAAATGATATACAAGGAGATGTCGAAGTCGATGGAGCTTCAAGATCTCAACAGGCAGTTCAGTGACGCGGGAATGTTTAAGATCCAAAGTCTCTAGGTACTGAAGCTTTCTTATAGTTCCTGGAATGGTTTTAACCTTGGTGCCCTTCAAGCTTAGATATTTCAAATAAACCAGGTTTTCAACATCAGTTGGAAACTTTTTTAAACGCGATTCTTGCAGATCTAAAACATTTAGCAGCTTAAAACCACCAGGAAACAAGCTTTGTATGTCCAGCATTTCTACCACCCGAAACATGAACAAAGAACGAAGTCGAGAAACAGACCTGTTTTCTTGTACGTTTTGTAGTGTGTTATGTATAGATAGGCGTCGAACCTTATCCGGCCACATCACGTTCTGATCTTTAGCAATGGAGGTGAAGTTCTGATCTCTAGACTTTGACACAATTATCTCCCGCAGCACGTCATGGACGCGATACGTTTTGACCCTTCCATCACTGGTTAGGGATGCCACTTGCAACAGACCTCTATTCAAGAGTTCGTTGAGGTAGTCCTCTGCAACTTCTTCCAGTGTTTTCCCTTCTTTGGCTTCGATTAATCCCTCCGCTATCCATAACCGAATCAGCCTCATTTGCTCGATCCGATAGTCCTCTGGGAAGATGCTCAAGTACAAGAAACAATCTTTTAGGTAGTAAGGCAAGTCGTTGAAACTTAGCGAAAGTACTTTCTTAAGATCCTGCAGTTTGTCATTGCCATCAATCTCAGCCCCAAGACTACGGCCAACGACATCCCACTCGTCAATCCTACGGGTGTCTTTTGATGCCAAAACGCCACTGATTGCTACAATTGCAAGGGGCAGTCCCTCACACTTTCTTAAAGTATCCTGACAGATATCCTCCAAATAAGTAGGGCATGCATTCCCTCGAAAGGTTTTCTTACAGAAAAGATCCCAAGATTCCAATGGGGACAAAGGCTTCAAGTTGTAAACCTTACCTACAGATTCCACACCGGAAGAGGTACTGGAGGCCACACCAGCATTACGTGTAGTGAGCATTACTCGGCTGCCACAGTTGTTGTTAGGCAAGGCATATTTGAGAACATCCCATTCATTCAAGTGCCACACATCATCTAGAACCACCAAGTATCTGCTTTTCATGAGCAAGTCCTTGATTATTCTCCTCCGCCGGTCGTTGTTCATGTCGTCCAATCCTTCTGGAACTGGTTTGTTGACTACACTGAAGAAGTGTCGAATCATGTTTTTGAGGAGTTCTTCTATCTTGAAAGATTGAGAAACAGTGACCCAAGCGCGCCTTTTGAAGCGTTTCTTCACTTCTTCATCATCATAGACTTGCTTTGCCAACGTAGTTTTCCCCATTCCTCCCATTGCAGCCACAGAAACCACTTCACGTCTATTGCCACCCGTCACCAGCCACTCCACCAGCTGCTGCTTAGGTTCATCGATCCCCACTAAATCAGTCTTGTCTAGAAGAAGAGCATCGCCTCGACGCTCTTGCCATGTATTTTCTGCACTCGTGGAGCCCGAACCTTGTTTGATTCTTGTGAATCTGGGAAGCAGACTCCCGTGAACTTGGCAAAGATTTTTTATTCTGGATCCGATGGCTTGTAATTCCGAAATAATACGATAACGAGCTTTAATGTTCTTGATACAACAAGATAATTTGTGGAAAGCCCCATAGAATCCATCTGCATGATCATGTGCTTGAAGAAGCATGAATTCATCAAGAGCATCTTCAGTTTCATAAGCGATCTCTCTTATTTGCTTAACCCGCACTTTGAATTCTACGTCACTTTCTTCCATCGCATCTGCAACCTTCAGGAAAGCTCTCATACGCTCTAGTTCTCCTCTCAGATTCAGAACGTCTTCCGGATCCCCTCTCAAGAGTTGCACCTCATTTTCAACAAAGCGAGCAAGCAGCTTGTCAAGCAGACAGCCAACAGCGCTATCTGCCATTAATACTTTGATCTCTTCAGTAACCTTGATCAATCTCTCCAAAGTTCTGAAGACATCTCCACTTTTAACTGTAAGATACTGATCTTCGGCTTGCCAATGCTAGCTGTGGTCATGTAGTTTTGTCGAATTATATATATATATATATATATATATATATATATGATATATATGTATATGTATATATATATATATATATATATGCATGTGGCTATCATGCATGTCGATATTCTTTGGTTCTTTCCTCCTTTAATTCATCCCACTCCTTTGAAAATATATAGAAGAATACAGTTGACTCGTCAATGCTCTTTAAAATCAATGCTTAATTTTAAGCATAGCTTCTTAATTTCTATGACCTTCATGAAGAATGTGAAATATATGTAGAAGGATGCATCCTTAGATCATATATATATATATATATATATATATATATATAATCGTTGTTAACAAGCAATTCATGTCATGATCAAAAGCTAATTTAAGAAACAAATTAATTAAAGCAACCTTATTATATTAATTGCCAAGCGTCCGCTGTTTAAAAGATTTGGCTGACTGTCATGTTTAATTAGCTAGGGTCTTATAATTGGTTGAAACCTAATTAATAATGCAGGGTAGAGCTAGAGACGTTGTTGCTATTCCTAATTAAATATGGATGAAAGCCGGCCCGCAGATTACGCAATCCAATAATATTTAGCTAGTGATCATATAATATAATTAATTTGTACTTGTCTAATTAATGCATGATGCCTAATTCCTTATAGTTCATGCTCTGATCCTGATCTTGTACTAGGCCTTGGCAAATCATATTACAGGTATGATCATTTTCTTCAATTATATGTCCCTATTGGTATGATAAAATTGAGATCTTCTTCAATCATATGTATTTATTGGACGGTCGAATTCGGATAGAGATAATTCGCAACATCGTGCTAGAATCTACGCATTATATATATCCCTATCGATCTGAAGTCCATGCCCGTTCGATCGATCGGTTCAACTATACAAATATATAATTCATGACTATATATAGTACTTGTTACTAATTAAGTTACTGATAATTTCCAAAACTTGTGTGGGAATTGAGCTTCAAGTCTTCATTGATTTAGTAAATTCTTTAATATTAGTACGTAGTACATGTAAAAAAATCATATTGGAAATGGACCTTTCACTAAAATTAATTAACCATTTCTAGGAAAATTACAGCCCCGATCGACCTGCATGCATGTCTTATTCTAATTCTAGCTTGTAGGCAAAACAACGAAATCCCCACTAGTCAAAGTCAGCTCATGAAGGAAAATGTTTAGATATTGCCTTGCTCGATGATCTTCTTTTTCATTTTTTGTTTCAAGTAAAAAAAAAAAAAAAAAAAAAAAAAAAAAAAACTGTTCAAGTACGTACTGATCTATATGTTCTTTTCCCGTGAAATTCAAAGGTAGACTTTAGAAACTCGTGTGTTGAATTTTCATGCCTGCGTTCATATGGCTTTTCACATTAGTAGTTAGTCCCAAGATTACGGCCAGTGAGTAGTACTGCTGCTCCTTATGGTATCATGCAAATATTTCATGTCCATGCCTTAATTTGCAGATAACCAAACAAGTACGAGAAAAGTTGTATTTTTATTTATTTATTTATGAAGTGACTCTATGATCACATAATTATATAGTTGGTTTTAGTTAGGGCTGATTTAGTTCAAGATAACATGCATTATAAAATCAGCGCGCGGATCATCCTTAATTTGATTTAAACCAAATCATGAATTGAGATTAACAAAAGCTCCTTGCAACCCTAATATATGTTGGGGAGCCACTCAAGAAAGAGGAGCTAATTAAAATCAAAGGAACTATATATATATATATATATAGAGAGAGAGAGAGAGAGAGAGAGAGAGAGAGAGAGTATACGTAGTTTCATGATTCATATACTTCAATCATAAAAGATTGGCTTCTACTATAGTTGAAAGCCACAAAGGTTAATATATGATGCACTAAACTTAATTAGTTGATTGCTTGATATCAGCATGATTCGATGAAACTTTTCAGTACTCTTTCAATATCCTCTAGAAGGAAGGAAGGAAAATAAGAGAGAATTTCTGCGCGCTCAAGATAAAAGATGTAATAAAGGATTAATTGTCCCTTGAAAAAGGAATCCAAGTAGTCATCGAGATGCCATCAAAATGGGAAGCTCATGGGCCCCAGGGGCGTGCAAGTCGCATGCATGCATATATGCGCGGCTAGGAAAGTTGGATCGATAGATGAATATATTTGAGGAGGACCCACATAGTGATATTTGAAGGTTGGCGAATGGCGATAAATTAGGAATTAGAGTCTAGCACACTCTACTTGACCGCACCTGACATTTGAGGCTTTTTTTTTTTTTTTCCTATTCATATTTTTCATCTATTGATTGCTACTTTCTATCTTCATTTCAGGCATGACCAATGGAACAAAAAGTATTTGACTGAAATCCGTGTTTAATCAAATTGTAGTTATATTTCAAATTATAGTCATATTGTTATTACGTTATAAATGAGACTGTTATAACTTATGGCTACATCATACATGTTATTTACTTTTTAAACTATTTATATAGTTATATTTATGTAGTTATATCCCGAGCAAAGACGTGAGATGAGTACTCTTTATTCTATAATTTCTATTAGTACTTATTCATCCTCTCTCAAACGTTTAGAATTTATTATCCAACTGAAATTAATCGAATTATAGAAATTCGTACCATCATTCTTTTTTATAAAATTTTAAATTTATGTAATTTTCAACTCATGAGTCATAAGCACTTTTAATGCTAAATTTCAGGCGGACATAAAACAAATTAAAGATATAATCAAAATTCAATAACAAAATCAGAACGAATATTTATATTATTGAAAACTCTTGAATAAACCAAATATTTGTAGATCGTTTCACTTTTAAAAAAAATATATATGTTGCTCACTATCTGAAACGAAATTGAACAATAAAATTTAAATAATAATAAAAAAAAAAGAACAAAATTTTGTTCGGAGTTCGGAAATTTTATTCGGAGTCGGAGCTCCGACATCCGTTCGGAGTTCTGATCGGAGTTCGGGGCTCCGACCTCCGATCGGAGTTCGGAGCTTTGACCTCCGATCGGAATCGGACTCGGACTCCGACTACGTTCGGAGTCGGAGTCGGAGGGAAAATCTGACTCCAACTTTTGTCGGAGTCGGAGGTCGGAAATGACAACTCCGACTCCGTCAGAGTCGGAGCCCACCCCTAGACATAGGCATAGAGATCTTGCCCCTCTAAGGTATGCCGAAATATGCACTTTCCATGGTAAAAAAGTTTCAGTTGTTTGCTTTGTAGTATCAACGTTGGAGAAGGAAGAAATAACAGAGGAATTGGGAGGAGAAGAAGAGGGGGTTGGTATGAGGGAGGCCATGGATCAAGAGGACTCTAGTCGAGTAGCTCTGCTCAAAAAGCCTTATTTCTTGTAGTGCAAAATCTTTCCTATTCTTGTGAAGAATTTCAACCGAGCTAGCTACAAGGATCATTATTTATTGATGGTTTCTTTGATCGTGAACTCTATATAATATAATCATTAAAAAAAAATAAAGAAACAAAGAACATTGTCGCCAATCCATAATGGTTTTTATCAATTCCTTGGGAAATTCTGGTGGCTAGATATGATGAAAGGAGAATGATCTCTCCCCTCTGCATATATGTTCACACTGCCCTGCTTTATAAATGTGTAGTCCCCTAAAGATTAATCGGCTTCTGCTCAACAAAAATCTCATGTTCTTCGGTTTAATTTCATTGGTTATAAAGAAGATTGGCAAAGAACAACTATTCACAGGCCTCTGGCCTATCTGCGATCTTCATGACCAACGATAATGAGCATTTACAATCTTTACAAGTGTACACTGTATGTATGTGTTTCACATTACTGTTGGAGTACTTACAATGATCATCATTTGTTATATCTATTAAGTAATTCATCACTCTTGACCTGGAAGCCCTTTGCAAAGAGTTTCTACTCCATGCAGCAACTTATTTTAGTTATTTATATACAGTGAGTGTGTGTGTGTGTATATATATATATATATATATATATATATATATATAGATACATATATACGCACAATCATTTACAAGACCACCATGCACTAACTCACTACCTGGTCTCGTTCGTGCATGCGTGCATGCCTGCCCTTACCATCATTGTCCTCTTAAACCACAAATAACCTCGCTCTGAGCCCCGGCCAAGCATTGCAGCCTGCCTGAACTGGACTGCAGGTAATCTGTTATCCAACTATCAGAGCTAATTTACATATATACAACTTCTGAAACACAAGCCAGCTTCAAGCATGCATTCTCCACCACTATAGATCACCTTCTCAACCACAGGTTCCCCTAGATCCAAGTACAAATAATATTTACAGTCTTTTTTTTTTTTCTCTTTTTTCTTTTTTCTTTTTTTTCTTTTTTTGGCTAAGTCAATGAATATTGACAGTCTTATTACAAATTTACATGCAGCTCCTATTCTTTTATTTTTTTTCCTTTTCTCCTTGATCTGTACAAGAATGCTGAACCAAATATCACCACTGATCCAACAACACAGAGAACTTAGATATTTACAAAATCATTTAAAAGTACGATGAAATATCAAGCCCATGTCTATGAATATGTGTCACTTCCAACGTGATTCAAGGTCGTGGCTTGTTGTGGTGATAGCACTGGGCCTGGGAGAATTCTCTCCATCACAAAGATCCAAAGTATTGACCTCCCATCCACCTTCTCTCCAGTAGGTAGAATAGACTTCTGGGATGTGAGCTACCTTCCAATAATCACTATCCTTTACTTCTGGACGAAGAGTCTGGATAAACTCTTCGGGCATGTCAAAAAATTCAAGAACTTTCAACTTGGTCAGATGTTCAATGCCTACCGGCACCATCTTCAGCAATTCACACCGCTGGATAATTAGCTTTTCAACACAAGGCATTGCTCCCACCTCCACTTGCACGCATCTAAGTTCATTGAATTGGTCAAGGCCTAAAACCTTAAGCTTGTTGAACCCACCCTTCCTGAAATACAACGTGTCTCCCTCATAAACCTGAAGTAATTCCAGGTGTACAAGATTGGGCAGTTTTTGAAGGTGCACAAGTGGATCTTCCTTCAGTCTACTCCATTTCAGATACAATCTGACCAGTCCATGCAGTGATGGTATCCATGGAGGTAATGTCTCCAAACGTCCTCTCAAATACACCCGCTGGATGAATGCAGGCGGACAAGAAAGGTGCTGCAAATCAAGAATTTCTTCCTCCTCTATTGAAGTTAGAGACAGCGCACGAAGGTTGGTCAGCTTTTTTAGGGATGAACATAGAGATTTCCCATCTTCTTTTCTCAGCTTTACAATGCCTAACCTCCTTAGTTGGAACAGTTTCCCTAGCTCCATCATTATAGCGCCACCACCTTGGTTTGCTTCTATGAAACAGAGCTTCTGTAGGGATCGTAGAGCTCCTATATTTCCTTGGACCTTAAAACCATATCGAGAGTGAAAATATTCGTAAGACTCAAGTTTGAAATGATATACAAGGAGATGTCGAAGTCGATGGAGCTTCAAGATCTCAACAGGCAGTTCAGTGACGCGGGAATGTTTAAGATCCAAAGTCTCTAGGTACTGGAGCTTCCCTATAGTTCCTGGAATGGTTTTAACCTTGGTGCCCTTCAAGCTTAGATATTTCAAATAAACCAGGTTTTCAACATCAATTGGAAACTTTTTTAAACGCGATTCTTGCAGATCTAAAACATTTAGCAGCTTAAAATCACCAGGAAACAAGCTTTGTATGTCCAGCTTTTCTACCACCCAAAACATGAACAAAGAACGGAGTCGAGAAACAGACCTGTTTTCTTGTACGTTTTGCAGTGTGTTATGTATAGATAGGCGTCGAACCTTATCCGGCCACATCACGTTCTGATCTTTAGCAATGGAGGTGAAGTTCTGATCTCTAGACTTTGACACAATTATCTCCCGCAGCACGTCATGGACGCGATACGTTTTGACCCTTCCATCACTGGTTACGGATGCCACTTGCAAAAGACCTCTATTCAAGAGTTCGTTGAGGTAGTCCTCTGCAACTTCTTCCAGTGTTTTCCCTTCTTTGGCTTCGATTAATCCCTCCGCTATCCATAACCGAATCAGCCTCATTTGCTCGATCCGATAGTCCTCAGGGAAGATGCTCAAGTACAAGAAACAATCTTTTAGGTAGTAAGGCAAGTCGTTGAAACTTAGCGAAAGTACTTTCTTAAGATCCTGCAGTTTGTCATTGCCATCAATCTCAGCCCCAAGACTACGGCCAACAACATCCCACTCGTCAATCCTACGGGTGTCTTTTGATGCCAAAACGCCACTGATTGCTACAATTGCAAGGGGCAGTCCCTCACACTTTCTTAAAGTATCTTGACAGATATCCTTCAAATAAGCAGGGCATGCATTCCCTTGAAAGGTTTTCTTACAGAAAAGATCCCAAGATTCCATTGGGGACAAAGGCTTCAAGTTGTAAACCTTACCTACAGATTCCACACCGGAAGAGGAACTGGAGGCCACACCAGCATTACGTGTAGTGAGCATTACTCGGCTGCCACAGTTGTTGTTAGGCAAGGCATATTTGAGAACATCCCATTCATTCAAGTGCCACACATCATCTAGAACCACCAAATACCTGCTTTTCTTGAGCAAGTCCTTGATTATTCTCCTCAGCCGGTCGTTGTTCATGTCATCCAATCCTTCTGGAACTGGTCTGCTGACTACACTGAAGAACTGTCGAATCATGTTTTTGAGGCGTTCTTCTACCTTGAAAGATTGAGAAACAGTGACCCAAGCGCGCCTTTTGAAATGTTTCTTCACTTCTTTATCATCATAGACTTGCTTTGCCAACGTAGTTTTCCCCATTCCTCCCATTGCAGCCACAGAAACCACTTCACGTCTATTGCCACCCTTCACCAGCCACTCCACTAGCTGCTGCTTAGGTGCATCGATCCCCACCAAATCAGTCTTGTCTAGAAGAAGAGCATCGCCTCGACGGTCTTGCCATGTATTTTCTGCACTCGTGGAGCCCGAACCTTGTTTGATTCTTGTGAATCTGGGAAGCAGACTCCCGTGAACTTGGCAAAGATTTTTTATTCTGGATCCGATGGCTTGTAATTCAGAAATAATACGATAACGAGCTTTAATGTTCTTGATACAACAAGAGAATTTGTGGAAAGCCCCATAGAATCCATCTGCATGATCATGTGCTTGAAGAAGCATGAATTCATCAAGAGCATCTTCAGTTTCATAAGCGATCTCTCTTATTTGCTTAACCCGCACTTTGAATTCTACGTCACTTTCTTCCAACGCATCTGCAATCTTCAGGAAAGCTCTCATACGCTCTAGTTCTCCTCTCAGATTCAGAACGTCTTCCGGATCCCCTTTCAAGAGTTGCACCTCATTTTCAACAAAGCGAGCAAGCAGCTTGTCAAGCAGAGAGCCAACAGCGCTATCTGCCATTAATTCTTTGATCTCTTCAGTAACCTAAATCAGTCTCTCCAAAGTTCAAGACATCTCCACTTTTAACTTTAAGATACTCTTCGGCAGCTTGCCAATGCTAGTTGTGGTCATGTAGTTGAACTATATATATGTGGCTATCATGCATGTCGATATTCTTCGGTTCTTTCCTCCTTTAATCCATCCCACTCCTTTGATAATATATATAAATTGTTGACTCGTCAATGCTCTTTAAAATTAATGCTTATAAGCATAGCTTCTTAATTTCTATGACCTTCATGAAGAATGTGATATATATATATATATATATATATATGTAAAAGAATGCAGCCTTAGATCATATATAACGTACGTACCGTTGTTATATAGCAAGCAATTCATGTCATGAAAAGCTTATATATTAAAGCAACCTTATTTTATTATATTAATTGCCAAGCGTCAGCTGTTTAAAAGATCATTTGTCTGACTGTGTTTAATTAGGGTGTTATTGGATGAACCCTAATTAATAATGGGTAGAGCTAGAGTTGTTGCTATGAAAGCGCCGCAGATTACGCAATCCAATAAGTGATCATTTAATATATAATTCCGCAGATTGCTGGTATATAGGAATTGTTTGCATATCTTGGTATAACACGTTTTATTTATTTATTTTTTCTTCATTTTGCAATCACGTACGTAATATTGAAGCCAATAGTCAAGAGGGAGGCCGTGAGGTGGGTTAATATGATTGAGTCGAGAAATAATAGTACTAGTTGCTAATTTACTAATAATTTCCAAAACTTGTGTGGGAATTCATGAGCTTCAAGTCTTCATTGATTTAGTAAATTGTTTAATATTAGCTAGTAGCTAGTACATATAAAAAATAATAATATTGGAAGTAGTGGACCTTTCACTAAAATTAATTAACCATTTCTAGGAAAATTACAGTCCCGATCGATAGACCTGCATGCGCTGTGATCTTATATATTCTTCTAGCTAGCTTGTAGGCAAAGCAACGAAATCCCCACTAGTCAAAGTCAGCTCATGAAGGAAAATGTTTAGATATTGCCTGCTTGCTCGATCTTCTTTTTCATTTTTTGTTTCAAGTAAAATAAAATAAAAATAACTGTTCATATATGAAGTATATATGTTCTATCTTTTCCCATGAAATTCAAAGGTGGACTTTAGAAACTCGCATGTGTTGAATTTTCATGCCTCGCATTTGGTACCGTGCCTTAATTTGTGACACTATCACATAATTATATATAATATAGTTGGTTTTAAAATAACTGTATAAATATAAATAATAAAAAATACTTGATTTTAGTGGTGCTGATTGAGTTCAAGATAACGTTATTACAAAATCGGCGCGCAGATCCTTTGATTAAAAGCTAATTTGATTAAAAGCTAATTTAATTAAAAGGAACTATATATAAAACATGAGTGTCTGTTGAAAATAGTCAGCACTCCCCAAGCGATGGAATTACTTTGTAAAGGAATATATATTGTATCATATATATATATATATATATATATATATATGACCAAGTCTTTGTATACTGTAAAGAAAATGTTTAGGATATTGTACTTTTTTCATATACTTTAATCATATTGGTAAATTATGACCAAGCTGCATCAGTTCTAAAAATGAAGTGGTTTGGCTAGCTTCCTCCCACAAGGAATCAATTGCTTAATTTCTTTCAATTCCATTAATAAATTAATTAATGCATTCAAAGAAATGACCAAAAGTTTGATCTCCACTAGCTTTTCTTTCCTTTTTTTTTTTTTTTTTTTAATGGACAAGCGTTTATTCATTAATTTAAAAAGAAATAGCAAAGGATGGCAAATTAATTATAACATTGTTGAACTATCTAGCTAGGGATTGTTTTACTATAATAGTTGAAAGCCACAAAGGTTAATGATGCACTAAACTTAATTGATTGCTTGAGATCAGAATGATTTGATGAAACTTTTCACTACTCTTTCATCCTCAAGAAGGAAGGAAGGAAAATAAGAGAGAATCTGCGCGCTCAAGATATATAAAAGATATTATAAAGGAATGCATGCGCATTGACTCAGTCCCTTGAGAAAGGAATCCAACTCATCGAGATGCCATCGAAATGGGCCCTAGGGGCGTGCAAGTCGCATGCATGCAGCATATATGCGCGGCTAGCCAGTTAAAGAAGTGGCCGTATGCATGGCGCGCGGCAAGGAAAGTTGGATCAAATAGATCATGAATATATTTGTGGAGGGACACATATATAGCGATATTTGAAGGTTGGCGAATGGCGATAAATTAGGAATTAAATCCAACAAAAATAAAGTCGAAGAAAACATGAGTTATATAAGCTGTGGTGCGAGAACATGTTAATTAACATGTTTTATATTGGAATTTGTTAAAGTAGTAGTGTCAGGTAGTATAATTGAAAAATCATTTAGGTAAAATTTTCTAAGGTTTTTATTTTTATTTTTTATTTTTTGTGAAAGTTGTTTTGATTTTTCAAAATTGAAAAAAAATATATTCTAAAGATATTTGGATTAAACTTAAAAACTTTCTGAAAATTGAATATAAAATTTTTAAAATAGGGAAGTTAATTATAACTTTCAACATTTTTTTAGGCAGGTGTCTCAGTTTTTTGAAATGGAGAGGCAGATCAGATCAGAGAGAACCCATTAATGTGTTCTTTAAGTTATTCTACAACCACTTTAGAGTAAAAAGCAAATCTCTCCCCTCTTTCCAAGCTGTACTCCTTAAAGAAAGCTTTCACCAGAATTTCAAAGAACAAGTACGATCTTGGTTTCAAGCTGCTTCATTTGAGTTGAAAATTAAAGAAAGTCAAAAACAAACATTAATGGGCTATATATATAATTAAGTATATGATTGCTTGTTGTAAATCAAATCTTACAAATTTAAGGCAATCTCCAAGTTGTTGACTTCTCAAATTAAAGATCTATTTTTGTCATTTTCTATATATTCATGTACACCTCCCTTGGGCCTTCCTGTTTTTGCTGAGTTTAGCCTAGTTGTCTGGCTGCAATTCTTTGGTTTGAACAATATTGCCCAATAATATTTGTGTGCATAGGGGTTGTTTGGATACAAAAAAACCTTCCAACTCATCTTATTTCATCATTATAATTTTTTTAAATTCTCATACAAAATATAATAAATAATTCAACTTTTTCAAATTTTAAAACAAAAAAATATATACATTAATAAAATATTTTATTTAACTTTTATCTCATCTGATCATCTTATTTTAACTCATTATCCAAACTTTCCCTAAGATTTATGTACTAATGCAACGCAATATGGCGTCAATTTCTTGGAACTTAATAATATAGGTAAAATGATAACGACTTTTATTTTATTTATTCATATAAATAAAGTTAAAATGAATAGATGGAAAAGGATGGAAAGTGTACTTTCTTTGTGTATTTGTGTGGACAGATTTCTTCCAAATTAAAATCATCTGAGTCATTGATAAACCAAGAGATCAAGGCACGTGCCCGCTTCCATAGTCACGGAGAAAAAAAAAGGAAAATGCTTTCGATCGTTTCTCATCAAGACATAGCCTAACCCTAAAGCCTTTCAGACAGGCTGCTATTGTTTCCCTAATCCATTCCCCACGATCCTCCTAATTAATGTCATATCCCTCGTGTCAGAGATATACCATATCTCAAAGGCTTCGAATACTAGATTGGCTAAGAAAACATGGGATTAAAGCATTCATGATTTGTCTCCAATACTTTCCATATTCTCTTTTATTTTTATTTGCGTTTCTCATGTAGTATTTGTAAAAATATTTTCATTGGATATCTCAACCTCTCTTTAGCAACTACTAATATATGATTTGTTTAGAAGCTGAAAGGGAGATTGATTTGTTAAGTTTGGCAGAGATTTAGACCAAAGAACTTCTTAACATTTTACTTCTCTATAGTTTCAAATAAGGTTGACAATTGGAATTGTCATGCTAAGTTCATGTTGAGTTAAATTGGGTTCAAGTCATATATGAATCAACCACAACTCGACCTATGTAACTAATGAATCAGACTATCTAGGCAGAATATGTTCATTTCATATTGAGTTCACATCAATTTTATGAGTTATAACAAAAATTCATTACAAGAAAATTATTTATTTATAGTTAGCTATTTCTTGCAAAAATAACTATTTCTTGTCAAAAGTAGTCTATTTTCATCACTAATAGTCATTATCGTTGCAAACAATTTTTCATAAATGCTTACTTTTCTTGTGGTGATATTGTCGATTACAAATATCATATGTTAGTTTCAGGTTGCATCAAGACAATTCATATCATAAATGAAGTTGTTAGAATTGTATTAATCAGTTATATATATATCAATTGTGCTATACAAGGTGACCTATATAGGAGGTCAAAAGTTATACAAGAGCATTACTCAACCAATGTGGGACTCATATAATACATATACACTAACACTAACACTAGCATATACACTAACATCCCCCTCAAACTTAAGATGGTTGAGAAACCACCTTGAGGTTGTCAACCAAATAATGAAACTGAGCCATAGGATGAGACTTTGTAAAGATGTCAGCAAGCTGATCTTGAGAGGAGACAGAGAGCAACTAAAGAGAACTCTAAAGCCAATAATGATGAACGAGATGACAATCAATCTCGATGTGCTTGGTCTGCTCATGAAAAATATCATTATGAGCAATCTGGATGGCACTATAATTGTCATAGTAAATAGGAGTGGCAGAGGTGAGAGGTACACCTAAATCTTGTAGTAACTATCAGAGCCAAAGGAGTTCAGCGGTGGTGTCTGCCAGGGCACGCTACTCGGCCTCAGTGTTGGATCGAGAGACAATAGTTTGTTTCTTACTAAGCCAAGAGATCAATGAGGAACTGAGAAGGAAGCAGTAACCTATGGTGGAACGGCGATCATGGGATCACTTGCCTAATCAGCGTCAGAGTACGCTTGAAGAACTAGTAGAGATTGAGCAGAGAAGTGCAGACCATGGAAGAGAGTGTCCTCAAGATACCAAAGAATGTGTACAACAACAGTATAGTGGATTGTTAGAAAGGCAGACATGAACTGGGTCACTTGATGTACAACATAAGAAATGTTTAGATGAGTGACCATAAGGTAAACTAGGCTGTCAACCAACTATCAATAAAGTGTGAAGTCAGACAATAATTCCCCACACGAGGGGGTCAGATCTGCATGAAGCTCGATGGGTGTATCAGCAACCTTGTTGTCAGTAACGCCAGCTCGAGAAAAAAGATTAGAGACATGCTTGGCTTGGGTAGGTAAGGTAGAATCCGTCTGTTGAGGAAATGATCTCCAGGTCAAAAAAATAACTTAGGTGACTAAGATATTTCATCTCAAATTGTTGATTGAGGAAGTCCTTAAGTTCCTTAATACAATTAAGATCATCCCTAGTAATAATCATGTCATCCACAAATAGTAGTAGCAAAATGAGACCTTTGTCGGAATGACAAATGAAAAGGGTCGAGTCATAGGAACTAAGGGTGTAACCCAAGTGAGGAACCATAGAGGTGAATTTTAAAAACCAAGCACGAGGAGCTTGCTTAAGTCCATAGAGAGCACGACAGAGGTGGTAGACCTTGGCTAATGGATGAGAGAGACTAGGCAGATGCTACATATAGACCTCTTCACAAAAGTCACCATTCAACAAGGCATTTTTTACATCCATCTGAAAAAAGTTCCATTGATGAGAGGCCGCAATAGCCAAGAGAGTGCAAACAAAGGAAAGATGGGCGACTGGGGCAAAAGTCTCATCATAGTCAATGCCATATTTCTGTATGAAACCTTTGGCAACAAGTCAAGTTTTATACCTCTCAATAGAACCATCTGAGCGAGTCTTCATC
Source organism: Juglans microcarpa x Juglans regia (assembly GCF_004785595.1). Classification (NCBI taxonomy): domain Eukaryota; kingdom Viridiplantae; phylum Streptophyta; class Magnoliopsida; order Fagales; family Juglandaceae; genus Juglans; species Juglans microcarpa x Juglans regia. The sequence continues at coordinate 16,218,719 of NC_054594.1, read as the reverse complement.
TTATAGATCCACTTACAACCAATCACAGACTTTTCAAGAGGCAAATCAACCAGATTCCATGTATGGTTCTTAGATAATGCATCAAGTTCCTTCGTCATTGCATCTTGCCATAAAGAATTAATGGAGGCCAACTCACGATAGGAGTGAGGCTAGTGCAAAGTAGCAAGGCCAATGTAACAATGGAAATCATACAGATGAGTAGGAAGAGATCTTACCCGAGAAGAACGGTGAAGGTAAAGGTCGGTTGTGTGATCTGTAGGGGCTAGGAACAAGGACTGCAGCAGGAAAGGGAGGCAACTCAAGAGACGGAGATCCTAGCCTAGGAGTGTCCAAAAAGTGAGTAGGTGGAATGCATGGAACATCATATATGGACACAGACGGAGAATGATTGGATTGCTCATCTAGAAAAAGTTCTTAGGTAGAGGTTTAAGAAATAGAGGGATTAAAGGTGGATACCTTAGTAAACAACAGAAGTTCCCAAAACACAACATGACGGAAAATGCAAAGGCGATGAGCAATAGGATCATAACACCGTTAGCCCTTCTGAATTTCATTGTAGCCAAAAAAGCAAAAAAGGAGAGAACATGACTCCAACTTTGTATGTTCATGAGACTGAAGAATGACAAAGCAAGCAAAACTAAAGGAACAAAGGTGTCGATAGTCAGTGAAAGATCGAAATAGACTTTCATATGGAGATTGATTTGAGATGACCGAACTTGGAAGGTGGTTAATAGTATGAATTGCAGTAAAGATAGCTTCACCCCAGAATGGGGTAGAGACTTTAGCAGATCAGAGAAGAGTCCGAACTATGTCAAGGATATGACAAAGTTTTCATTTGGCTCATCCATTCTGTTGAGAGGTGCTTGGACAAGAGGTTTGATGGATGTTTGCAAGATACTTTGAAAAGAAGATTATTTGTATTCAAGTGCATTGTTAGATTAAAAAATTTTGATACGTTTAGAAAATTGAGTTTCAATCATTATTGCAAAGTTACAATAAATATACATTAGTTCAAAACAACAATGCATAAGATAAATCCAATTGTAATGAGTGAAATCAACAATAAATATAACAAGGTAATGAGATCCACCGATACTAGTTACGGGGGCAAGTCCCCAAACATCAGAGTGTATCAAATCAAAAATACTAGTAGATAATGACTCACTACTGTGAAAATGTAAAGAAATACAATTAAAGGTGTCTTCGGACATAGAACCTAAAAGCCCTCAAGAAACTAACATTTATATCCGGGAAGGAGATGCATGACCAAGTTGGAAATGCCAAAGAGTGAAGGAAGAAGAAACCAATGTGACAGCAGAAACACCAGCGAGTAGACCAGGAGGAACCAAGGGAAGATGCAAAGTGCATATTGGAAACATATGCTCCACTCTAGGGCCTGTCCTAAGTACTTGTCCCATTCATGGATTCTGTACAGTACAACCAAAATAGTAAAAAATAGCACGGTAGCCTAATTGAGCCAATTGCCCCCACAAACACTTGGTTATAAGAGAATTTAGGAACATGAAGCACTTTAGAAATGGAAATGTTGGATGTAGAGATAGAGCCTATATTAGGAGCAAGTATAGTGGATCCACTGGCAGTGTGTATAGTAAGTGGTGGATGGGTAGAATGCATTAAAGAGAACAAGGACAAAGAGCGTGTCATATGATTGTAGTAGGCATAATCCATAAGCCAAGAGAGACACTTACCAGGCAGAACAGAAAGAGCAGAGGAGGATGATGCATTACCAGATCAGATCAAGACCTGATTGAGGAGGTTCTCCAAGTCGGCTGTGGAGACAATGACAATGAATCAAAAAGATTGAGATGCATTTCTAATGGTTTTAAAGACCTGAGGAGTGTCTGAACTAGCAATAACAACAGTAGGAGTTTCTTTCTTGTTGCGACAGTAACAGGTCTCGATGACATGGTCAAGATGTTTACAATAATGACAAAACAACCTATTGGAGCGACTATTTCTTGGACCATGTTTTCCAGAACCAGATTGTTGAGGTTGGTCAGAGGAGGAAACTGATGGAGTGTTAGCCAAGACACTGAGCTTGTTCTGAATCTGTAATGTCTGTAAACAAGTTTCCTCATGGATCAGCTCATTAACAGCAATATCTAGGTAAGGAGTTAGAGTGTCATTAAGCAGTTGACCACGGATCGACTCAAAGTCATCTTGTAGGGCCATGAGAAACCGATAGAGACGATGTTGATCACGAAGAATGGCATACATGTCAGCATTAGTTGGATCCTTTTAGAGTGGGTCAGAGAGATCCATTTGATTTCAATGTGACAAAGACGTTTAAAGAAGTCATTGATGGATTGGCTAGGCTCCTGTCTGAGCTGATACAAATTGACCATAAGTTGGTACTCTTTGGACCCATGAGGAGTAGTATAACACCTAGCTAGCATGGTCTAAGCAGATAAAGCATCATCATAGCTACCAAGTAGGCTGAGATAGCCAGAATGGAGGTGTTGCGCATCCAAGTAAGGATCCGGTGATATTTGAGAATGCATTGTTGAAATTGTTCTACTTGTTGCTCTCGTTTTTGCACTAGTTTTGTCCAATCATGAATGTAATAGAACCAAAGTTCACGGCCTTTAAGAAAGCTGCAAGAAGATTGATGTTTGGATAGTGAAATTGTTTCATCTCATCTTATCATTACAACTTTTCTAAATTTTCATACAAAATATAATAAATAATTCAACTTTTTCAATTTCCAAAAAAATAATAATATTAAAAAATAATATTCTAATAATATTTTATTCAACTTTCAACTTTCATCTCAACTCATCTCATCTCAACTCACTATCCAAATAGTACCTAAGACCTCCCCAAATAGTTTCTACCATCTAATATTCCATGAATAGGATAAGGCAACTCATTGTCTTGAGCCATTATGAGATCAAATATGCAAAAATAGATTGCAAAAATGAGCTCAGCACGCTAAAATATGTAGAAAACACTTGGATCGAAAAAAGTCAACTCAGTGGTCAAAGTCAACGATCAATAGTGCTGATGTGGAATTCTGCTAACGTGGCACTTGGCTGTTGACATGGCAAGATGACATGGTTGTTGATCAGACTAGGGTTGACGTTAGCATTAAGGCGGGTTCGTGGACGTGAAGCCACAAAGCTTGTGTGGCACGAGGCGCGTGCGGCAAAAACTTCTTGTGACGCGTGGAGGCACATGCAAGCTCCGTTCTGGACGGATTTAAGTTGATCTCAATGAGATCTTCCCAACGACATTCCACATGATCAAAGCAAAGCTTCAAGCACAATGATTTCAAAATTTTGTTGTAGTCCTTATAGTTATTACAACTATCTGACGATGGTGAGCAACACGTGAATGGCTTAGCCATAAAAGATAGAGGGAGTGAAATATTGCTGAGAATGATGAAAACTACTAGGTACTTAAAGGATCAGAGTAGTGGCTCCAATACTATGTTAGAATTGTATTAATTAATTTTATATATCAATTGTGTTATACAAGGTGACCTATATATAGGAGGCCAAAGGCTATACAAGAGCATTACTTAACCAATGTGTGACTCACATAACACATATACACTAATAATAACATATACTAACAAAAGAAACCTAATTCAACCTTCTTCTTTTTTTCTTTTTTCTTTTTTCTTTTTTTTTTGAATCAAAACATTAAAACTTGTATTCATTCTTCTTCAACTGTTACACTTTTATCCTTTAGAACGTAATATTGTATACTTATAGGACCTTCTTCTATCCAAATTCTTTCCTCATCTACAGTAAAGAAACTTTTGCTAGAAAATGAGCGACACAATTACATTCCCTATATGTGTGTATGACTGTCCAGTTAGATCTATTCTTCAAAACCCCTTTAATATCTTCAACCAGCTGACCATGCGATTCCCAGCTAGATTTAGTTCCATTCACTGCTTTAATCACACTCAAAGCATCCCCTTCAAACACCACTTCTGATAAGTTCAACTCTGCACACAGCTGCATAGCACGCTATAAAGCCTGTAACTCAGCTACTAGAAAAGTAGTTGCATTCCCCTTCTGAGCACAAAATGAGACCAATACATCTTTCTGCATATCCCTTATCACTACACCAATCTCCATCCTGCCTTCATTAACCTTCAGTGCAACATCCCAATTAACCTTCACTTGGCCTTCTGCGAGAGCCTTCCATCTGCAGAACCTTCTTGCCTGAGCTTTATCACTCTGGTTTCTGGGTTCTTTTTGTTGAGCTTGCTGAAACTGAAGTAAACAGTCAGTAGCTTGCCTGAAAATCACATCAGGCCCTTCAAATTTGTTTTCAAACACAAAGCTATTTTGTGTTTGAAAATAGCTCATGCATATCCCTCTCAGTTGTGACGCCCCGACTCCCACGTACAAAAATACGGGAATCGTGACATCAGGATGATGATAACACGGGTCACGCATCCTAATGAAATGTGCTCAAGTGTGTGCAACATGCAAAAGTGCACAATAAAAATCACAGCGGATAATATAAATAAGTCATCTTATTACCAGAACTTTAAATACAAATATTCAAAACAAATCATCTTTAAAAAGTTATACAATCATCCCAAAATATATTACAAAGGCAAATACATAATAATTGATAAAACAAATCTCGATATACGGGAGCAATCCCAGATCACTCCTCCAACGGAGCCAAGCTTAAGGCTCGTCATCCACATCTTCATCAAAATTTGCGATACCATAAAAATGGTACCATGGTAAGTAATAATCCAAATAACCCTTGGGATAAAAATGCATTAATGCAACCAACAAACAGATCCCAAAACCTCATTTTTTTCTGAAAATGATTATTTTCCAACACACGCTAAAATCTCAATTTGGCCCAAAAATATAATCCGTCATTTTCCTAGAAAATGATTCACACAAAAATCAACCATTTATCGGACACTGTAGGCGGGAATCGCAGGCAGGACTATACCACCATCATTGCTTACCACCATCCCTACAACGTGCACCGTAGGCGGGAATTACAACTGGGACACAACCACCATCCTTGCTTACCACCATCCCTACCGCGTGCACCGTAGGCTGGAATCGCAGGCGGGACTTTACCACCATCCCTGCTTACCACCATCCCTACAATTCATTTCCACACAATGAATACTTATCAGAGCACTGTAGGCGGGAATCACAGGCGGAACTATACCACCATCCCTGCTTACCACCATCCCTACCGCGTGCACCGTAGGCAGGAATCACAGGCGGGACACAACCACCATCCCTACCGCGTGCACCGTAGGCAGGAATCGCAGGCGGGACTCTACCACCATCCCTGCTTACCACCATTCATACAGTCTCTTTTCCTTTTTCTCAAACCAGTCAATCCAGTCGTTTTAAACACACTCAAAATCATTTCACATGAAAATTCAATTTTCAAATAAACACATGAACATGTATGCAATCATGCGAAAATCCAGTTTTCATTTACAAACATAAACATGCGTGCAAATATGCAATGTACATGAACGACGTAACAACTAACAACTCACAACACAAACCAAACACACAAACAACTCCGTCCTCAATCCGTTCGACCCCCGAACTCATTGGACTCAGTCCGGCATAACCAAACAGTTCACAGATAAAATGAGTTAGTGTAAAAATACATTTAAATCACGAAAGTTCTTTGGAAAAATACTTACAGCACTTTAATATAATTTTTGAAGGATCACGGAGCTGCAATAAGTGGTGGCTCAGCAACTTAACAGTGTAAAATATACTGTGGCCGTGGGTCTCAAAAACTCACTTTTGAACGGAGACAAATCAAGACCCAAAATTGATAGGGTAGGTCTTAGAGATGTCGGTGAAGCTAGTGGTGGTGGTGGTTTGCCGTGGGTGGCGTCGTAGAGGTGGTTTTTGGCCAAAAATGCCCAAAATGGAAATAAAGATGGTGGAGCTTCACCGGTGACGGATCGGAGTTGGGGATGGGTGGGTTAGGTTGCTAGGAGGTCGAGGATGAAGTGGTGAAGAGATGGTGGTTGGAGGTGGCACGACGGCGGCGCTGGAACTCAAACGGTGTCGCGGCTTTGAAAGGTTCGTGGGGGCAAACGGCGGCGCGAAAAGGGCTGAGAACGAAAAGGGGTGGTCGCCGGAGGGAGGGGAAGAACGTGGGCTGGGCGGTGAGGTGCACGACGGCGTTGCGGCTGCAGGCTGGGGAGAACGACGCGGACATAGGGGAAAGAGGGAGGGCAGGTCGCACAGGGAGAGAGAAGGGAGAAAAAGAAAATGGCGGGAAAGAGAAAAAGAGAAGGAAAGAAAAAGAGGAAGAAAAAAAATGAAGGGAAAGAAATGAGGTTCAATCCTCATATCTTGGGTCACAAAAATGATCTAACGAAAATAATTTCAAAACAGCAAGTCAAATAAAATAATTTAAACGTAATGATAAAATGAAAATAAAATAATTAAATCCAACAATCAATTAATTTAAAAAAATAAAGAACATTTTAAATGCATAACAATAATTAATATTAAGAAACATATCAAATTTAATTTTCGCAAATTTAAAAATCATAAAAATAAACCCATTAAAAATTCAACAATTTTAAAATAAGAGAATAAATTTTTGAATTAATAAAAATAATCCTTCAATAAAAAATACACTAAAATACGGGGTGTTACATCAGTATATGCCCATTTCTACAAAAGATTAAGATTATCTACCCGGACATCCATAGCTCCACCACAGCTCCATAGAGCATGAGAAACTGTTTCCTTTTGCATCTTACAAATGGGGTAATAGTAATCTTTAACAACCTGCCTACAAGACAAGTTAAACTTTGTAGGAAGACAGTTATTCATTGCTTTCCATAGGAACATTTTAACTATACCAGGAACATTTAAATTCCACAACACCTTCCAGTTATTTGCACCACCTATCGATACCTCCCATTTTTCTCTATTTTTCCTGCACATCTCCAGATGATATGCACTTTTAACATCAAACTGACTATTTTTGTGTGAGCACAAATTAGCTTATTTGGTAGACCTGATGAACTGATTGGTAAACTACAGACAAGTGTTGCCTCTTCTTCATTTAAAATTTCTTTCACCATCTCTGTCTTCCAAGTCTTAGTGTCCACATCAATGAGTTCCTTAACATTTGCTTCAGCTGCTAGTAAGGTTCTAGGAGTTTGAATCCTGAAGGTAGACAGTTTTGATATCCACTTGTCCCTCCATATGTTGATAGTCTCCCCATCACCTACTCTCCACACCAACCCCTCCTTTAATAACTCCAAAAAATCCCATAAACTCCTCCAAATAACTGATGGCCTATGACCTGGCTTTGAAACCAAGATCTCAGAATGCCTAAAGTATTTGTCCTTCAGGACCTTTGCAGCCAAAGAGTGAGGATTTGTCAACACTCTCCAGTATTGCTTTGCTAGTAAAGCCTTGTTGAAGCTTACAAGTTCTCTAAAACCCAATCCTCCACCAGCTTTTGCCACCCCCATTTTTACCCAGCTCCTCCATTGGATTTTATTATCTTTCTTCTTGAAGCCCCACCAGAATTTCCATTTGAGTTGCCATTTCCTTTCATAATTTCTTTGGAAGTTTGAAGACATTCATATGATATGTTGGAATGGCTTTTATTACAGCCTTTAACAGCACCTCATTGCCTAAGGGTGATAGAAATTGGTTCTTCTAGTTACTAATCTTTTTCCACACTCTATCCTTGATGACTCTAAAAGAGTTTTATTTAGATCTACCAACCATAATTGGTAAACCCAAGTATTTTTCACAATTATTCTGTTGTCTTGCTCCCATCTCCTTCATTATTCTTTCTCTCATAGAAACATGAACTTTAGGAGTGGAGAAAATTGTATATTTGTGCTTGTTTAAACTCTGACCTGAGGTAGCTTCATAAAGCTCGAGAGTGCCATTGATCTTCTTCTTCCATTCCAGCCAACTTGTCTTTCCAAAAATTATGCAATCGTTTGCAAAGAGTAAGTGAGTGACTCTTATACCTCCTCTAGCTATTGACACCCCTTTTAGTTCTGATCTTCTTTTAGCATTATTGAGCATCGCACTTAGACCTTCAGCACATAAAAGGAAAAGATAGGGAGATAAGGGATCTCTTTGTCTTAGTCCCCATATAGGGAAGATTGTCTCTCCTGGTCTACCATTAGTTAAAACAGCATAAGACACTAAGGATATACACTCCATTATCAAACCAGTCCACCTATCCCCAAATCCCAGCTTCTTCATCACTGCTTCAAGGTAAGACCATTCTACTCTATCATATGCCTTTGAAATATCCAACTTTAAAGCCATGTTGTCATCCTTACAACTTTGCCTTTTTTGCATAGAATGAAGCCCTTCACATGCTGCAATAATATTATTAGATATCAACCTCCCAAGAATGAAGGCATTTTTATTTTTAGAAATGATAACATCCAAAACTTTATTCAATCTGTTGGCAAGAGTTTTTGCTACAAGCTTATACACAACATTGCATAAGCTTATTGGTCTAAACTCATTGACATTTTTTAGGTCACTCACTTTAGGAATTAAAGCTATATAGGTGTGGTTTAAATTTGGATCCATCCTTCCACCATTGAGGAACTGAAGCACTGCCCCACACACATCATCACCCACAATATGCCAAAAGGATTGAAAGAAGCATGCCCCAAAACCATCTGGTCCTGGGGATTTTAAAAGCCCCATCATCTTCAGAGTCTCCTCTACTTCCTCCCTCTTAAAATTCTTCTCCAAGGATTCATTCATTTCATCAGTTACCTTTTTCTCAACTTCTTCTAGGCACTTGTCAATCACTTCATCTTTCGGGCTAGCAGTTTTATACACCTCATCAAAGTGATCTTTAAAAGCCTCTGCAACTCCATCTTGCTCTATTCTCAAGGTTCCTTTTCTATCTACAATAAAAGATATTTTACTTCTTTTCTTCCTTTGATTTGCACACTCATGAAAGAACCTTGTGTTTCTGTTACCAAGGTTGTACTAGTTTCTCTTGGCCCTTTATTTTCACATAGTATCCTCCTATTCCATCAACTCTCCCACCTACTTCTGCAAGCTTTTCAGCTCCTCTACATTATGAGGCCCCAACTTCTCCTGCACTTCTTTAATCCTTCTTGTAATCTGTTCAATCTATTTAGCTTTCCTTTTATCTTTGCTTTTAAAACATGTCATCAAAGTCCTGCTACAAAAGTTCAATCGAGATTGCACCCTTATCACATGGTCATTTATCCGTTGTCCTCTATCCCAATCTTTCTTTATTTTGTACTCACAGTCCTTCTCTTTAATCCAGTTGGCCTCAAATCTAAACAGAGCCTACCATCTTCTTTGCCTATTGACAGCCCCTTCTATTGACACCAATATAGGCAAATGGTCTGAACTTCTTACTGGCAAACCTTCCACTCTTACTCCTCTAAAAAATTCCTTCCACTTTTTATTTGCCATGCACCTATCTAACCTCTCTTTTGTAAATGAGAGTTCAGCATGCCTATTAATCCATGTAAAGAAACCACTGCAGAGCCTAAATCATAAAGTAGATTGTTTTCTAACAATTCTCTAAATTGACTTAATTGTGTTTCAGCTCTTGGCCTACCTCTCATCTTTTCATTTTGAAAGAGAATCTCATTGAAATCCCCTACCACACACCAAGGTTCCTGCTCTCTTGGCCTCAAGATTTGTAATAAGTCCCAAGATCACTTCCTTTTACTTGTCTCGGGATGCCCATAGAACCCAGTAAATAACCATTTCTTGTCCTTTCCTTCTATACTGATCTCAGCATTGATATGCCAAGTAGAATAGTTTTTTATTTCCACTTCCTCATTACTCCTCCAGAACAGTGCCAAACCCCCCATTCTTCCAACAAAATCTACTACAAAACATCCCTCCATCCCAAGTCTTCTCTTCAAAATTTCTACTCTTCCAACTATAATCATGGTTTCAATGAAGAATACCATATTGGCCTTTTTTTCCTTTGCCATTAGGCAAAGGTCCTAAACTATCTGAGGGTTGCCATGCCCTCGACGGTTCCAACTTATAATATTCATAATACTAGGCAGGGCTGCTCAGCAGCCACCACCCCTAAATTTCCCTTCTCAAAGGCCACCTCTTCCATTCTAGCTTTCTTCATTACACCCACCTTATCTCCTTCCATACTATCAGCATCTCTTTTATTCAAAGGATTAGGAATAGGGAGTTTACCTATATTTGATCTACCTCTGGCTCTTCTTTTCCAACTGCCCTTTCTTCCACCACAAAAGCTCTCCTAATTCTATGTTTTCTCCATAGCCATCACCAAAATTACATTTCTCTTAGTTGAGAAGATGTCCAGATCACCATCAACCTGTACTAGTATCATTTGCCAATTCTTTTCTATTTCCTGATTGAGATCACCTTCATCAGTCCCACCTATTTGGCACAACACATTATTCTCCCCTTTATCTCAACTTCCACTCCTCCTTTCTCCCTCTCAACCTCAACTTTCACTCCTTTCTTCATCCTTTCCCCATCTTCATATGAGTCATCCCTATCCTTTGACCCTGAAAAAGAGCCCTGCGAAGCTTCATTCCCTGATTCACTGTTCTTGTGTTCTTCCCTTCTCTCAAACCACCTTCGATTCCTTGATGGAGCTCTCAGCCAAGCACCATATTGTAATTCTCCACCCTTTGTCCCCTGTTTTCCCATCTTCCCATCCCCACATTCTTCCTTATCATGTACAATTCTACCACAATAATATCATAATTTTGGCAGTTTTACATACTGAAAGGGAACCCACATTCTCTTCCCCTCCACTTCTATTGTTCATCCCCTTGCCAAAGGTTTCTTTAAGTCACAAGCCATTCAAACCCTTAAAACTCTACCCCAAGCCAACCATCCTCATGTACATCGTCACCCTTCACAATTCCCACAGAACCACCAATCTCTTCTCCCATCTCCTATGTCATACATCTTAGTGGTAAGTTTAACATCTGGATCTAGAAGCTCTCCTGATCAAGATCGATTAGATACGATTGTGTTTCACCATCGTAGTCCTTAATCACGAACAAGAAGTTATCAAAGAGCCATAGGCAACCACTCATAACTTTCTCCTTATCGTTCACCGATGCAAAGGTAATGATAAAATAGTTGGCCCCAAACTCCTGAAATTCCATCGGTCTCCCTACCCTCCATATTTTCTCCATTGTTGATCTCACAATTTCCTTCCCTATCTTCCTCTCCGAACAAATTTTCCCAACTACACTTCTCTTCCCTTTGTTTTTATTTCCAACGAGTACCTACAGTTAACTCCTATGGGTATATTTTCTTCCTCACTCAGCTTCAATCGTTCCCAGACCTTTGTCATTTCCTCCATACCTTCACCTCTACTCGCCATGGTGCACAGATACAACCCTCGCCTCCTTCAACAGCAGCATGGAGCAACAACAGAAGCAGAAAGGGACTAACAAACTCCTCTCAATTGTTTTCAGAGAAAAAGGTTAGAGAGAGAGAGACTCTACTGAAAAGCATTTACTTAAAATGTTTTAATTCAACCTATTTAATTGAACAAGTAAGACGTCTCAATTTTAATGAACTGATTTTGCATCAACTGTACAGTCAAAGTTAATTTCCAAGTATTTTATTTGTTCTTTTAATTAACTGGCATGTACAACCCCTAAGCCTCCTCCTGGGCCAACAACCCGCATGACTAATTTTTAATTAGCAAGTCTCGACTCTTGGGCATAAAGCCTCATTCATTTCGCCTACCGTTTTGAGCCTACAGTCATATAATATAGGAACTTTCTCAGTCAATGAAGCCCACTTTTAATTCTAAAATGTGGCCCATGAAATACAAGTTTAAATTACCTTCCCACTTCCATTTTCTCCTTATTCTATACCATAAAATTATTAAAGAAATTCAAATTTCATTCTAAGATATTAATTAAGATGCAATTAAGGTGCCAACATATATTTATTTGATAACCTGTATTTCGTTTTCAAAATAACATTTATTTTTTCCTTATATATATATATATATATATATATATTTGTAAATGCAAGAGTTTGGCTAGGACAATGTGACTAAGATTATAAAATTAATCTTATTTTTTGTTTTGTAATTCGGATGAATGTAAACACTTTGACTTTATATATGGTTATTTTGAATTTATCTAGAAGTTATTAGAAAGTGTTCTAGATGTATGAAAATCGAGTTCCAATGGTTCTGCAATTATCTAGAGAAGAGTTTAAATGGGAAACTACTATTGCTGAGAAGATTAAGTGACAGGCATCGGCATCCCATCAGAAGAGCAATCCGTCAGAAGAATCCTACTACGATTCAAATTGCTTTCAGATTGTTTATTTAAGAGATCATGCTGGTTAGAATCTATAGAGATTCAGTTCTGAATATTTTTTTAGAGCATTTTCTAGTGCATATTTTGGTTAAAATATTTCTTGGAGAATTTTTATACTGTTTCTCTCAAAGAGTGTGATCGTTGATCCAAGATTGAGATTAAGTGATTGTGATTCAGCCACTGGAGTTCCAGGAAAAAAGCCAATGTTTAAAAATTGTCAAAAGTTCAGACTGTTACTGCAGTAGAGACAAACGGGTCGTTTGTCTGGTCAAGTAAGAGTATCAATTGGAAAAAATTTTGTAATTGAAACTTGCTTGTAACTGATTTTCAAGTAATAAATTTGATTTTTCTGGGTTTGGCTTCCCATAGGGTTTTACCTTTAAAGAGTTCTTTAAAGGATTTTCATTCGTAACCAAACTTGGTGTAATGCATCTTATTTACTTTATGTATTTGATTGATTATCAAATTATTTAATTATTGATTACTAACCAATTTGTTGATTGAATTGGTAGAACGTGGTCATACAATACAAGGATACTTAGGTAATTTCATGGCATCAGAGCGTGATTCATTCATTCGAGTGAGATCTGTGTCCTTCTATAGATCATGTCATCATTATATGTCCCACCACACTTTGATGTGAAAAACTATTTTATTAGAAAGTTTGTATAAGGACTTTCCTCAAGTCTTTAAATAAACGTGTGTAGTATGCAGCTGAACGAGGATGGACTAAGCCCAAGATATTTCTTGATGCTTGAACTAGAGATGAGATCAACAACTGCAACTAGAATAGAAAAGGACTTAACGCTATTTTCATGGTTGTATCTGCCAATGAACATAAAAGAATCTCAATGTGTGAGATTGTCAAAAAAATATGGAATATTTCGGAGGTTACACATGAGGCACAAGAATTGTAAAAAATTTGAAATTTCAAATGCTAACCTCAAAATTTGAAAAGATTAAAATGCTGAAAGATGATAGTTTTAATGATTTTTATGCTAAATTTAATGATATTGTAAATTTCAAGTTTAATCTCAATGAGAAAATGGATGATTCAAGGGTCATGAGAAAGATTTTAAGGCCCTTGCTTGAAAGATTTTGCCTAAAAGTTATAGCCATTGAGGAAAACAATGGTTTTGATGCTATTAAGGTTGAAGAACTGGTAGGCTCATTACAAACATATGAGTCATCTCTTCCTCAAACAAGAAAAAGTAAGCTTATTGCTTTAAAAATTGTGGAAGAAGATCGAGATGATTTTTCTGATGAAGAAAATCTGAAAGATGATAATATAGATCTCATTGAAAAGGAAATTTAGAAAATTCTTGTTTAACAAAAAAGCTAGTGAAAAACAAAAACAAGGTAAAGAATTTTCTACAAACAATAGTTATAAAGAAAAATGGAATAAAGAAAATTTTGAGAAAAATGACAAAATACAGTATCATGAGTGCTCTGGCTACGGTCACATTATAGTGGACTGTCCAAACTTTAAGAAAAACAAGGTAAAAGCACTGAATGTCACATTTAGTGACAGTTTAGAATCTGAAAATTCTGGTTCATCATCCATCTGATGATGAAAATTCCTTTATGGCTTTTACCACTATTGTTGAGGATTTTCCTGAAATTATGCTAACAAAATTTGAAAATGAATTTGATGATAGTGACTTAAATATAGCTCTTGTTGATGCTGACCATGAGCTAAACATTCATGAGGCTTATAATGATTTATGTGAAGAAGTAGTCAAATTGAAAAAACTTAACAATAAGCTATACAACAAACTCACAGTAGTAGAGAATGAAAAGAACAATCTTTTGGAGGCACTGAAAATTTTTGAAGTAGGGATCTTGAAATTGAAGACTCAAAAGGATGCACTAGACAAAGAATTGAAGAGTTCTCAAGAGTGTCAACAAAAATCAGCAACTCAAAAATTGGATGAGATGTTAAGTAGTAAAGGGTTCTGTTGTGATCATACTGGTTTGGGGTATACAACTTCCCAAGACAAAGATACTCAAGCCTTATCATCCCTGCCACTACCTCTAAAAGTATTGTCTTTGTCAAAGGAAGCCAAGTTGTGGATGCTCCAAAAGAAGTCGCTTCAAAGTCAAATCATTTTAAAAAACCACATGAAACATCAACCTCAAAGAAGCTGAATCGAGTTAAGTCTGGAGGTACTTTAAACCTATTTTTCATTATTGTAGTATCTCTTGTCATATAAGGTCATATTGCTTTAATTTGAGTATAGTCCAGAAAGATAGAGGTGAAAGAAAATCAAAGAAAAAGGTAAAGACCCTTGAAAACTAAGTCCAAGAGTTAAGCCAACAAATAAACACCATAAATGCCAAGGTATGTGAGTTGTCTGAATTTTGTCTTGGCAACAAGGATAAGACCACAAAAGGTTATGATGATGTAAAAATGACCTCAAAATTTAAGGCAAAATAGGTGGTCGAAGAAGATGTCGTGTCACATTAATTAATAGGACAACTTGCATGTTATTGCATTCCTTGCATATCATTAGTTTAGGACATGCATTTCACATTCTTTTATTAGTTTGCATCTCTTTTCGTTTGGTTTGATTGAGTTGTTTTCTATTTTTCTGATTTGTATTTCAGTTCAGTTGAGCAAAGTTCATGCTTGGTGTGCCAAGTCTCTATTTTTGTGCAGTCCACATGTGGGTGTAGACCTTATGGCTCATTTTGCCAAAGTCAAATCCTACTGCATTATGAGGATCTTATTTTCATATTTTTGCTATTATAACATATGCTCCATGAAGTTTTATAGAATTTTTCCAAATAGGGAGTCTATACCTTAAATTAATTAATACTAGTTGAACCTAGTACTAAAAACCAAGAGGTCTCTTCTTGTTGGACATAAAAATTTTATCCATACAGAAAAAGCTAGTGTTTCTTCATTGTAAAAAAGGCAAACACCCTAGACAGATGTGGCGCTCCCAGCCCCCACTTGGGATTGGACAGTGACTGAGATGCCGGGACATGTAACACAAGGCTACACACATCTCGTACATGACAGATAACATGTTATGCACCTAAGTACACTAGCAGTATGCAATAACGATGCAGCGGAAAAATTAATGAAATTCGGATAACTAAGCAATGCAATAAGCAATTGCAAAGCACATGGTACCAAAAACTAATATCATAACCCAAAACATAGGCCTTAAAGGCAAAATATCCCAAAAGCATGAAGCATAATTTTAAAGTTTCCAAAACACGGGATTTCCACAAAAGAAACATAAGTCCACAAAAGATGGCCATAAATGTTGTTGCCTTCTCTCTCTGTTTTTTTTTTTTCCACAAAACACTTATACTCTTCAAGAAGACTCGGGCTTCACGCACTTCTCTAAAGCCTTATCCTTGTCTCGATTGTTATGCCGCTTGAACTCTGCGATGAATTCTAGTATACCCATGATTTCTCGATCAATTGCCTCAAGATGCTCCCAGATGGAGGACTCAGGCCGATTCATGGCTATTTTAGGCACAATCTTCTCCGGAGGAAGAGGTGTCGTTCTCTTCCTCTTGGTCATCGTTGCCTATTACTAAACCTATTACAACTTCTACCATGTCGATTGGGGAATGGTAATAGAAACTACCATAATGAGATTTCTAGAAATCTAAGCAAATAATCAAACAACATACCATAGTTAATACAAGTATACAAAAAGTATATCATGATATGTGTGCATGGACATGTACTTAACTTATGCCTTACCTAAAACTTGACTTATGCACTTGACCATTTATAAAAGACTTATAACAGAGACTTGAACTTTTTATAAAAACTTCTTAACTTTATCTTATTCACATGATCTTATTCAGAACATGTCTGATCAGAACATATAACAAGATTTTCATCGAGTGATCCTTATTATATGAGCTCTTATACTTGTTCAGAGAGTGGAAACAACACGGCTCCCCTCCTTGCACCGCGTGTTCCTACTAGTTACCGCATCATTATAGTCCGTACACCGTGATGAATACATCATAAATAGAGAATCATATTAACTCGACCTTACTTCGTCGGGTTGCATGCCTTATCCACCCACTAGCGTTAGGTGCTTTCTCACTCCAACATTCTTTAAAAAGAATCAATTCAAGGCTCGTCGACTATTCTTCGTCGACTCAAGGGTTAGCACTCCATTCTTAAGCACTCCAAAGTGGATAGAGAAGTTTTACTAGGACATTCCCCTGCCATAGCACTTGGGGTTTTGATAAAAATTTTTCTTTGAAAACATTTTCTTTGAAGACTCTTTTGAAAATACTTTTTTGAAGATATTTCTTTGAAAACATTTCTTCTCCAAATGCATGTAACATGAGACTTAACATGCTTACTTATACTTGACATATGACATATGAAATGCCGTGCATGAAACAACCAAGCATAACATGTTCATTTCCTAGCATGATTACATGAAACACATGAAATATCCAAACACATTCATGAAACCATGGGAACATGCTTAGGCTGAAACACTTAGGGGTAAAAATAATGAGATTTATCATTTAAACATGTTCCAATCTTCAAGCATATAATGTAGGAATCAAAGCATGATAAAACAAAGCATGAAATAATGAAATTTAACTAAGATCTGAAACATACAACACATGTTATGGCCGAAACATCATAGCACAAAATCCATCAATCTTGAACATATGAAAACCGAAACATATACAAGTATTTCATGGCATTTTCATCACAAATTCCAAACATGAAATCCCTTCCATAGATTGATACAAGATCATTTTAACATAATCAAATAATCAAACAAGAAATAACCAACAAAACAAACATGGAAATCAAAGGATTTACATAATCATATACAAGTTTTAACTAAGAGCAGGTTGAGTGTATACTTACAAAATCCTCATAAAAGAATACTAGAAAGCTGTAAATCCAAACATATCATATTAAAAAAAGCATCTAAAATCCTAGCTCATGTTCTTAAGTGCGTGCATGTGTGTGTTTCTAGGGCATCACTTGGTCTTAAACCATTCTACTTCTAGGGTTATTATGTTAAAACCCTCTTCATTTCACACATGAGATAAAACAAAACCTAAGGTAGCCAAGAATACATGAGATGGTCGAAACATGGAGGATAAATTCCCCCTTCACTATTCGGTCTCAAGGATTTCTCTTAGAACCCTTAGGTTATTTTCCAAGAAAATGGTAGAAAGTGTGTGTTTTATCATTTCTCAAAGTCTAATAAGACTTGAATCTCATTTTTGGATTGAGAAAAGATTTGTATGTGAGCTCGACTTAGGAAAATTGAATCTTACCTTGCAAATCCTTGGGGTAGTGCAAAAATCCTTCTCTTACAAGGATCTTTCTTGTTTGGTTGGTAAGAAAACACAAGAGAATGGGAGAGAGCTTTCAAAAGAACTTGAGAGAATTGAGTGAAGAGAGTGGAAGCTCATTCAAGAATCTGAAAAATGGCAAGGGAAAAGCCTCCTATGCGTGAACACTTCTCTTTATATAAAGACCCTTCAATTCTCTCATTTGAATTAAAACCTTTGCATGTGAGACAAGTGGCAAGGTTCCTTCTTCTTCCTATCTCAAAAACCAAAAACCTCTTGGAGTTCCCACTTAGATTGTATTGGGAAGGAGCAAATCTTGGAGGTGGTGTGTGAGCTTCCCTCCTTGGCCGAAAATTACATTTCCCTCTTATGCCCTTCCTTTCCTTTAACAAATCATCATCTTCTCAAGGGGCAACTTAGTAAAACCGTACATGACCTTTCCTATTCCCAACAAAAGGCTCTTGGCATGGAGGACAAGTGGCATGGGCATGTGCCAGCCTTAGTCGTCCCCTCCTCTTTCAATTCCCAAGGTGTTGCTTCATCTTCTCCATGCATATTCCCTAAGTGACCCTTCACATTTCATTGGTCTACAACACACTATGTGACAAGTGGGAAGCAAAAAGAATGTTTGGGGCATGCTAGCCGAAAACCCTAGGGGCAAACTTGTCCTTGATAAAAGTCTAATCTCAAAAGTCTTCTAAAACCTTGGTGCATGTTTGACTCATGGCAAAGACTTAGCAAGATTCAAAATCCCAAAGGCCTCCTTCCAATGTCCTATGCAAAGCTTCTAGAAAGATACCATTTGACTTCCCTATGCTCCAATTTCCAATAAACCTACCTTGAAACTTGATTTCTGGACCAAAAGCAATAGGCTAGGCGTGTAAGCCCATTTTGGTGCTTTCCTATACCATTTTTCCCCTTTAGCCCACTTTCAAGACTAAGTTCAAAGAAAAAACATTCTTGGGTCACATCATACTTAGCAAATTTAGAATTGGATCATGGGCCTAAACCATTGAACCTAAATTGCCAAGGCCGAAATTCTAAGATAACTAGAGCCACTCTTCTCTTGGGCTTAAATCACTATATCAAAGGCTTCTAAGACTCCTAAAATACCATGGTAACCTAGAACAATTCTAAGTGCCAAGCCTAGACGAAACTCGGGCCATCACAACGGATCTGTTCCTTAAGTCCTTATAGAAAAAATCATTGCTCTATTCATTGCAGAAAAATATGAGCAATAAAATGGACATACCAAGGGTTGAGCAACCTTATGTTTGGAAGAGATACTCTATCAAAGTATCTAGACCCTAGTATAAAGTTTGACTTTTAAGGTAGGAGATAAACCTTTTGGGAGTATCTATGAAATGAAAAAAAAAAAAAAAAAAGAACAAAATATACATACATAAATGTGGATTTTGTTTTTTGGTTGAAGAAAGTAGCCTCACTCACACACTCACATGGACTTTGATAATGATAAACTTATGAGGTGTGTACAACCATTGTGATTTGTTGCAAATGAGAGTGTATTTTATTTTTTTTGGTTTTGTGAGTGACTATGCTTGGACATGTGATGCACTTTGGCATGTGCCTTGATTCTATTGATTTTAAAATTTTTGGTATTTTTTTTTGGGCAATCAGTTTTAATCCTATATTTTTAGATATTTTTGTTGTTGGTTTATTAGGTTGTTTGGTATATTTTTGGAATTTTTCTGCATGCATATGGTCTGAGAGTTGTGCTTCGGAAGGTCTATTTTTTTGTCTCAGTGTTTAAGTCTCAATAGGACTCTAAGGCATGGGCTCATGCAGGGCACAACTGGTCAATAATTGATTTAAGTCACTTCGTGGTTTGGATAGACAGTCACCCCCCACCCCCCGATACTCCTTCTCACACTCACCCACGCCTCTCACGTCTCTCTGTGCCCTAGAAAAAAAGATTACTCACACCTGTGCATAGAAATCGAGCATTAGTCATCATCTGCTCATTTCTCCTACACAGTAAGTGGTCAATTGTTCTTCCTCCCCCATTTCTAGGGTTTGGTTGTCCTCCCATCTAAGTGTTTAGTTTGGTATCGACTGAAGTTGAAGTTTTGTGTTGGTTCTGTTGCGTTGGGTTGATGATCGAAATACATGGTGATTGGGTTATGAGTTTTCCTAAAAACATCATGTATTTAGGATGGATTTGGTGGGTTACGGTATTATGCATTTCAGTTTTTGTGTTATGCCCACCAAGTGTTTGATTTTTTGTCTCAACCAAATTTTCTCATGCATTCGTCAATTTCTTTACATGCATTCATACTCATACATTAGGTTTATCAAAATGCATGGTTGAGTTAAGATCAGAGGGAGTTTTAGCAGTGTCAAATCAAGGTCTTTCATATGTCCTCATCTCGGCACAGATAGGCTTGGTATTTATTCCTCAGATTCTGATGACGAGGAGGTTTAAGTCTTGTCAGATAAGTGACAAAAGGGGGAGTTAGAGGAGCATTACTGGAGCAGATTGATTGTTTTGGTATTGTGAAATTTATGGGGAGTTAGAGTAAGTGTGTTGTTGAGGGAGAGTTGAATTAATTTTTTTTTGTTTTTATAGTTCTGTTTAAGATAGTTTAATTTTGAGGGGGAGAACTAAATTCTAGACATAATTTTGATGTATGACTAAAACATGCTTATACTTTGAATTAGATTTTAAATCTTATGAATTTTGATAGTACTAGTCTTTAATCACTGTTCTATATTAGTATTTTTTATTCATGATTATCTTCTTAGATTTTCTACTCGATTTGCTTGGTCTGTTGTTTGTGTCTTTGACAGGTTTCTTGCATTCATCAAATTGGTTTTGTCACAAATCCACCAAAGGGGGAGATTGTAAATGCAAGAGTTTGGATAAGACTAGGTGACGAAGATGATAAAGTTTATCTTATTTTTGGTTTTGTAATTTAGATGAATGTAAAACACTTTGACTTTATCTATAGCTATTTTTAGTTCATCTAGAAGTTATTAGGAAGTGTTTTAGATAAGTCGAGAGTGTTAAAATTGAGTTCCAATAGTTTTGTAATTATCCAGAGAAGAATTTGAATGGAAAATTGCAACTGTTGAGAAGATTAAGTGACATGTGTCAGCATCCCATTAGAAGAGTGCTCCGTCAGCAGAATCCTGTTACAATTCAAACTGCTTTCAGATTGCTTATTTAAGGGATTCTACTAATTAGAATATGTAGAGATTCATTTCTATATATATTTTTAGAGCACTTTCCAGTGCATATTTTGGTGAGAAAATACTTTGAAAAATTTTCATATTGTTTTTCTCAAAAAGTGTGATCGTTGATCCAAGATTGAGATTAAGTGATTGTGATTTAGGCACTAGGGTTCCTGGAGAAAAGTCAATGTTTGAAGATTGTCAAAAATTCTGGCTACTACTGCAATAGAAACAAATGGGTCGTTTGTCTAGTCAAGAGTGTCAATTGACAAAGGTTAGAGACACCACACGAAGGTTGGTTAGTTTTTTAAGGGATGAACATAGAGATTTTCCATCTTCTTTTCTCAGCTTTACAATGCCTAACCTCCTTAGTTGGTACAGTTTCCCTAGCTCCACCACTATAGAGCCACCACCTTGGTTTGCTTCTAGGAAACAGAGCTTCTGTAGGGATCGTAGAGCTCCTATATTTCGTTGGACCTTAAAACCACATCGAGAGTGAAAATATTCGTAAGACTTAACTTTGTAATGATATACAAGGAGATGTCAAAGTCGATGGAGCTTCAAGATCTCAACAGGCAGTTCAGTGACGCGGGAATGTTTAAGATCCAAAGTCTCTAGGTACTGAAGCTTCCCTATAATTCTTGGGATGGTTTTAACCTTGGTGCCCTTCAAGCATAGATATTTCAAGTAAATCAGGTTGTCGACATCAATCGAAAACCTTTTTAAACGTGACTTTTGCAGATCTAAAACATTTAGCAGCTTAAAACCACCAGGAAACAAGCTTTGTATGTCCAGATTTTCTACCATCCGAAACACGAACAAAGAACGGAGTCGAGAAACAGACCTGTTTTCTTGTACGTTTTGCAGTGTGTTATGTATAGACAGGCGTCGAACCTTATCCGGCCACATCAAGTTCTGATCTTTAGCAACGAAGGTGAAGTTCTGATCTCTAGACTTTGACACAATTATCTCCCGCAGCACGTCATGGACGCGATACTTTTTGACCCTTCCATCACTGGTGTTGTAATTCTGACTTGCTTGTAGATCCAAGATCAGAATCTTAGATGCCAAGATTTGTCACACAGATTTGATTAATGTTTGTAAACAGAATGCAGTAAACAAGTAACACAAGAATTACGTGGTTCGATCCTAGTGATCTACATCCACGGCAGCAACATTCAAGATCTTTATTGATGATCAAAATACAATCTTGAGATTACAAGAACACTCTCTCATTTACACCTCACAAGTTCTTGGAGCCTTTTTCACAGATTGTTCTCTCTATTTCTCTCTTGTATTTCTCAGCACAAAAAAACTAAAAACTCAAGTACAAACTGAAGCCTCTATTTATAGCATAAAGTAGTAACAAAGAAATAAGTTTCTGCTTCCTATAAACAGGCCAGTACTCAAGTCTTCCCTCATGTGCAGTCATGTGCACATGTGCTTTCCTTTTAAAATGATTGACACCTATCATAACAATTCTCCACCTTGGAAATCATTTAGAACTTCCAAGCTGCCTTTTCCCTCTTTGACTGTTGCTGCAGGTCCCCTCTAAGTGGCTTGGCAATTTTCCATATTGATCAAGTTCAGGCAATGTTTGAACTTGACTGTTGGCAGAGACTTAGTCATCATGTCAGATGGATTTTCTTCTGTTGGGATCTTTTCTACCTCAATCTCTCCAGCTGAAATGATGTCCCTCACAAAGTGTAGCCTAATGTCTATATGTTTTGATCTTTCATGGTATACTTGATTTTTGGCAAGGTGAATTGTGCTCTGGTTATCACAGTGAACTGTGATATTCCCTCATACATGCCTAATTCGTGAGATATACCCTTCAACCATATAGCTTCCTTTATTGCTTCAGTCATTGCAATATACTCTGCCTCAGTTGTTGACAAGGCAACTACTGGCTGAAGATTTGCCTTCCAGCTGATGGCACCTCCAAAGGCAGTGAACACAAAACCAGTCAAGGACTTTCTTGTGTCAATATTACCTGCGTAATCTGAATCAACAAAACCTTCTAGCTCACTTCCTCTTTTCACATTTTCACCAAATTTCAGTCCCAGACTCCTTGAACCAGAGAGGTATTGAAATACCCATTTGATAGCATGCCAGTGTGGTTTTCCTGGATTGCTCATAAACCTACTGACTAAGCTGACAGCATAGGTCAGATCTGGTCTAGAGCAAATCATGGCATACATGATGCTTCCTACCATGCTAGCATATGGTATTTTCTGCATAAATTCCTTATCTTCTTCAGTTTCTGGAGCTTGAGTGACTGAAAGTTTTGAGTGCTGCCCTATTGGGGTACTAACTGTTTTCAGCTGATCCATACCAAATCTAGTTAAAATTTTGGAAATATATGCCTTTTGAGATAGGTAGAGAAGCCTTTTATTTCTTTCTCTTACTATCTCCATTCCCAAAATTATTTTAGCAGGGCCAAGTTCTTTCATTTCAAATTCTGATTTTAGTATGCATTTTACTAAATCTATCTGAATTTTATCCTTACAAGCAATTAACATATCATCTACATAAAGCAGTAGATAAATTGGAGTTTCTTCAATTTGCTTGTAATATACACAGCTATCATAATTGCTTCTATTGAAACCAATATTAATCATATGGGAGTCAAACCTTTTATACCATTGTCTAGGGGACTGTTTAAGTCCATACAATGATTTTTTTAGTAAACACACTTGACTCTTAGTGGTTTCAGTTGTGAAGCCTTCGGGTGGTTGCATGTATATGACTTCTTCAAGTTCTCTATGCAAGAAAGCTGTCTTCACATCTAATTGTTCTAAATGCATGTCTTGATGAGCAACAAAAGAAAGTAACAGTCTTATTGAACTGTGTTTAACCACAGGAGAAAAAATCTCATTATAATCCACACCCTCTCTCTGTGTAAACCCCTTTGCTACCAACCTAGCCTTGTACCTAGGTAGCTCAACCCCTGGTATGCCTTCTTTCCTTTTAAAGATCCATTTGGATCCCATAAGTTTCTATTTTTCTGGTTTTGGAACCATTTCCCATGTTTGATTTTTGTTTAAAGAATCCATTTCTTCTTGCATTGCAAGCTTCCATTTTTCAGCCTCTTTACTAGCCATGGCCTCTTTAAAAGACCTTGGTTCTAACTCAATTATATCATCAGCAACAGTTAATGCAAAAGCTGTAAGTTCAGCTTGCCCATACCTTTGAGGTGGTCTTATAACTCTTCTTTCTCTGTCTCTTGCCAGATTGTAAGAGTTCTCCCCACCTTGAGTTTTATGCTCTGTGCTTATACTCTCAGCTTTTATTTTATTATCTTGATGACATGGAGATTCTATTGAGTTCTCCACCTCAAGTTGTATATGAGTATTGGTAGGTTGCTGTCCTAAATTTTCTGGTTCAGTTTTATGTCTAGCCATTTGCCCCTCGTTGAAGGTCACATCTCTACTAATGATACATTTCTGTATCCCAGGTTCATCTATCCATAGCTTATAGCCTTTAATACCATCTGGGTATCCCACAAAAATGCACTTAAGTGCTCTAGGTTCTAACTTGTCAGTTTTAGTATGTGCATAGGCTACACATCCAAAAACTCTTAGATGGTCATACCTAGATGGTTTTCCAGACCACATCTCTTGTGGAGTTTTAAAGTTTAAAGCTGAGGAGGGACATCTATTTATCAAGTGAACTGCTGTGGTGGCAGCCTCAGCCCAAAATGATTTTGGTAATCTTGAGGTTGACAACATACACCTCACTTTCTCCAAAATGGTTCGGTTCATTCTTTCAGCCAAACCATTTTGTTGAGGTGTTTCCCTCACAGTTTTATGCCTAGCTATGCCCTCCCTTTTACAGAAATTATTAAAATCATTGGATAGATATTCTAGGCCATTATCTGTCCTTAACCTTTTAATTTTCCTGCCAACCTGATTTTCAACTAGAGTTTTCCATTCTTTGAACTTGGCAAAAGTATCACTTTTATTTTTCAGAACATATAACCATACCTTCCTTGAGTAATCATCAATAATGGATAAGAAATACCTTGCCCCACCATGTGAGTTGACCCTTGCTGGCCCCCAGAGATCTGAGTGAATGTAATCCAAAGTTTGCTTGGTTTGGTGCACTGCTGGTTTGAAACTAACTCTTGTTGCCTTTCCAAAAATACAATCCTCAAAGAAAGGTAGTTCTCCCAACCTTTCTTCCTCGGGTAGGCCTTGTTTTTGTAGTTCTTGAAGACCCCTTTGACTAATGTGTCCCAGTCTCAAGTGCCATAGTCTAACCTTGTCTTCTTTTCTGTTTTGCACAGGTGAGGCCTCACCAATGACAGTCTTGCCTATCAGCATGTACAACCCATTTCTTATAATTCCCTTCATTACAATCAAAGCACCCTTGGAAACTCTCAGTGTTCCAGATTCTGACTTGAAAATATAGCCAGATTTGTCAAGCATTCCCAGAGAAATCAGATTTCTCTTCAGTTCAGGTATGTATCTTACTTCTTGTAGTAATCTTTCCATACCATCAAACATTTTTAGCCTAACAGTCCCAATTCCCAGAATCTTACATGTTTTATTGTTACCAAGAATTACATGTCCTTCATTCAATTCTATGAATGTTTCAAACCATGATCTAGAGGGGCACATGTGGAATGAACATCCTGAGTCTAGGATCCATTCCTTTCCTGAGTCAACTTCTGAAACATTCAAGACCTCTGCACTATCATACCCATCCAATACCACTGCTGCATTTCCATCTTCCTTAGACTTATTTCCCACATTTTGTTGTCTTTCAGGGCAATCCCTCTTGAAGTGTCCTTCTTTATGGCATGTGAAGCATTTTAATTTCTTCCCTTTTGATTGTGATCTTTCCTTTGATCTTTCCTTTTTATTCTTCCATTTATGGTTTTGCTTTTCTGGTCTGCCCCTAACTATCAAACTTTCTCCAGTTTCAGTTTTGATCTCTGCCTCTTTGTGTAGTTCCCTCGAGTGCAATACAGATTGAACCTCTTCTAAAGACAAACTCTCTCTACCATACATCATGGTTTCTTTAAAGTTTGCATAAGAAGAATCTAAAGAACTTAAAAGTAGAATAGCTTGATCCTCATCCTCAATTTTTATGTCTATGTTTGCAAGATCCAATATGATCTTGTTAAACTCATCAAGATGTTCTTCCATAGACTTACCTGGAGTCATTTTGAAAGTATAGAGCTTGGTCTTCTTGTGGAGTCGATTTGCCAAAGATTTAGTCATGTATAAGCTTTCTAATTTTAGCCAAACACCTGCTGCTGTGTCTTCTTTGGCAACTTCCCTCAAGACTTTGTCACCAAGGGACAAGATGATGGTGCTGTGAGCCTTCTGCAAGAGTTGCAGTTTCTCTTTTTCAGATAAAGAACTTAAGTTCTTTTCACCAAGAAGTGCATCTTGGAGGCCCTGTTGAACTAGCAGTGCTTTCATCTTTATTCTCCATAGACCAAAATCATTTTTTCCATTAAACTTTTCTACATCGAACTTGGCAGTCCCCATTGGAACCTGGGCTCTTGATACCACTTGTTGTAATTCTGACTTGCTTGTAGATCCAAGATCAGAATCTTAGATGCCAAGATTTGTCACACAGATTTGATTAATGTTTGTAAACAGAATGCAGTAAACAAGTAACACAAGAATTACGTGGTTCGATCCTAGTGATCTACATCCACGGCAGCAACAGTCAAGATCTTTATTGATGATCAAAATACAATCTTGAGATTACAAGAACACTCTCTCATTTACACCTCACAAGTTCTGGGAGCCTTTTTCACAGATTGTTCTCTCTATTTCTCTCTTGTATTTCTCAGCACAAAAAAACTAAAAACTCAAGTACAAACTGAAGCCTCTATTTATAGCATAAAGTAGTAACAAAGAAATAAGTTTCTACTTCCTATAAACAGGCCAGTACTCAAGTCTTCCCTCATGTGCAGTCATGTGCACATGTGCTTTCCTTTTAAAATGATTGACACCTATCATAACAACTGGTTATGGATGCCACTTACAATAGACCTCTATTCAAGAGTTCGTTGAGGTAGTCAACTGCAACTTCTTCCAGTGTTTTCCCTTCTTTGGCTTCGATTAATCCCTCCGCTATCCATAATCGAATCAGCCTCATTTGCTCAATCAAATAGTCCTCTGGGAAGATACTAAGAAACAATCTTTTAGGTAGCAAGGCAAGTCATTGAAACTTAGCGAAAGTATTTTTTTCAGATCCTGCAGTTTGTCATTGCTATCAAGCTCATCCCCAAGACTTCGGCCAACCATATCCCACTCATCAATCCTAGCGTGTCTTTCGATGCCAAAACGCCACTGATTGCTACAATTGCAAGGGGTAGTCCCTCACACTTTCTTAAAGTATATTGACAGATATCCTTCAAATAAGTAGGGCATGCATTCCCTTGAAAGGTTTTCTTACAGAAAAGATCCCAAGATTCCACTGGGGGACAAGGGCTTCAAGTTGTAAACCCTACCTACAGATTCCACACCAGAAGAGGTACTGAAGGCTACGTCAGCATTACGTGTAGGCAGGGCATATTTGAGAACATCCCATTCATTCAAGTGCCACACATCATCTAGAACAACTAAGTACCTGCTTTTCTGGAGCAAGTCCTTGATTATTCGTCTCAGGTCGTTGTTCATGCTGTCCAATCCTTCTGGAACTGGTCTGCTGACTACGCTGAAGAATTGTTTAATCATGTTTTTGAGGAATTCTTCTATCTTGAAAGATTGAGAAACAGTGACCCAAGCCCGCCTTTCAAAATGTTTCTTCACTTCTTCATCTTCAAAGACTTGCTTTGCCAACGTAGTTTTCCCCATTCCTCCCATTGCAGCCACAGAAACCACTTCACGTCTATTGCCACCCTTCATCAGCCACTCCACCAGCTAGCTGTTGCTTAGGTTCATCGATCCCCATCAAATCAGTCTTGTCTAGAAGAAGAGCATCGCCTCGACGGTATTTGCCATGTATTTCCTACACTCGTGGAGCCCGAACCTTGTTCGATTCTTGTGAATTTGGGAAGCAGCCTCTCCTGAACTTGGCAAAGATTTTTTATTCTGGATCTGATGTCTTGTAATTCTGAAATAATACGATAACGAGTTTTCATGTTCTTGATACAACAAGAGAATTTGTGGAGAGCCCCATAGAATCCATCTGCACGATCATCTGCTTGAAGAAGCATGAAATATTCATCGAGAGCATCTTCAGTTTCATGAGCGATCTCTCTTACTTGCTTAACCCACACTTTGAGTTCTACGTCATGACTTTCTTCCAACGCATCTGCAACCTTCAGGAAAGCTCTCATACGCTCTAGTTCTCCTCTCAGGTTCAGAACTTCTTCCCGATCCCCTCTCAAGAGTTGCACCTCATTTTCAACAAAGCGAGCAAGCTTGTCAAGCAGACAGCCAACAGCACTATCTGCCATTAATTCTTTCTCTTCAATGTTAAACTTAATTAATAATCTCTCCAAAAAGATCTGAAGACATCTCCACTTTTAACTGTGAGATATATACTCTTCGGCTTGCCAATGCTGTGGTCATGTAGTTTTGTTGAACTATGAGGCTATCATCATGTCGATATTATTCATTGGTTCTTTCCTCCTTTAATTCATCCCACTCCTTTGATAATAGGTTGTTGACCCGTCAATGTTATTTAAAATTAATGCTTTAGCATAAATAGCTTCTTAATTTATGTAAAACAATGCAGCCTTAGATCATCATAAGTACCGTTAATGTTAACAAGCAATTCATGTCATGAAAAGCTAATTTAAGAAACAAAGCAACCTTATTATATTAATTTCCAAGCGTACCAGCTAGCTGTTTAAATTAAGATTTGTCTCTGACTGTGTTTAGGGTCTTATTGGTTGAATTCTTATAATTAATAATGGGTAGATCTAGAGTTGTTGCATGCTATTCCTAATTAAATGATGATCAGATAGCAACTATGAAAGCCTGGCCTCCATATTACGTAATCCATGATACAATAAGTGATATTAATTCCTGCCATTAGATCATGATATTGCCTTATAGTTCATGCTTCTCTTGTGCTAGGCCTCACCAATTTTGGCCATTGGTGATATATACTTCTGCCCTGGAAAATCATATATAATATTGTAGGTATATAGTATGATTTTCTTCAATTATATGTATTTATTAATTGGACGGTCGAATTCAGATAGAGATCATCATTTACAACATCATGCATCATGGACGCTAGAATTTACGCGTTATATCTCTATCGATCAGAAATCCACCAGCCTGTTCGGTTCATCTATACAAATATATAATTGAGATATATATAACGTGTAGTTATAATTGAAAAAATAAATTATAAAGAAAACGTACTGTTAACTACATATGTAGTTAGAGGATAAGATCAAAGAATCTGCAGTACTAGCTAGGACTTGTTTGCATGTCTAGGTATATTAACACGTTTTCTTTATTATTTATTTTTTCTTCATTTTGCAATCACGTACGTAATATTGAAGCCAATAGTCAAGAGGCCGGCCGTGAGGTGGATTAATATGATTTGAGTCGAGAAATAGTAGTACTAGCTAGTTACTTATTAAGTTAATTACTAATTATAATTTCCAAAACTTGTGTGCATGGGAATTGAGCTTCATCAAGTCTTCAATGATATAGTAAATTCTTTAATATTAGTACGTAGTACATATAAAACAAATAATATTGGAAGTGGACCTTTCATTAAAATTAATTAACCATTTCTAGGAAAATTACATGGGCACCGATCGACGTGCATGTCTTAGGGTGTGTTTGGGTAGTGAGAGTACTTGAGATAATGTCACTACTATTTTTTATTTTATTATTACTTTTTATTTTTTACTTACTTTTCTACTATTCATTACTTTTCACCTATTTTTCACCACTATTCAATCTTTTATTATTATTTTTTTATTATTTTTTACTACTATTCACAAACATTCTCAACACTTCTCAGATATTTTCACCGGCCAAACCAAGCTTTATTCTTCTAGCTAGCTTGTAGGCAAAGCAACGAAATCCCCATGCACTAGCTAGTACTCAAAGTCGGCTCACGAAGGAAAATGTTTAGATATTGCATGCTTTGCTCGATGATCTTCTTTTTCATTTGTTTCAAGTAAAAATAAAAACTGTTCAAGTATATATATGTTCTTTTCCCATGAAATTCAAAGGTATATATAAGAGTGCTTTAGAAACTCGTGTACGTGTTGAATTTCCATGCCTCGCATATTGCTTTTCACATTAGTTAGTCCCAAGATTACGGCCAGAGAGAGCTCCTTATGGTACTAAATATTTCATCTTAACTTATCATTATAATTTTTTTAAATTTCAACACAAAATATAATAAATAATTCAAATTTTTTAAATTTTCAAATAATAATAATATTAAAAAATAATATTATAATAATATTTTATCATCTCAACTCAACTCAATTTAACATTCCTTTATCAAGTGACACTATCACATAATTAGTTGGTTAATTTTAAAATAATTGTATGTATATAAAAAATACTTGATTTTAGTGGTGCTGATCATGATTAATAATTAGTTGATAAAGACCAAATCGATTGAGATTAACGAAAGTTCCTTGCAACCGGCATAGCTACTAGTATTTATTGCATTTGAATATATTAATTAAAGTGTAAGTAGTTCCGGTTTAATATATGGGGATCGAGAATTTGAGTTTTCTTTATTTAATTTTTTAAGAGAAAGGGATAAAAGGAGGTTGTGACCCTAGCTATCTAGACTAGGCATGATGACCATATGAGTACTTTTAATTTATATATGTTGGGGAGCCAATACTCAAGATAGACTACCACAACGTTATGTTAGATGTTGAGATTAGTTGAGTTAAATTGTAAATAATAATATTTTATATATTTTAATAAGATAAATTTAACTTTTTTTAAGTACGAATGAGTTTAATATTTTAGATTAAAATATATAAAATAAGTTAAGATGAATTAAATTTTTTTATAAAAAATTAAAAAAATAATAGGTATGATTCATTTAAGATATATTGAATTGGGTTTAACAATCAAAACACATTCTACACAGCCTAGGAACCGTAAATTTTTTATCACATGCTTTAATCATATTAATTAGTATATGATGACCAATAATCATCAGTTCTAAAAATTAATAATCTAGGAATCAATGGATTTCTTTGAAGGCATTAAATGCATTCAAAGAAATGACCAAAAGTTTCTTCACTATCATTTTTTTTAATGGGAAAACGTTTCATTAATTTAAAAAGAAATACCAAAGGATCGCAAATATAATGAATAAAATTAGAAACAAAGCTAAAAGTTTTTGCTTGAGTCCATGTTATGAGGAAAAGAGCGCCGTAAAAGATTAATGGTTTTTCTAATCATGTTGAAGTATTAATCTTTTACTATGAGTAATACTAAATATAGTCTTGGAGTGCGCGAGTATTATATAGACGTTTTGAAAAAGAATGGAGTCTATTATTAAAAAATTAATTTTCTTTTTATATGAATCCCGCATTTATCTAATTTTTTCAAAATAATTATACGGCGTTTAGACACTCACGACTGCAACTATCGTTTCTCTTTTACTATATATAGTTGAAAGCCACAACGGTTAATGTAAAATAAACTTGATTAATTGCTTGAGAGCATTCAATGAAACTATTCACTCCTTCATCCTTTATATATATATATCCTTAGAAAGAAAAACAAGAGAGAATTTCTGCTCAAGATAAAGATATATTAATAAAGGATTGCCCCTTGGCATGAGCTTAATGGATCTACCCTTCAAAAACAATATAAAAATGGTAAAAAATTGAAAAAAAAAAAAAAAAACTAGAATTTCGAAGAACAATCATCTTGGTTTCAAGCTAATTCATCTGAGGTTTAAAGAAAGTGAAAAACAAACATTAATGGGCTATATATATAATTAAATATAGGATTGCTCGATGTAAATCAAATTATGTAAATTTAAGGAAAATGATATTATAAGAACAACTATACTAAAATTTGTTTATAACTAAGTATAAAAAAATTATTATTTTATTTACTTTGAACTGCAGCATGCAAGGTACAAAGAAATTTTGTATTATTTCATTTACTTTAATTCAAACCAAAGAAATTTTGAATTAAAGTAAAAAAATATTAATATATATTTTAATGTGCAGTAGTAGTTATATCCAAAGTTGTTGACTTCTCAAAAGAATTATTTTTGTCATTTTCTATTGTCTACGTACACCTCCCAGCTTGGACCTTCCTGTTTTTGCTGAGTTTAGCCTAGTAATTGTGTGGCAATTCTTTGGTTTGAACATTGCCCATTTGTGTGTGTGAGGTTTATGTACTAATCCAATGCAATATTAATTATGGCGTCAATTTCTTGGAACTAAATACATGAGACAAAATGATAAAGCCTTTTCTTTTATTTATTCATATAAATAAAGCTAAAATGAAGAGATAGAAAAGGATGGAAAGTAATTTTGGACAGAATTCTTTCAAATTAAAATCATCTAAATCGGACAAGAAGCAATGTACTGGAGTTTTTTTCGTGTTAAGTTGCACGTGGGTCTAGAGAGAACCTCCACCTTCTCTCTAAAAAAACCCTCCTCAAGCATCAACGAGCTTGAGGGAGTGGGAGCTTGGCTCCTGCCCCCTCACTCCCTTCCTATTTTTCCAGTTTTTAGTTTGTGTTTTGTTCTTTTTTCTATGTTTTTATTAGGTCTATTAAAGTCTAATAAAGGAGGTGATCCATTCTCGACAATTTTTTTCTCCTATGTTCTTCATCACAAACCCACAAATCCTCTGGGTTTGGAAGTGCCGCCTAATGTATTTTGTTCGAAGGTTTTTGGATGTGCCGGTTGGGTTTGGCATGATGGTGCTCGTGCAGTGCACGATGGCCATGATGGTCGTGCTCTGTGCGATGGACGCCGGTGCTCATGATGGATGCAACGATGCAACCTACTGGAGCTTTCTGGGTGGCCGTGATGGTCATCAATGGGTGGTTGTGCGATGGCAATCGGAAGGTCATACAATGGTCAGGCTTATGATGAGTGCCACCTGGTGCGATGGTCATCGGCTGGCAGGTGTTCATGATAAATAAGAAAAACAATAAAGGGAGGGGGTCACAAGTATAGCAGGAGGTAGGAAAGAGAGAGAGAGAGAGAGAGAGAGAGAAGAGGAGTGCTAGAGTAGAATGGTCAGTTTGAAGGCCTAGAATGGACGCAGTTGGGGCAAGAGCTAGTCCAAAGGGGTGGGCGTTGTTACTGCTGATGTCGTGCGGTGAAGCTCATGCGTAGGAGGGTCTTCTGCGTAGTGGAGGCTGGTGTTCATGCGAGTTGGATGCTCATGCCGTCTGGACTTAGGAAACTGATGTTTGTGGTGGGCGCGCCGTCTGGGTTCATGCCGGTTCTCATGGTGGGTGGTGGTACAGAAAGGGGGACGGGCTAGGATGAGAGTGGCGGAGGTAGGAAGGAGAAGAAGAATATAGTAAAAGGAAAAGAATAAAGGAAAAAAAGAATAAAGATAATAGAATGGGACGGCGGGCAAAGAATGAGATGAAGTCCTACTTCCTATTTGTAGTTTTATGTGTTTTATGTAGTTTTTAATATGTTTTTGTATTTTTGTTTTTAGTAAAAATAAAAAGGAAATAGTCTATTGGACTAGTGTCCATAACGCTAGTGTTTCTCTTCCTTGGAAGATTGGCCGCTTATATCCGTTTTCACAGAGCGCTCTTTTCTAGTAGGAGAGAGTTTTATATAAGTTAAGATAATATCCACCACAAAGGAATTTGTGTGCGGGGATACCCCAGAGCAGATGCGTAGTTTGGCTTGTAGTCCTGGTTTTTCCTGCATTGATAAGTCACAATTGTAACTTCGGTTTCATTGAATGAAGTGAAGCAATTTCTATATATATATATAAAATAAAAATAAAAACATCTAAATCATTGATAAACCAAAACATCAAGGCACGTGCCCGCCTCCATAGTCAAAGAGAAAAAAAAATGGAATTTAAATGCTTCCGATCGTTTCTCATCAAGACATAGCCTAATTGACCTTAAGCCTTTAAGACAAGTTGCTATTGTTTCCCTAATCCATGCCCCACGATCTTCCTAATTAATGTCATATCTCTCATCTCAAATAGACCATATCTATCTCAATGCCTTCGGGTACTTGATTGGCTAAGAAAACATAGGATTAAAGCATTCATGTTTTGTCTCCAGTATTTTCTATATTCTTTGTTGATGCTGAAAAAATCACACAACAAGTCAGAAGAAGAGAAATAGTCATTCTCGGACTAATAAGTCAACTGGGCATTGATAGGTGTTGTTTGGAGCCCTGGCAATGTTCCGGTACTGCTATACGGTGTTGGTGCATACGTCCATGACAGTGAATAAAAAATAAATACAAAAAAAATAAAGAATGATGGACACACAGATTTACGTAATTTTGCATGTTGCCTACGTCCACAGGCGTTTAGGAAGAGGAGTCCACTATAATGTATATGTTTACAGTCACTCATGATCTCTCATTTCTCACTGTACGGAGAAAGCTGTAGCTCTTCCCGCCGAGTCGATGTCTTCCTCTGAAGGTTGCTAAAGAAGAAGAAGCAAAAGATGATCTGATCCAGAGAGTCAGTTTGTCTACCTTTTATCTCACTCCTTATTGCGGGTGCCTGCCTGCCATGATGTGACTGGCCATTTGCGTGTTTGTCAGCAGAAGTGAGGCCTGACCCTGCGCATGTCTGAGCATCCCTTCTTTTCCCACCTTTCTCTAACACCCCTCCCTTGCTCTCCTAACACTATTCTCCTGACACCACTCCTTTACTCCTAACATCATTCTCCCTTGTCTCCTCTCTACCTTGTCTTCTGGCTTGGCACGGTGGGCTGGATTCTAGCCATGGGCCATATATTTTATTCTTCACAAAAGCCCGTGATTTTTAAAGGCAACTTGTTCCAACAAAGACCTTGAGAATCTTTAAAATAAAATATGCAACATAGGTCATTAGTAAGAAACAAATTTCAAAAATGGGTTCTCCGTTCTCCATTCCGTTTGTGTTAAGCGATAAATATCTCTAGAGGCAAATTTAGGCGGGTGGTGCACTTGACCACATGTGACATGAGCGCGGAGCTTCACCATGATCCTTAAGGGAGGTGTACTCAACCATGTATGACGCAAGCGCAAAGCTTGGACATGGTCGGAGGTGTACTCGACCACGTATGATGTGTGGTTTGACAGTGCATCATTCGTATGTTTATTGTCATTTGAAAGGTGTATGTTCGTTCAATATTTTTGTTTTCGATTTACTATTAGTGTTGGAGTTTGTGTGAAGTAACCCATGCAAACCGGTCAGAGGGCCCATTGACCCCCTGGGTCCACTTTAGGCAGTTGTTGTAAGTAACCCGCACTAGGCTGTTGTGGAGCTCTGATGCTCGTTAACTCCGAAGGCTTGTCCCCAAAGGTAACCCGCTGGCAACGGTTATATATTATAGTGAATCTAAACTCGGTTTGTAGCAGGAAGGTTGGCAAGTCAATAGACTTGTGCCTGACTGGCTATCAATGGGGCAAAGCTCGACAGGCTCCAACCCTTAGCCAATGCATCGTGGCCAGTCAAAGAACTGGGCTTGTACCCCACGAAGGTCGGCAAGTCTAAAAGACTTGTGTTCCGAATGGTTGGTGTTTAGGCAGAGCTCGGGGACTCTAGCCCTTAGCCAATACATCGCAGGCAACAACCTAACACGAAGGTCAACAAGTCAAGGGACTTGTGTTTAGACAGGCTGTTGTTCGGGCAAAGTTCGGGGCTTTGGCCCATAGCCAATGCATCGTGGTCAGCCAAGGGACTGGGCTTGTACCTCGCAAAGGTCAGAAAGTCTAGAGACTTGTGTTTCAACTGCCTGTTGTTTGGGAAGAGCTAGGGGACTCTGGCCCTTTGCCAATGCATTGCGGGCAGCAACCTAGCATGAAGGTTGGCAAGTTAAAAAACTTGTGTTCCGACTAACTGTTGTTTGGGTAGCTCTGGCCCTTAGCCAATGCATCATGGCCAGCCAAGGGACTAGGCTTGTATCCCACAAAGGTCGGCAAGTCTAGAGACTTGTGTTCCGACTGGCTGTTGTTTGAGCAAAGCTTGGGGACTATGGCTTTTAGCTAATGCATCGCAGGCAGCATCCTAGCATGAAGGTCGGCAAGTCAAAGGACTTGTGTTCCTATTGGTTGTTGTAAGGACAGAGATCGGGGCTCTGACCCTTAGCCAATGCATCGTGGCCAGCCAAGGAACTGGGCTTGTACTCCATGAAGGTTGGCAAGTCTAGAGACTTGTGTTTCGACTGGCTATTGTTTGGGCAGAGCTCGAGGACTCTGGTACTTAGCCAATGCATTGCGGGCAGCAACATAGCATGAAGGTCGGCAAGTTAAAAAACTTGTGTTCCGACTAGCTGTTGTTTGGGCAAACCTCAAGGCTCTGGCCCTTAGCCAATGCATCATGACTAGCCAAGGGACTTGGCTTGTATCCTGCGAAGGTCGGCAAGTCTAGAGACTTGTATTCCGATTGGCTGTTGTTTGGGCAGAGCTCAAGAACTCTGACCTTTAGTCAATGCATCGCGGGCAGCAACCTAGCACGAAGGTCGGCAAGTCAAGGGACTTGTGTTCCGACTGGCTGTTGTTAGAAGAGAGCTCAGGGCTCTAGCCCTTAGCCAATGCATCGTGGCTAGCCAAGGGATTGGGCTTGTACCCCACGAAGGTCGGCAAGTCTAGAAACTTGTATTTCAACTAGATGTTGTTTGGGCAAAGCTCGAGGACTCTGACCCTTAGATAATGCATCGCGAGCAGCAACCTAGCACGAAAGTAGGCAAGTCAAGGGACTTGTGTTCTGAATGGCTGTTGTTGGGGTAGAGCTCAGGGCTCTGGCCCTTAGCCAATGAATTGTGGCCAACCAAGGGACTAGGATTGTATCCCGCGTAAGTTGACAAGTCTAGAGACTTGTGTTCCAACTAGCTATTGTTTGGGCAGAGCTCGGGGACTCAGGCCTTTAGTCAATGCACCGCTGGCAGCAACTTAGCATAAAGGTCGGTAAGTCAAGGGACTTGTGTTCCGACTGGCAGTTGTTCGGGTAGAGCTTGGGGCTCTGGCCCTTAGCCAATGCATCGTGATCAGCCAAGGGACTCGGCTTGTAGCATAAGGGTCGACAAGTCGAGGGACTTGTATTCGACCGTTGTGTCACGATGTGTCTAGGGACATAGTTTTGATGAAGGGTGGGTATTGTGCCTGATCAGATGGGTCCCGTGCAGATGAGCCTCAAGCGGAGGAGAGCTTTGCGTAGTTGGAGAGCTCGTATGTAATACCTAGCCCTGAAATCCAGGCCCAGTCAGTATGGAAGCCCAACCTTTCATGAGGGAACGACGTCGTTTTAGCAAGATCTTCCTTCTCACATTTCAATTGCTTTCCCCCATCTCTTCTCTCCCCTTTCAATTTTCTTTACTCCCAAAGTTTACTCTACCCCAATTTCCAAAACCTCCACGTCTCTACGGTTTCTCTTCTACTCCTTATCCCCATATCACAACTCCCCTCTTCAGAACAGACTCTCTCCCTCTGATAGTCGCCTTGAAACGTCAACATTCTTCTCACTGTTGCCATCTTGCACTAACACTGCGCAGTTACCCGAAAAAAAAAAAAACACCATGCATCACCGAGTATAAGCCGTCATCTTCTTTTCCCTTCATACCGTGGTCACCTCCCCCTTGCTTTATACCCCAACCGAAGTTTCTCCCTTCGTCGTTGACCACCATGGAAACAACCTAGGCACACGGCTCAATACATGTACAAGGACCTCTGTTTTGGTCAAGCCAAAACAGAGCACCCACTCTCTCAAACATTGCCCCCCTCTGTGTTTGGTTTCTCTCAGTTTCCCCCTCCTCATCTCTCTGTCGTCGCTGTCCCTCCACTCCAGATGATTGCAGGTCGCCGTCGTTGCTCAACCACCATGTTGTCACCCATCACCAAACTGCCACAACAACCCATCACCAAGAGCATGGTTCCTTTAACCACAGCTTCCATGCTAGCCGCACGGTCACTTGTCGTCCATGCGCCATAGCCCAGCAGTGAACCTGCAAGTGGAGCCACCACTGATCACGGGCAAGACTCCATGGTTGAACTGCAGCCCCACGTTGCATGGTTCGTAACTCCATCTCCCTCTTTCTCTTGGATTCTATCTTTTTCTCTCTCGCTGTCAGTTCACTTCAGCCAACTCGTACACCGTAGATCTTGTCCAGCCACAGCTTCCGTCGTCCCTGGCCATCCCTCTCGGTGAGTATGGAATGATCCTTACGCATCGTTTGATTCTGGAAGTTTCAATCTCATAGCTCTTTCTTTGTTGTGACCATGCATGCTTTACCCGAAGAGCCCTTGTATATATAATTTTTTATTTCCCTAAACACCCTTGTCATAAGATGGTCCAAAACGCATACTTTTATATTAAACTTGATTTCATAGAAAATATTTAAAGACTTTAATTATATTATCGAGTATTAATTTTATGGTTTAATTTGGTAGAAAATTGTAAGTGTTTAAAATTATTTTTTTTAAAAACACTTTAAAGCCTTTTATATGAAATAAATCTTAGATAGTTTTAAATTAGGTATGATTAGTAATTTACGATGATTTTTATATAAGCATTATTAAGAATATTTTATGAATTAATATTGCTTAAGAAATTTATGACTTCCTACTAGATTATATGTTGGCAGTATTAAGTTAGAGTTTTAATAATAGTTTATCGAGATATGAGTTTTAATTATGATTATATTAATTTTCGAAATGAGTTTAAGTTGTTTTGCCATGATAAAATTATATTAGAATAAGTTGAAGATTATTTTTAATGATAATATATTTATTAGATTTCTGATAACTTGGGAAATGAGAACTTGGGAAAAATCAACATCGGTCGCTTATTTGCATTACTCATGAAATTTTTACAAAAAATGAAAAATATTTTCTGAGATGCATTGTGTAGACATGAGCTAAATTTTGTCATGTTATCTCTGAAATTTGAGAAAAACGATATTGAGAATCTGAAAAATTGTGCATTGATTTAGAAATATATTCCGACTTTTGTTTTCAATATGTGAGAATGATCTGATTATGTTTTGGTACTCTGTTTTATTTTGATATGGCATCTGAAAACCTTTGGCATGGTGTACTGATTTTGTATCTGACTCTGTCTCTGCTCTGCTCTGCTCTACTTTGTTTGGGTTGGTACCAACTTCTCTGTTTCTGAGTGCACCCACTTTGAAAACAAAGTGATTTTATTGTAGTCTTTTTTGTGTGCACACTCGGGGCTCTAAGAAGAATAAGAAAAAGATTTCACCTTTGTCTCTGCTCGGTTTGACCACCAGGGTTAGCACAACCCTACCACGGGGGTGAAACATGGTCTCTGCTCTGTGAGATGCTTTGTTTTGATGTGATGATGATGCTCAGGTTATGTTATGCCAAAGTACTCTAGGTTTTACTTGTCTTAAAACCATCGTTCTGTTACTTTTGAAAACATGTTTTGTTCTGCATAATAACTCTGTAAAATATTTTGTTCTGCATATTGTACTTTTAAATGCTCATGTTTGCACATTAGCATATGTCCTCTACTTACTGAGTTGTTGATAACTCACCCCCTTATCTTCATAATATTTTTCAGATGATATGGAGAGTCCAACTGAGGATCTGGATTAGGAATTGTGAGCATGACTAAGCTGAAGAAAGGATGTCTAGTACCCTAGGGTACTACCGTTAAAAAGAAAGATTTATAATGTCTTTTAGATTTAATTATGTTTTTGGTTTAGTAGGACTTATGAATTTATCAGTTTGGTATGATATGACTATCGGGAGATTTTGGACCCCTTGGTTTATTATTGTTGCAGTAATGACTTTGTGGAGTTTATAATGTGTTTATTTAGAAGATATGAGATTGATTTATGCTTATGAAGTCTTTGGAGAATTTAGATGTGTCGGGAGACATGTTTCTAAGTGACAGGTAGTAATTCTCCAATTTATCCGTGTATGAGGCGTTACACCGTAGCAGGTGGAGGGCTCTGCGCAATTGGAGAGCTTGTGCAATTGAGGGCTCGGTGTAGGTAGAGAGCCCTGAGCAGAAGAGAGCCCCAAGCAGAGGAGCAGAGAAGAGCCTTGAGCAGAGGAGCACAAGAGAGCCCTGAGCAGAGGAGCGGAGGAGGGCCCTGCAAGTGGACACCGTCCGAGCCCCACCAATGGCGTCCCGAGTCCCGAGTCCTATGCAAGTGGAGACTATCCGAGCCCAACCAGTGGTGTCCTAGTCCCATGCGGGTGGAGACTGTCCAAGCCCAACTAGTGGTGCCCAAGTCCCATGGAAGTGGAGAGCTAGGTGCAGGGGAAGTGCTTGTCAAGGGGTGGCTGTGGAGGGCCCCGTGAGCCTCTCGGGTGCTTGTGAGGCAATGCTAAGCAGATGCCCGTTGTGTATGACGTGCACAACCATCAATTCCGGTGACCACCACCGATAACGGCAGACAACACCGGCGATCCTTTGTGGTGGCTAAGAGCTTTCTCCTATGGGCTCACAGTGCGGACTCGTGGTTGGCCTCGGGTGTACGGCAATGCACCAGTTGTGAGTTGCCCGTCGTGCACACCATGCATGACCATTGATTCCGGTGACCACCACTACCGCGGTAGACAACGCTGGCAGTCCTTCGTGGTGGTTGAGAGCTTTCTCCTGTGGGCTCACAGTGTGGGCCCGTGGTTGGTCTCGGGTGCACGTGAGTTACCCTCCGTGCACGACTTGCATGACCATCAACTCTGGTGACCACCACAACCGTGGTAGACAATGCTGGTGGCCTTCGTGGTGGCCACTGGTCTTCACAGTTGGGCCCATGGTGTGTAGGTCCACCTTGGGTGCACGAGGACGTGCAACCACTGGGCAATGTGTGCACGACCTCCTTGGCCAAAGACCGTTGCGATGGAGGCAAAAACTTTTAGCAGACCACATGGTGGCCTCAGGTGTTGTTCACTAAGCTCACAGAGGCGAAGCCATGGGCTTCCTATTCTACCTACTGTGCACGACCCTCTTGGGCGGGAGCTGCCGCTGCATAGACAAAAACTGCTGGTAGTCGATGTGGCAACCGCTAGCAAGTCAATGTACCTTGTGACGGGGTGACGTGAGGCCCCTGGTGCACGGCAACGTGCACCCGTCATGCCTTGTGCAATGCACTATGCACCTAAGTGGATCTCACTAATAAAGAATAGTTTTTTTTTTTTTTTTACTTTTTTAAGATGAGACCCACTTTTTTATAAGGACTTGTATGATATTTATCTATTTGGAACTTGTACCTTGTATTACTCTTTAATTTAATGAACTAATTTTGCATCAACTGTAAACTCAAAAATAATTTTCAACTGTTTTATTTGTTCTTTTAATTGACTTGCGTCCTCCTGGCCTGGAAGCAGCATGACTAATTTTGAACTAGCAAGTCTTGACTCTTGGGCGTGATGCCACATTCGTTTCACCTACAGTCATATAATATAGGGACTTTCTCGGTCCAATGAAGTACAACTTTAATATTACCTTCCCACTTCCAAATTTTCTCCTTATTCTATACCATATAAAATTATAAAAGAAATTCAAATTTCATTCTAACATATTAATTAAGATGCAACGAGGGTGCCCATATATATTTATTTGATAACTCTGTATTTCGTTTTCAAAATAACATTTATTTTTTCCTTTTATATAGATATATTAAAATTATGTGGAAAGTATTCGAAGTTGAATAATACAATTATAAAAACTGATAATTATAAAAATAAATAAGAAAAAGAGAAAGTGCGGAAAGAAAGGGTTGTCTCATTGGCATTATCATTTTTTTAAATATTATTTCTTATCACATCACACCTCTCTTTCTTGTCCTGGCTCTCCCAAAGTACACTTTATCACCGGATCGGATTGGATCGGGGGCTCTCTTGCCAGAGTGGCGGTAATGAGACTAGTTGCGTCTCGTTTATTTTTATATATTCGATAAAGATAAGTTAAAATAAAAGTTAAAATTTAAATAAAATATTATTAAAATATAATTTTTATTTTAAAATTTTAAAATATTAAATTATTTATTTTATTTTATATAAAAATTTAAAAATATTATAATAATTAGATAAAATAATTTAAAAAATTTTATAAAATTGAATGAGGTCCATATCCGTTCACCGACAACGAGTCATAAACCTTTTAGGACAAATTGAAAAAATATATGGATATGTATAATTTCAAAATACCTAAGTACATATATAAGATTTACATATATAAGATTTGCATAGAAAATAATTTATTACATGCTAAAGAGGTTTTATATTTCCTTTAAAACAAATCTTTCTTTTTTCTTTCTCTTATTTTTTTTTCTCGGCAAGCAGTCTAATATCATAATTTGTAACTTTAACTTATGACTTTCCCAATAAAATGAGACTCAACTAGAGAGTAACTGGTTAAGCTTAACTTTTGTTGGAAAAATTAATAAAATTAAAAGGATGCTATACATACCATTCTCTTACTTTTCTAATTTGTTTTACAATTAATCAATAAAAATATGTAATTTTAATAAAAATAAATTTTAATAAAAATAAATTTTAATATTACAAAATCCTTCTTTTAATATAAAATTGTAAAGAGTGGAAAAAAAAAAGTTTTATTTTAATATTTTTTATTAATAAATATCATTTTGTGCATGGCTGATGGAAGTCATATCATATATGACATGTCACTACCTGGTCAAAGGGACACAACAGTTCTTATTGGTGTGAGAGCCGCTTATTATTAATAAATTTTATTTGATATCTGAAAGTTTGATATCAAATAAAAATATAATAAAAAATATATAATTAAAAAAATATGATGAATACTATTTTTTTTTAAATTTCATTTAAAATTAATTTTTTATATAGCCCTTAAAAAACGAATCAAGTGTTTCAATACCAATATTTATATGGGGTCAAAAGATCGGATCTTATCTTTCGTTCCAACTTTTTCTATTTTACGCAATGATGGATCTAATTTTAAGGAAAATGAAAGAAAATAGCAGAATTTTTATATATATTTAATATATAATTATAAAGTGAGTGTAATTATTTTAATATAATTTATTATTAAAAAATTTATATATATTTATTTTTTTAAAATGAATATACAATGTTTTGTACTCACAATTATAATTATAATTTTTTATTTAAGATATCGTACAAGCTGTTATTATTTTATCTTTGTTCACCGCGATCGATCACTTATTAAATTATTAATTGTTGGAGTAAACCTCTTTCTCTTATCAATATTAATAAATATGCTATGGCTTAAGAAAAAAGCTAAGAAGTTGGAAAAATAAACAAAAAGCTTAGAAAAATTTATTATCTCTGCGATAATACACAATCGTTTCGGCTGGACTCCATACTCCATAGCCCTAAGCTCTGCTACTACTGATTTGCATTTGCCACCACCAAGTCTAACTTCCGCGATCTCGTAAATTTCGGAGGTCCATCTTTGTTCATTACATTATTGCAGAGTATCATCTGCTCTCGCTCTGTCGACGTCTCTGTTCTTTTTTTTTTTTTGATGAAAGGATCCGTTTGGTTCGTAGAAAGCTGTGGGGAAATGGGAGGATTTGATAAGCCTTTTCTTTTTTAATATTTTCTGCGTTTTTTTTTTTTGTTGCTTACTTTTGAACCCGGGGAAACGCTGAATTTAGATTCGAGCAACTGATTGGTCTTAGTTGAGCAGTTCTCTGTTTTTTGTTAACCAAAGCGAGAAATTGCGTCATATTCGAAGCTTTCTCTTCTTTTCTCTCTACCGATCAGCTTTCCGGCAGCCAACAGAGTGATAGACTATTTTATTTACTGGGCTAATTAAATTTTGATTTTATGATCTCTGTGTGTATAGCTATGGCGAGAAAGATGC
This sequence comes from Juglans microcarpa x Juglans regia, assembly GCF_004785595.1. Taxonomy (NCBI): domain Eukaryota; kingdom Viridiplantae; phylum Streptophyta; class Magnoliopsida; order Fagales; family Juglandaceae; genus Juglans; species Juglans microcarpa x Juglans regia. Next base: position 16,174,964 of record NC_054594.1, on the reverse strand, counting down.
TTATTGATGGTGAGGTGAGCCAACCTAATGCGGAGGAAAACCACTACGACTTTGACTTGTTTGTCATTGGAGCTGGAAGTGGCGGGGTCCGTGCGGCTAGATTTTCTGCTAATTATGGAGCCAAGGTATAGACTTAGGATATGGAAGAAGCAATGCATAATTATGGTTATTTGAGGGCTAAACAAGAAGAAAATTTCTTCTAGATTGTCTTATTATGCGGTTTTCTTGATAGCTTTGTTTTCATTGATTGCAGAATCACATATATAGTCAGTGGGTGATTCAAATTTCTGTTTTCACATTAGTTTGCTAGTTTTTTTTCATCACATGTAAAAGAATCAGTAATAACTTATTTTCAAAGGTATTCTTGATTGCCTTTTGTCTTATTGTTGCTTATTTAGGTGTTAGTAATGCGCCAGAATTCTTTAAATTTTAGTGGAAATACTTTTAGCTGTATCCAAATCTTTGCGTTCTCTTACCTTGATTGTCATATTCATTATTCTTTCATGAGAAGCGTTTGATTTCTAGATGATGACCTAATGACGTTGGTAATACTGTTGCAAGGTTGGGATTTGTGAGCTTCCATTTCATCCAATCAGCTCAGACGTCGAAGGAGGAATTGGTGGAACGTGAGTTGATAAAAATTCTTAATTTCAATGCTCTTTTCGTTGGTTTCCCTAGCCATTTTTGTGATCCTAGAGTCATAATCTATGCACTACAGTTCCTGATTTTCGTTTTTTACTTTTTTGGTTTGTATTGGGCGTTGCTAAAACTGCTCTGTTGTTGAGTTTGTAGTAGGTTTGTTACCTATAAATATAAAAACTGTTAACAATACAGGTTGACCTTTTGTATACAATCAGTGACCTATTGAAACATAGCATGATAAATGTCATTGGAATAGAGCATTAGTTGCACGTTGCAATAGCAACTTACCCATTTTCTTTTTCCTAATGCTCCGTCAGGAAAAATCACCATGTAATTTCCCCTTATTTTTGGTATTTTAGCAAATTGGATGCCGGATTAGTGAGATGTTTACACCTTTGTGGTTATCTATTTTTCAATCTCTCAGTTAAGTAGGTTTAAAGATTAAGAATGTGGGCTTGTGCAAGATATTATATTAGTTCTAATTTGCTTGCATAATGTCATCTAAGGGTGTTGCTTTCTATAGTAGATGCCGGAAAAATTTTTCCCCATTGGCCTTCACTGTATATCGAGGGCTTTACCATTTCTTAATGACCAAAATATTGCATTTTTAGCTGATGTGTCTATTTTCATATGATTTTGAGTGGAGAAGAGAAGTCAAGGAAGGCGGTGCTTATTGGTGATTTGGGAAGGACAACCCTGATAGAGAAAATTTGTCGGGGACATAAGTTGAGGGCATTAAGGCTTAAAGAGGGTGATGAATGCACAAAGTTTTTTCATTGAGTCACCAATTAACAGAGAAAGAATTATTCCACTAGGTGTTCTCTCTTATATATTCCCTTTGTAGTTGGGTCCAAGATCTACTTTTGGTAGGATGGGTGGTGGTGACCAAGCTCTAAAAGACACTATCCCATGATTATTCATTATTGGTCACTCCAAGGAGGCTTACATGGTAGAGATTTACCTACTACCTTCAGACTCTTTTTTATGGTGCCTCGATTTTTTCAAGGAGGCTAAGGATTGGGTGGCGGATCTCTTCTTATCGTTCCTTGACCCGTTGTATTTGAGAATTATGAGGTAACAATGATGATAAAATGATTTGGGGGTCATCCAGGAAAGGAGTGCTTGAAGTACAGTCAATTTACATTGTGTGCGTGCCCAGGCTAGGGATCATTTCCCATGAAAGCTCATTTGGAGGCAAAAGGCCACCCGGAGTAAATTTCACTTGGGCAGTAGCTTTAAGGAAGACCCTTTCCCTAGACAACATGAGGAAGTGGGGCATCATTGTGATTAACCGATCTTGGATTTATAACTAAAACGAAGAATATGTTCATCACCCTCTAGTGCATTGCAAGGTTGCTAGCAAGTCATGGAATATGGTTTTTGTCCAATTTAGGAATGATTGGATGATGCTTGCTCGAGTAGTGGATTTTCTAACATGTTGGAAAGGTCAATTTGGTAGCCATCAATGCGCTTTATCGTGGAGGATGCTCCCTTCTTGCTTATTGTGGAGTATTTGGCGAGAAAGAAAGGAGCATAGTTTTGAAGAATATGAAGTCAATGTCAGAGCTTAAGGGCCCGTTTGGATACTTAAAATATCTCAGTGTAACTGTGAATAATAGTGAAATGGTTTGAGTCAAGATATTTTATTGGTTTTGGGAAATGGGAGAAAAAATTGAATAAAAATATTGTAAAGTTAAAAAATTGTTCGAATATAATTTTTTTATATTATTTTTATTTCGAAATTTGAAAAATTAGTATTTTTTTTGTGTTTTGTTAGGGAGTTTGGAAAAAATGTAATGATTAGGTAATGATTAGATGAAAAAGTTGAAGATTTGAAATTGAAAAATGTTTTGTGTTTAAATGATGTTTGGGAAGGAAATATCTGAGAATACTTGAGAACAGTTGTGTTTCCAAACAAACCCTAAGGCCTGGTTTGTTTAGTGAAACTATCTCATCTCATCTCATCCCATCTAATTATTACAATTCTCCCAAACTTCCAAACAAAATACAATAACCATTTCAACTTTTTCAAACCTCAAAACAAAAATTATATTAAAAAATTATATTCTAACAATATTTTATTCAACTTTTATCTCATCTCAACTCAATGCCCAAACCAGGCCTAAGTCTTCTTTCCTTTACACCCTCTTTCATTGGATGGTGGTCCAAAACAGTGTAAATTTCTCCGTTTCTTCTTTTTAGGATTTGCTAGCACTTTTCCCTTATCCTATATAGGGGGATCTCTTGTATACTTATTGTGTACTAGGTTAACAACCTTTTTTCTTCTTAACACAGTATTATCTTATAAAAAAGAAGTGTTGAACCATTGGGTGATCTTCTTCCTTATGCTAGTGATCGAGTTGAGTCACAAACTAAATGAGAAATCAGTTTTTCTGAGCTGTATTTTTTTTTATTGATGGATTCCTTGATTTGGATGTTCATTTTGATTGTAAAGGTGGTATTTGTATTCAGGAGTCTAAATTAGAGTAATTATATGGAAGAAGTCGGCAGATATCTTACCAAAAAGGTCGATTGAATCCTAAGTTTCAATTCATGATTTATATTGTTTTGATGACCTACAAATCATCGGTTCATTGAATAAGGATTACTTTTATTCAGAGTAACAACTTCTGTTGAGAAAAACATCGAATAGACTACTTAGTTTCTGCTACCCTTTTTGGTACATCAACATAACTATAGTGAAGCATGAATAGTTTTGATTGAGTTATGATTAGACCTGTTGGTAAAATGTAGTGACTTCTACTTTGCGTCTGGCTGTAAGGTAACAGATCATCTGAATATATAGTTAGTTTATTCCAGAACTTTCCTTTTTTTCTGTTATACTATATATGGATGACTTGTTTTCTGATAAAAAGAGATGATTGATTCCTACTGAGAGTAGCACTCCTGCAGCAAAATTGCCTGTGTACATCATGTTTTTCATCTTTTGGTTTTCTAGGTGTGTCCTTCGTGGTTGTGTTCCCAAGAAGATTCTGGTATATGCAGCTACTTATGGTGGTGAACTTGAGGTGAGAATGTGATCCAGTATCAGTAGTACATGAAGTCTTTTGAGAATACATGAGTAAAAACTGTTGGAATCATACTTTCTTCTGCTTGTTACTCCTTTTCAAGTGGCAGAACTTTAATTGAAGATAACATTTTGTGGGAGTTTTCTTCTGTGGGAGTCTTCCTTTGTTATCATCTCATTGCAACTAGGTTGTTAATTTATCAAGTTTCCTATTGACATGGCTCAAGCTCAAAGTTTTCTTGAAATTTGGTTTATTATCTTTACTTATTGAAAACATGCGAGGAGTTGACCTCCAGAATTTGTTTTGAGCTATTTGATACTCCTACAGTGATCTGTGCCTTAAGACTCATTGGTTCTTGGATCTATCTAGCAATAGATTGGCAATGAAATTTTTGTCTGGCAGATTGTTGTTCCTTGTGTTTAGTACCTACAAAAAGTTGTCCCATTTTTAGTGTGATGTACTGAGTTTTTCTTTTGGTCTATTGTGTGCTCTTCATGATTAATGTACTCTTTTTGCTTTGTAGGATTCCAGGAATTTTGGGTGGGAGCTAAATGAGAAAATTGACTTCAACTGGAAGAAACTTTTGCATAAGAAGGTATTTTTTTTTTTAAACAAAGATTCATGGTGTATCTTGTTATATGATGCTGTTCACTTTTACCATGACTCCCTGTTGAGAGAAAAACCTAATTAGGATAACCATAAATGCATCCATTGGAAAACTTGTTAGTGGCATAGGTGGTTGCTAGAGCGCTAAGTTTTGTTGTGGTGTTATATAACTTGGTTTTTTTTTTCTATTCTAGCAATGATGAACCATTGTAGTCTCAATGAAGAAGGGAAATGATAATTTGTCTTGATTAATGCTATTTGCTTGGTCTGATTCCCTTTTCTTTGAATTCTCTAGTTTTTTTGCTGGAGTTTAACAGTTCAGCAGAAAATATATAGTAGTTGCTCTTGAGGGATGTTTGACAATGGCTAGCGAACCAGATTTTCTTTCGATGGGTGTTTAAGGATGGAGTATAATCTTAATTCTTTCTGGTTTAAATATTTGATCTCAAGTCTTAGCATGTAAGGGGCATGTTTAGACAAATTATTTATTATTTAAAAAATACAACATAACTTGTAATTTATTTTTCTTTTGTTTTTGGTGGGGGGGGGGGGGGGGGGGGGACTCGTTAGTGGCAAAGGATATTTGGAATATAGTTAGGTGATTTTTGTTTTCTTTTCGGGAACATGGACACTAATTTCTTGTTCACATTATTGAATATTCTTCCATATCGCTCCAATTATTAGTTTAAGTCATGCTGATAGTTTGAAATTAGATATGCAGTTAATTGTTTATAATAGTACTATTGTGATTGTATTTTTTGCTTTAAACTTTCAGACAGAAGAAATACTCAGGTTAAATGGAATTTACAAGCGCTTATTGACAAATGCTGGGGTTAAAATATTTGAAGGAGCGGGAAAAATTGTTGGTCCTAATGAAGTTGAGGTAACACAACTAGATGGCACTAAATTGAGCTACACGGCTAAGCATGTATTGATTGCAACTGGCAGTAGGGCTCAACGTCCCGATATTCCTGGCCAGGTAGATTTCTGCTTTGATCCTATTTCAATATGGTAAACATATTCAGTACATTATTTCAATATGGTAAAAGTAACTTTATTGGAGAGAATGACATAGGCATTGCCCAAGTACACGGAGTATACAAAATAAAACACCTAATTACATTCTAGGAACCTGAAAAAGAAACAAGTAAATTATATGCACTAGTTCCATTAGTTTTCAGAACACTGAATCACTTGATGGCTGTACATACTTTTCTTTCCAGCTTCAGTTTCAAGAATTTTCTAGACCTCTTTAATATCAATAGCTATGTGCTTCTCTTGTATATTCCCTATGTATTAGGGTTTCACCCTTTTTTTCATATAAATAAATCGATACTTTTTTTTTTTTTTTTTTGATAAGTAAACAAATTTTATTGATCAAAGAATTAGGCAAAGCCCGATACAAATACAAGAACAACTATATGCCCAATTAAGAAGGCGCAAAAGAGAAAATATAAATAAATCCCTACTTACTTTAAGTAAATGAAAATTTTATTAAAAAACCCAAAAGGTATAGCCCAAATACACAGGAAGATCTCTATCTTATCAAAACAAAGAAGTACTTGGTCACACGGTGCAGCTAGACTCTAAGTTGAGGATTCTTGTATATGTTCTGTGTATTATTCCGTTCAGAATATTAATGTAGATCTCATTTATGGTATCTATGAATATTCTTATTACTTTTAAAAGAAAAAAAAATTATGGCATCTATGAATTGTGAAATGCTCATATGAACTGGGTTTGTACTTTGTAGTTTGGTTATTAACGTTCTCCCATAATATTCTTTTTAGCAGTAAATAGTTTGTTGATGAGAATAATAGGCATAGCTCATGTACACAGGACATATACAAGAGAGACACCTGAGTATGATTACCTTGTAGTTATGTTAATGCTTATCAAGGGCTGAAATAGTTAAATATTACCTAATTAAGGAATTTTGAAGCTGTTTTATGGTACCGTTACTCATTAATGTAGCACCATCGACGGGGGCCAACTTGCCGGATATGGCACACGCAGAGAAGTTTTCAAGAATCGATGGGTCGGCAAGTTGTCTCGAGGCTCTTGCGATCAGTACTCTCAAGCCGATGGTTCCATACAAGGCTCAGCAAGTCCCGTTTGTTTTGAGGAAGCCTCGGGAGGGCTAGCGGTGGGGCCCTATGCGCAGGATTTTGAGGAAGGGGAATTGGTGGAAAGATCACTGGGAAAGACAGCCCCAGTGGCTTCTGTGGGAAAGGAGATTAGGCTAGGGGATGAGGGTACTAGCCTGTTGAAACACTCGTTGAATTTTGAGGGCAGCAGACAATCTTGGGAGGTGTTTGCAGATTTTCATACAGAATCTGTAAAAGAGGTGGTAGATTCGGATCTACAGATGGAGGTATTTGCAGTAGACAGTGATGAGGAGGAGATGGGTAGTCCGTCACCGTTATAGATGCTTCCCCCCCCAGATTACACCTAGAGCATCAGATTGGGTGTTAAAAAAAGTGGAGCAGCTTCAAGGTTGGGTGGGACTATCATGTGATGGCTATGAAGAACAATTCATGGCTCTTTTAGTAGCTTTAGAAGTTGGTCAATCCATGGCCATGAAGTCAGCAGTTTGAAAGGAGAGAGCGTTGAGACGACTGCATTGCTCTATTAACTATGACAATAAGGAGGGAACTTCGGGGAGAGATAGAGCCAAAGGGAGGGAGTTTACCATTGATAATGAAGCCTAAAATATTGTCTTGGAATGTAAGAGGGATCAATGACGTGAATAAACGTCTTCGCATTAGATCTCTTCTTCATAGCTGGAAAATTGACATCATTTGCTTGCAAGAGACCAAGTTGAGAGGTATTGATAGAAACACTATTCGTAGTTTGTGGGGCTGTTCATTTGTGGGATGGTGCTACTTAGCTTCATTAGGGGCTTCGGGAGGTGTGTTGGTGATGTGGGATAAGAGAGTGGTGGGGATGGTAGAGGATTGTACTGGGTCTTATTCCATGGCTGTAATTTTTAGGAATATTGAGGATGGGTGGAGGTGGGTTTTTGCAGGGGTGTATGGGCCTAATGTGGGTAGTGATAGAAGCTCTCTGTGGGAGGAGTTGGCAGGTCTATCAAAAGGGGGGAGATTAACTCTTATCAAAAGTACCCTCTCCAATCTCCCCACTTACTATCTTTCTTTATTCCCATTACCGGTGTGTGTGGCAAACTGGATTGAAAAGTTGTTTAGAACATTCTTGTGGAGTGGCATGGGGGAGGAAACTAAATTTCACCTTGTAAGTTGGCCAAGGGTGAGTTGTCCGATTGCGAATGGTGGGCTAGGGGTGCGAAATTTGAGTACTTTTAATAAGGCACTCCTAGGGAAGTGGTTGTGGAGGTATCAAATGGAAGAGAACTCATTGTGGAGAGCGGTTATTGATCACAAGTATATGGTAGTGGGTGGGGGAGATGGTACTCTAAGAAGGGTAGGGAGTCTTATGGAGTAAGTTCATGGAAGTATATTAGAAAGGGGTGGAACACTTTTGAAAAACATATTAAGTTTAAGGTGGGTGATGGAGTAAGAACCCGATTTTGGTTCGATGCTTGGAGTGGGGAGAGCCCTCTTTACACTACTTTTCCAGTTGTTTTTAATTTGGCAGAAAATCATCAAGTTGCAGTTTCAGATTTTTTGTGTCGTGCAAATGGGATTGTAACCTGGAATGTCATTTTTACTAGAAATGTCCAAGACTGGGAACTTGAAGAAATGACAGATTTTTATAGCTACTTGTATTCAGCAAAGTTAGGAGGTAATGGAGGTGATCATATGTTGTGGATACATGCACGTGCGCCCGCCCGGGGGGGGAGAGTTTACTGTCAAATCTTTTTATAAGGCTTTGACAGTTCAACATCCCACATTCTTTCTGTGGAAGAGCATTTGGAAGGTTTTAGTGCCGTCTAAAGTTGCGTTTTTTACTTGGACAGCTGCACTTGGGAAGATATTGACGGTTGATAATCTAAGGAAACGGGGTATGGTGGTCACGGAATGGTGTTACATGTGTAAAAGGAATGAGGAATCGATAGATCACTTGCTTCCACACTTTGAGGTGGCTGGGGAGTTATGGGCTGGTATTCTCAATAGAGCTGGGTTCAGTTGGGTGATGCCTAAGAGTGTGGTGGAACTACTAGCGTGCTGGAACAAAAGGCACAATAGCACTCAACTGGCAACAGTGTGGCAAATGATACATTTGTGCTTAATGTGGTGTTTATGGTCTGAAAAGAATGATAGGTGTTTCAACAACAAGGAGCGTGCAGTGGGGGAAATATGGAATTTATTTGTATTCTCTCTTTTATAGTGGTTTTCTGCTATTGCACTGAAGGGTGGGAATGTCCATGAGTTTCTGTCTTATTTTTCGCTCACTAGAATGTAATTAGGTGTCATACTTTGTATACTTCCTATGTATTTGGACATTGCCTAGTTTCATTCTCTTCAACAAAGATTCTTACTTATAAAAAAAAAAAAAAAGTATGTTTCCATTTTCCATTGTAAAAGACCTTTTAGCTTTTTGAAAAACCATAGACTAGTTCAATTTGGGACCCTAAAAGGAAAAATCTTTTTTTCTTATAAGTAAATAATAATGATATTATTTTATTAAATTTTCATCTCATCTCACTATCCAATTTTTTTCTCAATCGGATTACATGCCTGGCATCTGAGCTCGGCATTAAAAAAAAAAAAAAAAAAAAAAAAAAAAAAAGGAAAAATCTACTTCAACTGAGAACTGGTTTTGGTAATATATTCATTTTATCAGCCCTAGGAGTTGGCTCAAGTGCTGAAGGCCTTGGGTTTGGGGTAGGCTCCCCCTAGGTCTAAGGTTCAAATCCCCTTGGGTGTAAACAATCTCTAGGGGCCATCGGACTAGGGGATTTTCCCCTTGAATTACCCAAGGTGCACTTGCGGGAGACTCCTTGCCGAGAGCCTGTGCACCCCCGGGATTAGTTGGGACGCTGTTCTGGACACTCAGTGCCGATAAAATAAAAAATAAAAAATATTCATTTTGTCTGATGTACATAGTAATCATGTTTTAGGTTTATGGATGATATATCCAAAATTGTTTTGAATGCCAAAAAAAAGCACTAAGAAACAGGTCCATATTTTACATTATCTAGGAAACCCCAAAATTTAAAAACTAGTTATGGCATCCATGTTTGATCCAGTTCTATAGTTTCCAACCACTCCCTTATAATTTTTTGTTGTCCCATCTATAAACCTTTTTTGAATAAGTAAATTGCAACAGGGTAGTAACCAAGTTCTTCTAACCGTGAAGTTCCAATTTTTACCAAAATTTTTAGTTTTCAGCATATTGGATATCTTACAAATTGTTTTTTTTTTTTTTACCAAGCATGTGTGAAACATTAATGGAAATTGTTATGAGAACAAAAGTGTTTGTTTTAATTGTTACGCCATGGCTATCCACTTCAGCTAACACAAATTAACGACTGGACCACAAGGAAACGATAATGAAATCATTTAGGGAGGGGGGAGGGGGTTAATTGTTTAAATTATAACTAGAGGAAGCTATTTGAAATCTTTTCTTTTTTTTCTTTTTTTTTTTTTTTAATAAGCAAGATAAATTTTATTAAAAGGAAAGGAATATTATCCCAGTATACAGGAAGTATGCATGAACTCACTCAACCCTATTTGAAATCTTGCTTGAAAGAGTCAAAGTAACTAACCCAGCCAAAAAGGGTCAAGTTTCTTTTATATTTCTAGTTAGGTGCTCCTCTTGTATCCTTGTGTACTTGGGCTGCAACCTTTGTGTTTATGATGGATGCTTGTTTAATGACTCTCGTTAAAAGTAAAAATATCATATTATATGGACGCTCGTTCACATGTTTAAACTGTGTCAACCATGTGTTCCATCAAAGGATGAAGTTCTCAACATTAAAAACGTTATTTAGTTTTTGGCATCTCTAGCATGTGCCAGTTCACCCTGACTCGTGCCCTGTGGCATATGGTGTTTTTTTTTTTTTTTTTTTTTGATAGTTAATAAGGGAATTTTATTACCAAGAATATGCAAAGCCCAAGTACACAGTAAGTATACAAAGGAAATACCTAATTCACTCTAGGAACAAAAAGAGGCTAGTATGGTGTGTCTAAGCTGTAGTTGTATCCATGTTTAGCACAGCTCTTGGAAGTTTTCTGCTACTTGGTTGATAAGTATTTGTATAATGCATGATTGAATGCATTGTGCTGCTACAAGTCCAAGTGATATTGATCACATAGAAGGTGCAATAGGTTCTCTTGAACTTATATTTTCAACCTTCTTTTCCAACTTCTTGATTTTTCTTTGAAGCTTTAGGCCTCGTTTGTTTTCAGAGATGAGATGAGTTGAGATTAAAGTTAAAAAGTTGAATAAAATATTGTTAGAATATATTTTTTAATATTATTTTTGTTTTGGAATTTGAAAAAGTTGAATTGTTTATTTTATTTTGTATGGGAATTTGGGAAAGTTGTAATGATGAGATGGGAGGTTTTCAAAGTTTTTAAAGTTTTGGGTTTTAGTCTTGAAAACAAACCAGCCTTAGTTTTATGGTTTTTTCAATGAGCCCTTTTGCTGAACCACCTTTGTGTACCTTTTCCTGGACTTTCTGAGTCTTGTACCTTAATTTTCTCAGTTAGATTTATGGAGTTGATCTTTGAAGTGCCTGCCATCCTTGCAACTGTTGATTTACATATTTCAATGTCTTAATCGATAGACTACTTTTTTTTTTATAAGTGTCAATAGACTACTTAAGTTAACGTTCATTGAAGTATTTAATATAATTGTAGATCTAATATCAATTTGTAGGTGTTTTCTCCTTGCATTTTACTTTCTTTTTCTTTATAATTGCAGGAGTTAGCCATAACCTCTGACGAGGCTTTGAGTTTGGAGGAGTTACCCAAGCGTGCTGTAATAGTGGGGGGAGGGTTTTTCTCTATCTCTGAATCTGTATTCTGTATTGCTCTTCAGCTGTGCATTCTGAGTGTTTTAGAATGATCATCCTTTGATGTCATCAGGTACATTTCTGTCGAATTCGCTTCAATATGGAGGGGGATGGGTCTGACCGTGGATCTATGTTTCAGAAAGGAACTTCCTTTAAGGTTGTAAAAATTTTAGACTCTCTTCAACTTTGAGACCCTAGTCTGTGAATTATCTATCCTTGGGTATAAGAAATTGTCAAATGTTCTTGGAACCCGTCTTTGGTTCTGGAAGCATGTGAACAATATTTGGTCAAATGTTCCTGGACATGTCTTTGAACTCTGGGTATGGAAGCAGGTTATCAAAACTTTTGTTGCTTTACTAAATGCTTGAATCTTTTTGGGCAACTAATTTTTGTCAACTCAAATACATAAAACTCAAAAAAGAGAGAGACAAAGAGTTGACTAAAATTTTCTGAAAATGGAAATGATCAACCCTATAGTAATGAACAATTTACCAATTATAAATCTTGAGATTGTCTGATTTAGGGGATTCTCAAGCTATTCTTTTGCTTTTGAGTAGTAGTATGAGGTTTTGGTTTTGGCAAAGGAAGCGTCTGCCCTGGCATCCCTGTCAATTGCTTCCTGCTATATTCCCTGACCTAAAGAGAAGTAGCCCAAAATTTTATATTTTATGTTACCTCTTTGTAACAGTCCAGCGTTTTAGAGAAGTTTTCTGTTTTGTGTGATAAATGGGGAGTTTATGTTTCCTATTCCATTTCATTGATTCTTAAATAAGAGGTTTTCCAGGAATTATTGAACCACAATCACTCTCGTTTTTTGTTTACATTCTGTTTCTGATGCAACTGTTTCTGAATACTTTGGCAGAGGTTTCGATGACGAGATGAGAGCAGTGGTTGCGAGAAATCTTGAAGGCAGGGGAATTAATTTGCACCCAAGGACATGTTTGACACAGGTATAAAATTAGTTTTTTATGGATTGCATGAACCGACACATTTTTTATTGACATTTACCATTGTGCTGATTATTATTTCTCGAATTTTAGTTGGTTAAAACAGAGGATGGCATAAAAGTTACCACAGATCAAGGGGAAGAGTTGACTGCGGATGTTGTACTCCTTGCCATTGGTAATTACAAACTCAGTTTAATTTACAAGGCACTTTGAATCAATGAGCTCAGAGATCTTTGGTAATTGTTTAAGGCATATTGGTTGATTGAGTTTGAGTTTCTAGTGATATTTGTTTTTCTTGAATGAAGTTTTTTGACCTACCAAGTCACGATTCGCCCAGTAGTGATTTGGCCTACTCAAATCCCACCTCGATAACATCTTCATGTACATAAGAATTAAGCGTTTGGGACAAGATGTTACTCGGGGTTGGACGGTTTCCAACAGTTTTGTGGTAGTTGAAGAACAAGAAAATGGTTGCATGATGCTTTAGGGTGGATGGTGGCCTATAAATAATTTTCATAGCAATAAAAGTCTGAAAATTTTCTTGGCACATCTTTTATGTTCCATTAACAACGGAAAACATATGATTTTCATATAAATTTTTTCAACCAATTTTTTTTTATTGTTTTCTCATTTTATGTTGAAGCAAATGCAACCTTAGACATTGTCACAATAATTTAAGAGTTTTGAGATATTACACAATTTTGTGAAAAAACTTACTGGTTGGAACAATCACAATCAATTGTTATTTTTATACCTTGCTACAAACCTGCAAAGGTTTAAGTTTTCACAAAACTTGGAGCATGCCTGCATGGTGATAATATTGTATTGTATGGTTTTTTACTTGCTTGCTCAGTTTTTTTTTTTTTCCTAAGATTTTATTCAAACACAAAAAGGGCTGCAAACCCGAGTACACAGGAAGCACACGAGGGATACTTCTAATCAATAAAAGGAAGAAGAAAACAAATCATGAAAATTAGGGATAGAAGCAAAAGTTTGAACGACCACCTAAAGATGAAGGGTTTAAAGGAAAAAAATTATAATTTCTCCCACTCGTTTCTCACAAAGGAAGAGAATGTTGAAGAAGAAAGTTTTGGGATCCTTCAGCATTCCTTCACGTTCCTCAAAACTTCTATTATTCATTTCACTTCAAATACACCATATGATGCAAGTAGGAACCATTTTCCACACAGCTGCGATTGTGGGCTGCCATCTAGTGCTCTCCAAGAATAAAATAGGTCCACTATTCTTCTGGGCAGGACCCAAGCCAAACTAATCCGTCTTAGGATGTCACTGACAGTGCACTAGCAATCTTGCAATGGAGTAAAAATAGATGCACGGACTCCCCACTCTTAACACATATGGCACCAATCAACCACTACGATATATCTTTTCCATAGGTTACCAATGGTGAGAATCTTGTTTAGAAAGGCTGTCCAAGAAGAAAACGCAGCCTGTGAAAGGGCCCTAGTCCTCCAAATGTTCTTCCAAGGAAGGGGTTGTTATGAGGAGTCAGGAAATTATATAAAAAAAAGGGGACATTGAACACCTCTCTCTGGGCAGGGGCTCAATGCGCTTGTCTCTACACCCTCTTGTCTCAACCTAGTGGAATATAGTATATTAAAGATTGTCGTAAATGTATCTATCTCCCAATCAGGGGTCGCTCTGATAAGCTGAGTAGATATCTCCATATGGTCCGCTACAGAAGCTTCTTTAGCTTGTGCAATGTTGTATCCATCAAGGAAAAGTTCCTTGAGAGCCTCATCATGCCTAAACCTAATCCTAACACTGTCTCCCACCACAAATCTAGTGTGATAAGAAAACTTCCCCAATGCCTTGTGAATTTTGACACTCTAACCCTATAAGACCCCCAACTCACAAGGCATTACCCCATCTATTTATATTATTCCATGAAGTACTAGCTAGTTCATAGTGAAGCAACAGATGGTGAATCGATTCTCTACTACTTTTCCACCACACTTGTTAGTTTATAAAGCTACATATAATTACTATGGGGTTAAACTGTTTCTTTATTATTTTTTCAGTTTCTTTTTTTACCCTTGAAAAGATTCTCTCATTAGTCATTGCTCGTTGGTTACAGGTCGGGCTCCTAATACTAAGAGGTTGAATTTGGAAGCTGTAGGCGTGGAACTTGACCAGACAGGAGCTGTGAAGGTCACTAGCTTTTTCAGTTGCTTCTCTTGCATGTTATTATGGAACATTTTGTAATGTGTTTCTATTACTGGGGATCAGTTTGTTGAGTTTAGTAATATTTATTATGCACTTCAATTTCTACACTGAACAGAACTTTGAGATTATTGGTGCAAAGGCATTTGAAATCTTCTTTGATTATGTAATGGGCAAGTTTGTTACAAAATATGTAAGTGCATACACAAAAGAGGATGATTTATGCTGTTATTCAGTTTATGGCATTCTCGTAGAAAGGCTATGTTTAAAAAAAATGAGGCACTGATAAACCCTTTACTGGAGCCTGGAAGCTACAAACCCTGTGGCTGACAACTGGCAACCAGTTGGGTTGGTATCCAACTAGCTGATGGGCTCGTGGCGTTCTATGCTCATCCATTTTTTTTGGGTTAAATTGAAAAATTATAATAACATATTTTTGATAAGTAAAATTATAATAACATATGAAAACATATAATGTTGGCTTTGTTACTTAAAGGTTTGCAATCTCACATCATTGATCCTTTTCTTTGTTGTTCTATTGCCTTCACCACTCACATAAACGATTTTATACACCATGAGAATTGCTCATGCCACTGAGGTCTCTGCTGCCATTTCTCTTTCAGGTTGATGAGTACTCACGCACCAACATACCTAGTGTATGGGCTGTAGGTGATGTTACAAATAGAATGAATCTCACCCCTGTGGCCCTAATGGAGGCAACATGCTTTGCAGTATGAGTTTTATTCAGAATTTCTTTATTTAACTTATCTGGTATGCTTTGTTCTTCAAATGATTGCTTCCAATGTTGTTCAATGTATTCATGTATTTTGTTTCATCTGCAGAAAACTGTTTTTGGTGGGAAACCTACCAAACCAGACTACAAAGATGTGCCTGTTGCAGTGTTCAGGTGCCACGCATCTCCTGAGACTCTTAGATATTCTTAAAACTGCTTATTATTAGTTTTTTTAATAGGTAAAATAGCTTATTATTATTTCATACATTCTATTTGTATTAAAAAAGGTGTTATTCCAAATTTTTTAAATTTATCATCCTTTCTGGTCTTGTCCTTCCCAAAAAGCTATGTTTCAGTTCGACCTCTGGAGAAAGTTGCAAATATGTTTCAGTTCGACCTTATTCTTTCTCAACCATGTGCTGTTCAGTTTATGTAGGTTTTTCCCCTCTTCTTAATAATCACCTAAAATATCCAGAACACGATTATTGTTCAAATTGCACTACAAAAAATTTTACTTGTACTGGCACCATAATATCTTATGAAGGTGGAAAATTCTCAAGAGGTTTAATGAGAAATATGTAGCTTAGATTGGAGCCTCTGGATTTTGTGGTTGGATATTTCCTGCTTCAGCAATAGCCAAGTTTTGATCTCTATTGTACAGTTTGTATATTTACAAATTTTCATTATTTTTCGAATGCTAAATTGGTATCTTATTTCTATTATTTTTAATTAAATCTATATCTTCAGTTTTCCATGTTAGCATTCATGGATTGTTTTTGGAAGCCTTGGAAGTTTGGGCTTTGTTTAAAGCATCAAAAGGTCATTAGGAAGAAGTGGTTAAGAAAGTGCCATTTGTTTCCTGGTTGAACTAATAGCCATATTCAGTTGATGAAAATTGCCTGCGTTGTATACCTAACATTGCTTTGAACGGCTCATATTTGACACCCAACATTGTAACAAAAGTATTTCCTATCTATCGTTTATTGTTTTATTTTACTCTTGCGACATAAGTAGAACATCTTAACTACCATTTGAATTTCTTTTGTGAATGTTAAATATGCACGTCTCTTTCCAATTTGCAGCATACCACCTCTATCTGTAGTGGGCCTTAGTGAAGAGGAGGCAATTGATCAAGCAAATGGTGACATCTCAGTTTTCACATCAACCTTCAATCCAATGAAGAACACTATCTCTGGGTACGGATCATGATTTGAAGTCTTACTCCACTACAAAAGTATATTTTTTATAACGAAGAATCTCGGAGACCATGCAAAAGTAACATGTCTTTAACCCAGTCAAACTTTGGACCCATGTAAACACATTCCATCACAGGGATTAGGTAAATTATTGGCTTTTTACTGGTGGACATGACCCCTAGAAATTGTTTGACCCAACGGTTTGAACCCTAGACCTGGAGGGAGCATATCACTAATATGAAAACCCTACCACATGAGCCAACCCCTAGGGTTTCCACATAAGTTTATAATTTTATGAAGTAGCATTAATCCCTTTCCTCTGTGGAAACTGATAAGAATCTTGTATGTGATAGAATTAGGTATTAAGAAACCCCTAATGGAACTCTATGCTGGAGATAAATAATTTTAAGCTGTTTGAATTTTACTATGAGTCTGAAATTTTATGATAAGTTTGAACTCGTTCATCCGATTGACCATAAAATGAAATAGTTATAGATTAGAGTGCTTGAACTTTGTTATCTTATTATCTAGTCTCTCCTCATAATTCAGGCCATCCTTCCGCTGCCTCTTCTTCAGCTAAATAAGATAAATTTTCCTAAACTGGTTTCATGAAAGGAGATACCCTAATGGTTGAATGGTTGAGAATCGAGATTCATGAGCAAAGATAGTCATCTTTTAAGGTTTATAATAGAAGACTTATAATTGTATTTACTTACAGAAGTTTGGATAAGTAATTTCTGTTTATAATCCTCAAGCTCCTTCCATTTCTCTCCCTCTGTATACACCACCATAAGCAAATCAGGACTATCTTACAAATAGCTGCAATGTGAGAGTTACCTATGATGCCTCTCCAACTTGCTAGTAGATCAACCACCATTCTCAGCATCATCCAAACTAACCCCACTCTAGCAAAGATGCCATTCTATAAGCTCATGGCCACATCACAATGCTATAATTGGTGATCAACGGACTCCCCACTTTTTTTCCACATACAACACCAATCCATCACAATGACTCGGCGTTTCATTAAACACACACATGCTACGGCTTCTTAATTGAATACTTACCATTTTATAGTTAATGCAGACAGAGAAATTGTTTTAAACAGTTTTGCAAATACGGCTTTGATGTTTGAAGGGTTTGTCTCTATAAATGTCTACTTACTATTTTTTTCTTATTTTTGGTGCTCCAGACGACAAGAAAAGACAGTTATGAAGCTAGTTGTTGATGCTGGGACAGATAAAGTTATTGGAGCATCCATGTGCGGACCAGATGCACCTGAGGTCATACAGGTACAATGGGTTTGCTATTCTGTTTCATTGATGGTTTAGATATGAAGTTCTAGTGCATTTTCAATGTCGGTTATTATTCTTTTAATGAGGGTAACATGCATGATAGGTGCATACATGTTGTAGTGACCATTTCTTTTTATATGAACTTTTTAGTATAGTCAATAAGGGATATCTGTGGATACAATTGAAAAAAAATATGGCCAGATTTACCTAGCACTGAAGGTACATATTGCTGTATAGAATGGAGTAGAAGTTGTCCGTAAAACTAGAGTTGTCATTATTAGTGATAGGCATAGATGATATCCTTTCTTGGATATTTAAAATGTCCTTTACCAGCAAATGCATCAAAAGGCAACCAGCTTTCAATACTAGTTTTTACATTATGCTGCTATTTTTCCAAATCTCTGAACAGCATGGCCCGGGTAGCCTCAAGTGGGAGATATGAACTATGATATTGCAGATGCCGTAGAAAACTGTGCTAGAAACAATTTTGGTGCTTGTTTTTCCAGCCTTGAGTGACAGAGAATCGTTCTTGAATTTGTATTGAGCGAGAAGGTGTGCAAAAGAAAAGTGAAGGCATCATGCAATAAGTTTCTAGAAACATTTTTACCTTATTAGTAGCACCATATTTTAGAGGCTATTGAAGTTTATTGAAGTTTATCTGCATTTTGGATGCACTTTCTTACCCTTATTTATTTTATCACAACATGAAAAGAAGCATCCATTGTCTCTTCACACAGTTGCCCTGTTCAATTAATATCTTCCACAGAGCAGTATTTTTTTTTATAAGTTCCACAGAGCAGTATGAATCTTTATTTAGTCCTATAGATGCTCATCAACCATTGAGAGAGCCAAAGCAACTTTCGCCAAACATGTTTATATGCCCAAGGGACCGTCTTGATCAGTGAAATTAACTTTTTTACATTGCAAAAGAAGAGAGGCTGGTTCTGTTGTATGGATGGAGGTTGTAAAGGGCCGTTTATATATTTGTTTTCTTTTAATGGTCTCAGTTTTTATTAGGTAACAAATTCATTAAAAATAGTGGATTGTAAATTTATCAAGATGTAAGAATCTGAAATCAAGGAGTTCTAAAAAATAAGAAACGATGAGCACTCTCAAATAACCTTCAGTCATGCAAAGATCTTAAAAACATGGAGATAATTTACTTATCAAAAAAAAAAAAAAAACATGGAGATAAATGAAATTAAAGGAAGTTCAACACTATTGTATGTCCAGTTACTCCCTTCTATCCATAAAATCCTCATAATTCATAGAGGAACTAGACTTCAGAATATAAGTTGCAAAGCATTTTTTTTTAGAATGCAAGTATATTAATATTTAATGAGTTCCATCTGAAAGTTCGCTCTTTTTTCTCTTTCTTTTATTGGATATTTATATTTTTTACTTTATGTGCATTTGGGGGGGGGGGGGGGGGGGGGGGGGGGGGGGGGGGGGAGTGAGTGGTGTTTGGAAGCACATACGTAGAGGTTGGGGGGTGTTTGTTCGACACACTAGAATCGTGATGGGTGACGGATCTAGAATAAAATTCTGACAGGATTTATGGTGTGGAGATCGAGCCCTCAAAGACATTCCCTACAGTTTTCAGGATTGCACGTGAACAGGAAACATCAGTGGTGGATCTCATGGAGATGTCCGGTGGCTCAATCCACTAGAATGTGAACTTTTTGAGGGCAGCTCATGATTGGGAAGTTGGTAGCTTTGCTGATTTTTTCAGAACCTTGTATGTCATGGAGATTGAGCACTCAAGGAATTGATAAATTGTGGTAGATGCCTGCTAGAAAAAGGCGTTTTTTCTGTCCGCTCCTATATATAAGACCCTTATCAACCCATAACACAATAGTTTTCCATGAAAAAGTATTTGGAGAAATAAGCCACCTCTTAAGGCGATTTTTTTTGCTTGGACAACTTCACTAGTCAAGATTTTGACTATGGATAACTTACGGAAATGCCGGGTGATTGTTGTGGACTGGTGCTGTATGTGCAGAAAAAATCGTGAGACTGGGGGTCATTTTCTACTGCATTGTGAGGTTGCTAGATCGCTATGGGATGATGCCTTTAGAAGATTGGAGTTAGCTTGGGTTTATGCCTGCTATGGTGGTTGAGCTCCTGGCCAGTTGGAAGAATTTGGGCCGAATTCCACAAATCACAGTTGTGTGGAAGATGGTGCCTATATGCATTCTTTGGTGCCTATGGAAGCAACGAAATGAACGGGCTTTTGAAGATAAGGAGCGAACATTGGAGGAGATAAGATTGTTCTTTGTTAAAATTTTGTTCCTATGGGCGAATGTTGTAGATTGCAATGGTCTAGATTTTTATGATTTTATTGTATCTATTTCTTCCTCTTAACTAGGTGTAAACTCTTGTATACCCCCTGTATCCTTGGACTATGACTAGTCTGATTAATAAAATCTGTTACTTGTAAAAAAAAATGGTTCCTGATATTGTTTTGGGGTGTCCACAGGGCATTGCTGTTGCCGTTAAGTGTGGAGCAACGAAGGAACAATTTGACAGCACGGTAAGCTGAAGCCTCTTTTTTTTTTTTCGGTTTTTTGGTTTTCTCATTTCAAAGCTTTCTGAGAGCTCGTAACACAAGTTGTATCCTCCCATTTGTAACCATTTCTATTGACAGCTTTAGACATCAGCATTTGAGCTGGCTTTCTTTCCTTATTTTCTCCTTTGGCTAAATGATGCTGGTCATGATATAATTGATGATATTATGACATTGTGTGCCACTCAACGAATCATTTAAAAAGCAACAAGCCATAAAATGGTGTGGCCGCTATAAGGTAAGATAGCGGCGCATGTTGGCAAAGGATGTGCAAGTTAATTGTGTAATATATTATGGTATGATGGAGAGATGACGGGCTTGCAAGAAATTTCTAAAAATAGGCTAGGTAACATCTGAGACATAAATCTTTGATTGTAATGAGAGCCTGAAATAGCTCCATGGGAGCGGGCATATCCTTTCTAATACCCAACTCCATGGCAGTATACCCTTGCCAAGTGTGATTTGGCAATTATCTAGCAAAGTTACTCCATTACTCATATTTCCCTTCTGCATGTTTAATGTGTTTTGCTGGAAGTAGTTGATAGATATGAGAATTAAAGATATGACCAAGGAACACTTCTCTTCTCCAAGGGAAGAACAAACTAGACTCCAGTCTGTTAATCAGCAAATGCTTAGACCAAAATGATTATTCGCAGCGTCATGATTGACTTTTCTAGTTATTATTATTATTTAAACACGGGCGTTGTGTTTTGCTTTACCATCTCTCGTGAGAGTTCAATCCCGTGGCTTCATGTAGAAGGCCCTTGATTTTAATTGCTCTTTCGATTTCATAATTTATGACTCCTTTGGTATTGAGACAGTTTTGTGTGTTTATCCAACAGGTGGGAATACACCCTTCAGCAGCTGAGGAATTTGTGACCATGCGGTCAGTGACAAGGCGTATTGCCGCCAGTGGCAAACCGAAGACTAATCTGTAAAGATACAAATATGATGAATCTATGAAGAAGGAAAGAAGAGTGATAATATGCAGTTGAAAGGGGTAAAAATACTCAATGATCGTATGCAATAGAATCATAATTCATTAGGAGTACAGAATTCGTTTACAGAGAACGCTGTTCAGCTGCTCTCCCAATAAAAGGTTCATCAGATGTCAAGCATATGCAAGTGCTGTGTTGGTTCCACGTTATGGCAGTGTGAGTGAGTTCACATAATTTAGTGCAGAAAACCATGTTACTTATTCTTTAGATTATTTTATCATCTGCTGAATTTTGGATTGGATCGACAATCCCATATCTTCTGATTGATGGGGATTACAATATTATTTATTACTCAGGCCACCTTGTTTGAGTCCTCATTTTTATGAACAAGGCAAACTAGAGAACAATATCCCACTTTTTGGACTTATAATTCTCTCTCTCTCTCTCTCTCTTCTTGACTGTTTGCCATGTTTTTCACTGGAAAACAAATGACTGTACAGCAGCACTAGGTGGAAATTCTGGAGGAAAAGAAAAAGAAAGAAATCAGAAATGCAATACTACCAAAAAATGAATATTGGCAATTTTATTATCATTTGTAATAAGATAAGATATAATTAATATAATATAACCAAAGAATAATCCCTTTGCCACCACTGGGGTGGGAGTTACGTCGGTTTTTATTTTGTTCTCTCTCTACTTGCAATATTTATAGCAAACTTAAAAAGTAATAATAAAAAAGAAGGCAAGTTCAATGATTCCAGCTCTATTCTCCATCCCAATCCTCTTTATATGCTACAACAATTACTTGATCTGCGTGACTTCATTTTAACTTTTATCATTAATAATAAATAAATGCTCCATCACGAGACATCCATTTTATTTCAAAATTATACTGATCCACCTTCCTTCCGGTTTGGGTGTCATATGATATATAATGGTTTGGATCACTCGTTGCCGGTTTAGAAAAATTAAAAATGCATCTTCTCGTTGGATACAGAATCACGTGGCCTGCTGTTTTCATTACACTCTCGTTAATCCTCCCTCCACTTCAAATATCTCATGTCGTATGATATTTACCATAGGAAAAATGGTATTCTCATAAATAAACAATACAATCACTATAAGACATATATGTATAATTAATATAGGAGATGAGGGTAATACAATGCATATCATGTATGTCGTTTCCCTTCACATACATCACAAACTGTAAAGCCAACGCCCTCGCAATATGGACACTTCATTCCCTCGTCTACCCATTCCAGAAACTGCATCATAAAATGCAGTTTGATCATAAGATAATAATAATAATAATAGTCTTTGATAATGCTGGATGGATGGTATCAGATCAGAAACAATAAATAATAATATTGGTTCAATATCTGGCTCAGTAATCAATCCTCTTACCTGTGGTTCGATATTTGGCTCGCCTGTTCCATCACATTCTGCAAAAGAGAATTCCCAACCTTGGAGTTCAAATTTGTAACCTTTTTTCATGTAAGTAGAGGTAAACTTAAAAAATAAGTGTCTTTAATGGCATTTCCTATGTACGTACATGACAGGATTGTTTTCTTCAGCTCATTTTGTGAGAAAACCAAATCCTAAATACACGACCCCACCCCTACAACTCATTCCAAACTCCCCTTTTGATCACTAGGCCGCACCTGACAGGTTGTGGGAAAAATAACATAATAACTGTTTGCTTCCAATATTTTCAAGTAGATTATAGCTTTTTATCCCCCCAAAAAAACAAAAGAAAATAAAAGATTTTCCTGCAGACCCAGATGGCCTAGATACAGGATATGCACTATAGTGGGAGCGTCTCACTGCAACATCATACTTGTCCCCACTCAACTTATTAACTGCCTGTTGAAGGCAACTGATCTTCTGCATCAGAGGATCGGATGGCTGTGGTGGGACATATGTTGAGATGATAAGCATCTGCAGGAGGTAAGTGTCTCCACAATTTTAAATTTTAAGCCTGTTTCTAACAATTGACCTTTCATCATTTTCAAACTTGAAGATTCTCCATTGGTCCTATATATATATTAAGCATAAGTTATCAACTAATGCCCACTATACTAGTCATAAAATATCACTTTTGACCCAGACAAGTCTTTAAGGAAATTCGCTCAACTAATGAATCTGCTGTTAATTTGGGATTTATGGTTGGACAAAGAGCCCCTTCAAAGTATTTTCATTGTCAAACCTTTGTTTTTTTTTTCAGAAGAAAAAGATTGTTCTATCTATGGAGACTCAACTGGGCAGTGACAAAAATGTACCTGTGCACAATAAGCGGCCCTCTCCACGACAGGTAAGGCACTTTGTTGTGGCATCTTTTGTCTTGCTATTACCAACTTGTTTGTTCCTCCTAGCTATTCTAGAGGGTTCTTCCCATCGATTCTCTCCTAAGAGAAAAACTCGGTGTTGGGATACCTCTACTTCTGTAACACTTTCTTCATTCACAACTTTCTGCTGAAACTCTGAAACTTCAGTTATAGCAGCAACCGGAGCTCCATTTGCACCTACCTGAAAATCAGCAGGATCCTTGACTATAAATAGAAATCTGAACACAAATTCATGATATGTTCTTTGATTCCCTATTAATACAATATGGGCACAATAATATCTTTGCACGCATGATAAGTTCAGAAAACATAGGTGAAAAGAAAATAAAAATGATAAATGTTTGTCATTAGAGAGAGTTGCTCAGTTTAATAAAAAATAGATGTTAACCCGCCAGTCACTAATCTGCTCATCATGCCACCATCACTATAAAACATACCAAAAGGAAAGGAGAGAGAGAGAGAGAGAGAGAGAGAGGGCCACAGGTGGGGGGAGGCATTCAGGAAGATTACTCCAAAATGGGGCATATGTTTTTGCACATTTTGGGCCCCTATGCCAAATTCAGAGCAATGTTCCCTTCCAATTCCCATATGGTTTCAGCATCAATCTCTTATTAAGCCAGCCAACAAAATAAACACAAAATAAAAGGTAGTTGAAAGGCAGTCCATTATCATCTAACATGTGCTCCCATGCCATCTTCAATGTTGGTTAATCTGTGAAATCACAACATGCAGCTTGTGTGTTGCCACCAGCCTGCTGCTTGAATCATCCCAACAGTTCAAATATGCATTCTTTTATGTGGATCCCCAAGCATATGGGCACATGGGCACAAGAAGAGCTATATATTTTTCAGAAAGGCATTGGTGCCAAATGTGGCAATTTAATGAGAACTCAGCCAACATAGTGCCTTAAGAGAAGCACAATAGTAAAGTATTTCATCAATAGAGATGTCAACATACCTTCGGTGAAACAGACACATTGCTGTCCTTCTGATCTGCATCTGTGTTTGAACGAGCACCAACAATTTGTTGCTCCGTAAATAACCTTTCAAGAAGCTCTGCAGTCATTATCCCGTCTTCAGTGGCGCCTAGTGTGGACTGTGAAACAGTACCACACATTATCAAAACCATAAGACAGAATAGAAAGACAGCATGAAAATGAACGATTAAGTCATTTACATGTTGGACATTCTACTAGGAAAACTTCATCTAATCCTAGATGATTCTGCAGCTTTTCCGTCTATGTAAGTTCCATGTTATGACAATTTGCAACTTACTTGCCAAGTCTTGACTGCACGTTCTGTCCCACTTGAGAAACTTGAATATTCCATGTCTTCCTCACCCGAGTAAAATCCCAATTTTTGTAATGCTTCCTGTCATGCTCACAGGTCAGAACACAAGATATGCTCTTTCAGTTTTAGTAATACAAGTGAGTTGTGACAGCATGGGGCAAGATGTAGAACACGAAGAACTGCAGAAAACCAAGCATGAACATTACAACTCGCCCCGCATCAAACAACCCAGAATTTGAAATACAAATTTATACGGTTTGGGGATTTACTGTGCACAGCTCTACTTTAAGATGAGATGCCTGAGAAAAATGAAGGATTTTTCAATGCAAGAGAAACTTAAACTAATCTCAAACCACAAAGTTCAGCTTCAAAAATAAATAACATAATCATTATATAATATCATGTTCAAAGGATGATGTTTTAAGTTAATCTGTAACCTACCGGCCAATTATCATACATCAAACATTCCTTATATTTCTTTCTTTATGACAGTTCCATATATTAATACAAGATGATTAAAGCAAGAGATCACAATATTATTCTCTGGTATGATTGATGGTTCTCAAGTTCATCTTCGGTCAAGGCAATTTGACTCAAAGTTCTTCAGCACATTGGAGCATTTTGGGCTTCAGGAGTGGCAACAAATCCACATTTATGAGTTTTACCATTTCGGGGTTTCGCAAACATTTATAATTTTTACCATTTCAGAACAGTTCCGGCTTTCCGAACTCCCTTTTTCAATTGAGATTGGACTCTTTCTGTACATTTTCTACTTGCTAATGCATTACACTTTTTATTTTACGTCCAGTATAACTAAAACAATCTGTAGCGTTCATCTCTCTAAATTAAGGAGGCAACTTTTAGTAACATCAATTATTCATCTGTTGCTGGTTAGTACCCCAAGTAGCCAAAGATCCAGATTTAAAGATACTACCAACTTTCAACAAAGGGATATTAATTTCTGGCACCTTACGTTTTATTTTCTGGAAAAGTAATCTCTGGCACCTTACTTCACCTCAGAACGTTCGTATTTGACAGAAGGAACAAAAATATAAAAGTGAAACGGGAATTTAATTTGACAATTCCTAGCATGGTATTAGGTGCCAAAGAATATTTTCATATATGCCAATTACATACAAGCCAAGGCCATCGCATAGATTTTTAAGATAATTCAAGGCCCTAGCTTAGTTGACAAAGCATTGCGGTGGCTTCTTAGCAAACAAATACATGTAGCATCAGTCTAATTCGGCAATATATGTACTTGACCAATTGACTTACCTCTTATAGGGAACAACTCACCATGAATGTTTTCGAATTATAATCAACTTAGTTAGTCCACTTACTTGTTCTCCAAGTATAACAACCTCATCACAATACACCATGACTGTTTTCGAATTAGAATCAATTTAATTGGTTCATTTATTCGTTCTTCAAGTATAACAGCCTCATGTAGTTATGGCATGGCGGTTGTTTAACTCTTCCTTAGAATCCTTACTTTGACATGCGCTAGTGACGTGATATTTTAATGTGCTTGTTACTTCAGACATCTCTTTTATACAAAAAAAGAAAACTATAATCGCAAAAAATAAAAAAAGTATATGCATCTATAAACACACACAAAACATAGCACAAAACACAAAACTCGCCTTGTAATTTCATAGTAGGAATGATTGCAAGCAGACCTGCAACGCTCGAACCTCATCTCCTTCCGATCCCTTCCTCAGCGTCTTTCTCGTCTTCTTTGCTACGTCCTCCGAAACCCTGACCACCTCCTTATCCACCACGACCACCTCCTCCTTCTCCTTCAGATCCTCCTTCTCCAACAACACCATCGGGCTCGCACTCGAACTGCTCTCCGCGATTAGACCTTTCTCCTTCAGCACCTGCAACAACCCCGCAATACTCGAGATAGTTTCAGACACCGACGCCCCTCCTCCTAGCGTAGAGTTCTGGTGCTCAAGGTGTTGAATTCTAAGCTTGAGTTCAGCGATTTGGCAGAGCAGGGAGTCGCGCTCGCCGGCCCAGCGCCGTTCCTCGCGGAGCCAACGTTGCTCCTCGCGAAGCCAGCGCTGCTCCTCGCGGAGCCATCGTATCTCTTCGCGGTCATAGTCAGAGTGGTTGGTGGAGCGGCAAACGTGAGATTTGAAGGGCGAAAGCGAAGATAGTTTGGGAAATGGGAGGAGGAGAGTGGTGTGGGGAAGAGCAAACGGTTTGAAGTGAAGACTGGGGTTCAGAGGGAGTGAAAGAGAGGAATACATGGAAATGTGAGTGAGAATAAAAGAAGAGAAAGAAGTGGATATCGCTAGTGTTTGTTGTGGGTGATATAGATATCAAGAGAATTTTAAGAATTTTATTTTGAACAATGCTCGAGCTCCCGCTTTGACTCCCGCTGGCCTCTAATATGTGTTTTATTATATATTTTATTTAGTCTTTTTTATATAAATTTTTTTAACAATTTTAAATATTTTAAAAAAATAAAAAAATTACAATATTATTAAAAAATATTATCTTAAAAAAATCACGATTAAAGAAATATTTTTTAATGATTTTCTTTTACATTTTAATTAAGAAAGTGTTTTTAATGATATTTTAAATTTATTTTATTTTTTAAAAATATTAAAAAAATCTATATAAAAAATAACTAAAAAAAAAAAATTCATGAAAACACATCTAGAACTCCAGCGGGTGTAGCATTGTCCTTTTATCTTTGTTTGATGGGGGAAGGGCCGAAGGGGGCGTTTGAACCACATGTTTGGTACCAGGTGGCGGGAAGCTAACCTATTATGGCTGAGCTAATCGACCTGGGATTGCAAACTTTTCGATTTTGTTTGAAGATAATTTTTTTTTTTTTTTTTTTTTTTTTACTACGAAAAAATTATACAAAAGTTAATAGAATTTAACGTAATATATTAAATTATAAAATTATTTTTAATTTTATATATCATATAAAATTATTTCATTTTATAAATTTATTTTTATATTCTCTATTATTCGTGTACACTTCTCTTAGTTGAAAGTTTTGAAGATCCATCGTAGCATTCTCTTGTACTCAAGTTTTTTCTAGTTAAAGTTTAACAGATTATTTACAAGTTTGGTTAAATCATTAAAATTTTATTATTTTATTTTTTGATAGTTTCTTTACTTTACCATTAGAATGATGATTCAAGAACCTAGAATGCAAGCAAAATAATAAAAAATTAGTCAGCTGACAGTTATTTTAGCCAGTTTTTTATTAATGTAATGCAGCACCATTTTCATCCAATTCAGTTAAAATATGCATAGCTGCTAATATATTCATTATAGATAACGTGATGTCCCCGAGAGGAAATCTGACTATTGATTATCTTCTTGTCTATTGAGTGAGAAATTTTATTACAAAAATTTTATATGCAGTTATTTTTGTATATTCTTTGTACTCTCCACTAATATAATTGTCTGCATCACTCTTTTTATTATAAAATAACTATTTTAACCATTCACATCAATATAATATATAAAAAGTATGTAAAATAACTGTACGTATCAAAACTCATTTTATTATCATTTTCTCGTTATCCTTTCTTTAAGCAGACAAATAAAAGATAACAAATAATTTCTTAATTATTTAATATCAAATCATGTAATTATAAAAAGATGATGGTAAAATTGGGATGCTTATTGATTCAGCTAGTCTCCTTGTTCCTCTTCAACCTTAGGCATCTTGCAATACAAAAGATCAATGGAGTATTTTCGATTCATTTTTTAAAACATATATATATATATATATATGATACCAAAACAGCGAAAAGAAGGAAATAAATAGAAGAATTAAAATAAATTACACAAAAATTAAATTATGCAAGTACAAAATAAACAGGCGGTTAAACCAACCATATGCATGTATGATTATGTAAAATTAGTTGTAATAAACATATAAACTTTATTAAAATTAGCAAGTTTAAAGTAATTACAGGTGCAAGATAGTGCAAATTTGTACTTACAGAAATCAGGGTAAATAAGGAGACTCAAGATTAGGGAGAGAGGATCAGAAATGTTTCTCTCGAATGTGAGTTCTGCCTTAGCTCAAGGTAAGATTCTCCTTTTATAATATAAGCAGTTCCTGTTTACAATCATTAAAGTAAAACAGTAAATCAATCCGTGAGTGAACAGTAGGAACTGTTTAGGCACGGGCATAGGTGGTGTTATCATCCTGTCTTCCAGCTGTCTCTGAGGTAGCTGCTTTGGGCATAAGATGACAAAATAGCATTTGGTCGTCTAGTTGTCTTCCAACTGTCTTTTGAGGCGGTTGCTTTGGATACTAGACAACAATTATCTCAAAGTAGACTTTGGTTAATCTTATTTGAACTTAAGTAGTAGTCAATCATCTTCCAGCTTTGGAATGCCTTTTGAATCATGACCAAATATGTTACTGTATGAAACCTCTAAGGATGCTTCTGAATTCTCTTTGTCTTCAGAATTATTACTCGAGGACTTAGACAGTTGTTGTTTAAGCAATTTTATTAAATATTTTTTACCAAGTCTGTTGAGGATATTATCTTTAGTAGATTTAGAAGATTTCTTTGAGGATGGGCCAGTGGCTTTTCCTCTTGCTGAAGCAGTTGGTAAATTAGAGGCCTGAATCACTAAAGGGTATTCAGGAACAGGTGAACCAGATTTAATTGCAGGAAATTCCTTTTTGTCTTGTAAATCAGGGGCGACTTAAGAAAAATCTTTAATCATCTGGTTGATTACTTTATCAATATATCCGAACCTATCCCACCATTTTGTGAAGTAAGGTCGGTAAATTATATTAGCATTTTTCTCATAAGTCCATTTGAAGATCCACGTTAGTTTGTAGTTCTTGCAGAAATGGAGCTCATAAGGAAATATCATTGAATGCCGGTTTAATTTTGTACCAGTAACTTGTTGGTAGAATGTAAAAGCTCTAGCGAGCTACTCAGGAAGATTGTCTGGAATTAATCCAAATTGGTCCCACCATTGTAGAAACCAATAAGGGAAAGTTCCTTTGAATCTTGTATCAAAATTGATGAACCATGAATGGCTCATATCAGGTACCTAAAAGAACATGAAACGTTTCCAGACAGTTATATAATCAAAGTAATTATAACTCAGTGCAGAGTCTAAGAGTCTTTTGGGAGTCCATGGGTTTGTTCCTCATTCGGCCTCTGTCATGACTCGGAGGATATAAGCACTGTGGTAGATTAGTTTGGTGGAATCATTCTTATCATAAATGAGTTTTATGACAAGAGAGTTAGTGAGAATCAAAATACTGGAATAATACTAGAGATTTTTGGAGGAATCTTCAGGTTTCCAGTGGAAATTGGGGAGAAAATAGGAAGAAGCTATTTTAAACGGATCTGTTAAATTAGAACGGTTAGGTTATATATAAAACAGATGGGTAATAAATAACTTCTTCATATATTCAGATTTTCCTTTTGGGAGGAAAAACAGAGGAGTAATTAAAACATGTGTTTTTGATGCCACTGTTTTCGCATATGAATCAAGAGTTGTAGAAACCGTAGACGTGAAAGTCACTGGTTGCACAATTTTACCAAGAGGTGTGAACCTATTAGCAATATCTAGTGCTGTTGTTGAGGCACTAGGCACAGTGGTGGATCCAGACTCATTCTTGATGAGTTTTATACTGGGTATTGGAGGTAGGGGGTTTGCTCTCTGTTTTTCTTTTCCTTTCTTCTTGCTCACGCTCATGGTTGGGTGTCTGCAAGAACTCTCTAGTAAGAAAATTAGGGATATAATTATTAGTGTCTTTGATGTATTCAATATCAAAATAAAAAATACTTAAAATATCTTGTCATCGTGCAAATATATGTTTTGATACAATGTTTTCAACATTTTGTTCTAAAACAAATTTAGCATTCATGCAATCAATTCGAAGTAAAAACTTCTTGTTTAACAAGTCAGATTGAAATTTAAAAATACATAGTACTATAGATAAAATTTCTTTTTTAATAGTACTATATTTTTCTTGTCCAGGATTTCAGGTTCCAAAATGGAAGCGAACAATTTGTTCAGGAGAACCTAGTGAAACAGTTTGTTTCAGAATGCCACCATAACCAATGTTTGAGGCATCTGTTTCAACAATTTTAAAAGAATCAGAAGTGGGATACCAAGGCACGAAAGGGTCTTAATGTGTGCTTTGATTTTCCTCACTATTTTTGTATGATTTCTGTCCAATGAGGAGGATGGGAACGAAGTCGTTTGAATAAAGGGCGACATTGTTTCCTCATATCCTTGTAGAAATTGGCAACATAATTGAGAGATCCTAAAAACCTCTGCAATTGATTTTTGTTAAGAATAATATCAGGGAATTTGTCGGCAAAATCAATGGCTCTTTGGATGGGCGTGATTTTCCCTTCAGAAATATCATAACCAAGGAATCTGATCTTGGTTTAAAACAGTTTGATCTTTTTCGCTGAAACGACAAGACCATTGATTCTAATGATGTCTAGAAACGAATTCAAATGTTTTCAGTGTTCATCAATAGATTTAGAAAAAATAAGGACATCATCTATATAGACGATGGTAAAAGCAGAGAACGAGTTAAAAACATCGTTCATGATATGTTGGAACTCACTAGGGGCATTTTTGAGACCGAATGGCATTACATTCCATTCGAAATGACCAAAAGGGGTAACAAAGGCTGTCTTATACTAGTCTGACTCGGCTATCTGGATTTGCCAAAAACCATATTTGAGGTCAAATTTGGAAAAAACTACAACATCATTCAACCTATAAATTAAGTCATTTTTGTTGGGAATAGGGTACATAATCCACTGCAAGACTTTGTTCAAGGGTTTGTAATTAATGACTAGACGATGGGTACCTCTTTCTAGTTCTGCATTTTTTCGTACATAAAAGGCTGGCCAAGACCAAGGGGACATGCTGTCTCTAATTATGCCCTTATCCTTAAGGTCTGCAATTTTTTTTTTTTGCAAAATTTTAAAGTTTGACTATTCATCTGAATGAGTTTGGCTTTAGTGGAAATAGTGCTTTCATCAAAATTTTTGATATAGGGAAGAGAAACAATATGTTTCTTCCTATACCAAAAAGCATTTGGTAAATCAGAACAAACATCAGAAACAAGACGCTTGTTAAAATCATCAATTTTTGAAATTAAAATTAGCGAAGATAATTGTTCAGAAATCTTTTTATATCTGATTTCTTGTTGAAGGAAATTCAGATGTTTTTCTTTTGCAAAGAGCAAAGATTTCAAACTTTTATCTCGATCAATCTCTTGACGAGATGCAAATTTGAATTTGACTTTTTGACCAAAGGGGTCGGTTGTAATACCGTCTTTTTCAGTCAGAAAATGATATAAAGCAGAAATGAATGGAATGTCTAAAATCACTTTATCAGACATATTTCTAACTAAAACAGAGGGGATTTTAAAGCAAACATTGTTTTGACAAACATGAGCATTGTTTAGCTCATATGTGATTTTCATCTGAGATCCATTTGCAGAAAATAATCTCTCAGAGGATTTTTCAAAATATTTGCTAGGACTGAGTCCTTCCTGAATACAATTCAGGTCTGATCCAGAATCAATCATAGCAACAACAGAAAATTGAAAATCATGGACGACTACAATGGTGAGCCTAGAAAACCATTTTGGAGGAATGGTATGATGGATCAAATAAATCTGATTATCAGTAGCTAACTTATGTTGGCTTGAATCAGAATCGTTTGTTTGCTCATTATCAGAAAGAATATCCTGATCAAGTTGTTTATCAATTTTAAACACTAGAAATTCTTGTTTTAAAATCTCATTTTCAGACTTAAGGTTGTTAACCTCAGATCTGAGTTCAACGATTTCTTTTTTAACAAGATTTATTTCATATTGTAAATCATTTGTAGAAATTTCCTTGGATTTTTTCTTTTGAAATCTTTCCAAGGTTTCTTGAAAACTAATCCTTTGCTTAGAAGACTCTGGTTCTTGGCGAGCCATAGTCTTTCTTAATTTAAGAAGATATTCTTCCTTAAGCTCAAGATTTATTATAGGTTAGCAATAGGTTTTCTTGTTATTCAAATTTAAATAAGACATGAATTGTCTTACCCTTTGTCTAGCAACAAGTATCCTTACAATTGCAACCTAACTTAGGATCAGTAGAATCTGGAGATTCAGTTTCTGAGTGATATTCTAAATCACTAGAACTGAACTCAAGGATATCAGATGATGAAGACGAAGCTATTTCTAGGAGTTGAAATAGTTCTTCTTTATCATTGTTATCAATATTCAACTGATTAAACCTATTTTTTAGTTTTTTGTCTTTTCTGGCTTTCTGGGGGCATTTATCAGCAAAATGTCCTGGATTGCCACAAATAAAACATTTTCCTTGAGAAAAATCTTTAGAGTTCTTTTTCTTAGAAAATGGCTTAGAAAATGGTTTTTTATAAGTTTTCTTATAAAATTCATCACGGGGTTTTCTCTTGATACCACCATGAGGTTTAGAAAACTTGTGCTTCCTTTTAGAGAGAGCTATAGCAGGAAGTCCAAATTGTTCACAAAATGTTCTAATTTCATATTTGGCTTTCTTGCTATTTCTCATTTGCTCACGAAGCATTCTTTGATCATTACATATACTAATACCAAATTTCTTAATTACAGCACAGATATCACCATAGGTGTATGTATCGTAATTTAGAGACCCAGCAATAGTAAATTCATCCTTCACTTTGTAAGCGAACAAGCGAGGTAATCCATCAATGAATTTTTCTTTCTAGTAAGGCTTCTGACTATCATCTCGAAGTATTACTTTGGAAATAAAAACATCTTAGTACCATCTATAATCAGACATCTGATGACATCTAAGATTATTTAACTGGTTGCTGATACGACTAGTTATATCAGATAGTGTGTCAATAAAATACTTTAAAATTGTATAAATCAAGGTATTGACTCCATTAGATTGGGCAGATCCAATGGATTCATAAAAAATAGGTAATCCTTCATCATTACACTTGACAGCGTTCTGAATAGTTTCCTTTGCATCTCTGGTTAGGTGTTTATCCCACCAGTTTCTCAAAACACCGGAAAATCCTTGTGTTAAAATCTTAACAATATCAAATTGCCTAATATTGTTATTTACATAAGCATTTGCCACAAGAGATATTTTATTCATAGTATTCATAATTTCTTGTTTAGAGAAACCATCAATATTCCACTCGTAGACCTTGTCGGCAGAGTAAGAAGATTGGCTTTGAAAAACTTTTTCTTCAAACTGTAAATCAGGAGGAGTAGGCCTGGAATACCAGTTTTTCGTTAGACTCATTGGTTTGGGTCCTTTTGAAGAAAATCTAGCTATTTCAGGTTTTAAAACAATATCTTGAAAATTCTTTTCAAGTAAATCAAGATTCTTTTCTTCAGAAGAGTGATCGTTAGAAGACTCATCTGTAGTTTCAATAAGAACTTCTTCTTCTATTCCTTTGTTAGACAAAACACTAGTAGAAGGCTGTTCCTTTTTCAGATCATTAAGCATTTGATCAATCTTTTCTAAAGTCTTTGCCTGTGGATTTTTAAAGTCAATTTTGGCTTGAATTTCAGGTAAGATGATCAAAAGTTTTTCAATTATTTTCTTTGGTTGATCTGTAGTCAAAACCAAAGGAATAGGATCAGGTTTTTCAACATTTTCTTCAATCCGATCTAACTGTTGTCCGATCGTATGAAGAGCAAGATTCACAAAGTTATTTTGAGAAATAATCTTTTTTGTTTCTTTAAGAATCTTGTCATTCTCAGGATCTTTGGAAACAGTTTCCGAGATTTTGAAAGGTAAAGCAGATATCTCAACCCCTTTATGGGTGATGAAAACAGTCTCCAAAGGTGGATGGCTAGACTGAACTATCATTTTACCTTCTTCCTTGACAAAATCAGTTTTAACAACATTTAAAGTATTGTTAGAAACATAAATATTTTTAACAAAATCAAAGAAAAGAATATGTTTTTGCTACTTATTCATTTCTTCTTTCCATTTTTGTTTAACACGTTGTTTTTCTTTTTCGGAATACTTTGAGTGATAAGCTTTTCGCCTAACACTATTTTTGGAAAGTTTATATTCTTCAAAAAGATAAACAAGATCAAACGCAAATGGTTTGTTCAGCACAGTTAGACTGTGATGAATTTGAGGTGTAACAGGAGCTACCATATCTGAAGCTGTAAGTGATAAAGATGAATTATCATCTTCTTTATCAGCTTCATTATGAATAGGCTGGTTTTTAGAGGATCCAGTATCCTGTGCAGAATAAAAAGCAGAAGTAACCTGAGAGGACGTAGAAAGTCCTTTCAGTTTTAAAACAGGATTAACAGGTTGGGCTGTTTTAACAGAATCTTCTAGAAATTATTTGAGATTTTGATCTCTTCTTACTGGAATTTCTGACCCTGCAAAAGAAGAACTGGATCCAGCAAAAGAATTTCTTCTTAGCCCTGGAGATCTAGTCTGATCAAAGCTTATTTTAATAGTTCCATCCAAATACTGTTGAATGTTACTTGGGTAACCGTCAACAGGGTTTCGAGGGATAGGAGGAACTTCTTTTCAAAATCCATTCTTTGGGAAGAATTATATCTTTCCAAAAAATCATTTTTGGAGTTGAAACATCTACACCTGGGGTTGAACTCTGGATCAGAAGAGTTTTTCCCTGGATGGGTTTTGCAATTGCCTTTGGATTTAAACTCGTTTTTAAAAGACGATAATAAATCCTGTAAATCAAAGTAAGGAGTTTGCTACCCTTAAGCATATCATATCCAGAAGTTAAAATGTTTAAGGTCAAACATTTTAAAATATGTTTATCATCAAGAACAAGTGTTAAATCAGGATAACAATTAAAATGGACTGGTCCATCCGTTAGAGATGATTGGATCATTCCGAGAATACTTGTTTCAAAATTATTGAATCTAGCATCCCTTAAACAAAATAATACGGATGCATTGATGCTTCTCCTTGTTAAAGGTTTGGCAGCAATTTGGATAGATCCAATATGAATATATCTAAAACCTTACTCCAAGAATTTGGTTATCTGTTTTTCTTGAAAAAAATAACATTTTTCTTGAGTTTTGGAAATAGCATAAGTTTGTGCAACAGTATGCACGCAAAACTGTGTATGCATAGATCTCTCAAACCAATTGGTTCGATAGATCGTGCTAACATCAAGTTTTAGAATCTTCCACAATCCCAACACAGACGATTTTGATGCTTCAAAAGCACAGTCTTCCTCATTAACTATGTCAGGCGGCATAACCTACCTGAAACTAATTGTTGAATTGAATCTATTTATCTAACTCATTTTGTCTTAAAACAACACCGACCGTCACATCTCAGGGGTCTGTGAACTTACCACTCTCGGCCCTCGGGTTTGAACCTATAACTGCCCTACACTCTCGCCTTCCTGGCTTTAAATCGAAACTTATACCTTTAGGTTCCTGACCTACTTGTCAGAAGATGATCTTGAATCAACTAAAATAAAAACTCCGGGTGGAGGTTGTCCGAGCCATATATTGACTCGGATAAAAATTTATTCATTATTATAAGTATTGCGAGGAAATTCAAAGGAAATGATACATTATGAAAATTGTGTATCAAATAAACGGATGAATTGGGTCCACTCGTGACATAATTATTAGTTGGATCAATTATATTTGTGTCAGATTCAGATTGATTCAGGTTTAATTATACTGGACTCTAACCCTATTATTCATATCGCATTTATGGGCCATGTCAAAGAGTACCAACCCTATATCCAAGCATAACATCTATCATCTGGTCGGAAAAATTCATATATATCGCTCTCCGGTGTGCTGCCTACCTGGCTCATCAGAAAAAGGTCAAATGCTAACATGACATGACGCTCTACTAAGAAATTCAATTTAATGTTTCAGGTAATAAAAAGATAGATAGGTTGGACACCCTCCATCAGACACTTGGATATGCACATGCACACGTGACTATGTATCATTAAGGGGAAATAAGAAAAGAATCAAACTTGCATTTTCATTATTCAGAATCTCAGAAACAAGAAAGATGATCCAGAAGATAACCCACCAAGTACCACATCGACGCATCATCTCCATGAATACCTAAATGCACATCATCATAGAATTCTCATCCGTCCTCCTCCCACCCCATGCTACCTGTACTGTACCATTTTTTTTTTTTTTCTCTCTTTTGGCTACAAACCCCTCTTTCATTGATCTAGCCGCCACAGATAAACCAAGAGATCTTGTTAGCTAGAGCAACCGGTTCAATACCGTATAATAACTAAGGAATGGTATCCATAAACTTAAACATGGACATAGGTAACGATGCATCTACAAAACACCCATGTAAAATAGGTTCAGGGAAGACATGGCCTAATCAATCATCTCCTTTTCAAGCTTAGTCGAGCTTGACGTTAGAATACAGGAGGGTGTCCCTTGCAATGGGCATATTGAGAAGGAAGTATACCTGCAGACAAAAAAAGGCAGCAAAAAATGATGATGTTGCCACTTAATATACAATGTCATCCACCTAATCCATTCAGTTAAAACATAACAAAATTATCATAGTGAATAGCTTCAATGACACCGGGTCTTTTACACTCTCCTCCAATGGAAAGCTGCCATGCTAGCTTCCACAAAATAACCAAAAAGCACTCTCTCAAGATCCAAACTCTTCTTAAAAGGGTAACTTAGAAACAAAATTATTGAATAACATTGACAAAAAAAAAAAAAAAAAAAAAAAAAAAAAAAAGAAACAACTAAGGGTGGTGGAAGAACCACTGCTTAAGGGAGGTGGCCAGCCACCCGAAGAGGGTGGTTCATCCACCCAGCCACTCCCATGGGTGGTCAACCCTTTTTTTTGGATGGGGGGTGGGATCGGTCACCAAGAAACACCCCACGCATGGTGGATCTCCCAACATGAAGGGGGAACCTGTAAGGTGGCTTTGCCTATGACCCTGCACCTGGTGGATCTCTTCACGGCTCACGCCATGAGGATGGCTGAAGAACCACCTCACGTGAGGTGGTATGCCTACTTGCCTATAACCCTCTGTGGTGGCCTACCCCTAGCCACCCCACATGACGGATGTCCTTTTTGAATATTCTGTGTGAAGCTGATGTCGTAATTCTCCATTGGAGGGTGTACATTGCTGAAGTTATTTCCTTGGGATAAATACACTTTGCAGTTTGCACCCTCGAACTAGAAGGAGATTCACATTTCATATTTAACACATTGATTTCAATTTAATTTGTATAAAGCATGCTGCTAGGCCTTTAGCACACACAGATCCTGTGTTGCATAGTGCGACAGTATTGATTTGAAACTTTATTTCTATTAAAAGTGCCACTAGGCCTTTATGAATATCCAATCTTACCCCGAAGAGAGTTGAAATGAGAAGAATAATTCCAGTGATCCAGGCAAGAGTCCGCCTAACCAACAACACTCGTGGATCAGTCATGTTGTGGGATCCTTCTGTATCGACCAACCAGCGTGCAGATGTCTGAGAAGTATACACCACATTCAACATCTTGTCTGACTCGGTGGTAGATGACCCACTAAAGAAGACAACTCCAACAATTTGACCTGCCATATTATCAATTAGCATTAATTTAAATGACAATAAAAGAATTAAAATTTCAACCAATTAATTACAAAGACGTAATCAACAATAAAAATCCCAAGGATGGCTGAAACTTCCTCAAAATCAGCTGATATCTTCCGCATAACAGCAATATGTACTTCAAAAGGGCGTACCATGCATGAAATGTACGTTTAGGTTCTTAAATTTACGAACTACTTTCCTATTCCACTTGCCTGCATGAATAGAACTTCAAGGAGATTGTAGAAACAGAATAAGAAAGTCTAACAGTGTCTACCATGTGGAGCCCATAATGTAAATTAGGAGTCTTGGTCAAATTAAATTGGTATCGCAGCAATGAATAGATACAGCATCATGGCATCGGAATAGCCACAATGCTAAATATTTATGAGTATGTAATTTTCAAATTACTAAGATAATTGACCTTGGTATGCTTCTTGGAATGAATCAAACATCTTGGACAAAGTAGCAAGTAATAGACCCACTCCATGCCTAGCAAAACCTTCAGATCCATAATGCTCTTGCAAAGCCTGTTCACACATGAATGATAAAAAAGATGCAGAAGTTAAAATTAGTAAATTACAGCGTAAGAGACGCACACATATCCACATATGAAGAAAGCATACATATTTAAGATTGTAGAATTAATTAACTTTCGCCCCAAGTTACTTATTAAAAAGAAACTTTCATCCCATGAATTTAAGATCATACAGGTTTCCTTCTTGTACAAAATGCCGGGAAATCTTATTGTTAAAACTTGTTTTCTTTCGAAACAAAAGGGAACTCATAATCTCAAAAGCTTGCTGAAGAAGAAAATCTGAATAACTCAACTTCAAACTTATCATACTACATTGGGATACAATGAATTTCCTATTAATACTGAAAAGCTCAATATTTTAAGCACATCAGCCAACAAAAAAAAAACAAAAAAATAAAAATAAAAAGAACTGTCAGTCCCCAACAACCAAAACTGCTATTTGGCTCATCCCAAATTGTGAAAAACATTCCCCAAGAGATATTGAGCTCCTCCCAATATGAATCCCCTATCATTTGATTCCTTAAAATTTCTCCATAATTACGAACAAGGTAACGGCAGAAGAAGTCTTCTTTAGGGATTTAGTATTTAATAAGCCAACCAAGCAGGTAATTGGAGCAACGTAATCCAGGAACCCCAGGCCAAATTATATATAAGACGAGTTGAAGCCATCAACAATATAGATAAACAAATGGGTTTCGTCAAATTTTCCAACTAGGACAAAGTAACCTATGATGTATCACAAATCCTCTCTTCCTAAAGGGACAAAGGGACACTCCTAACAAGTGAAAGGGCACAACATTGTGCAGCCTTTTTTTTTTTTTAATAAGTGCAACATTGTGTAGCCTTGAAATGGACTTTTCCAAGATCAAGCCTCTTGAATCTAACAACTACAACATGTCACGATAAAGCATCTATAAGGGGCTTGGCTGACAAATGTTTACCATCAATATTTCATAGAAGATGGTAACCATCATGGTTGAAAAAAGAATGAGTAAGATTACCCAAAGTCTTCAGTGAGTTTTTGGTAAAATTCACACTGAATTTTCATATTCAAAAATATTGTATGCAGCCCTCAAATATTTGATAGCAGATCTGGGAGTAAAAAAAAAAAAAAGAGCCAGATTCTAACACCAATGAGAGGAAGTGCATGAATGCTTATCCGTAACTGTCACACAAGATTCAGAGGGAGTTAATGAATTAGTGCTGTTTTTCTGTTTGACTTCATTACTCCTAAAAAGGCAAAAAAGGCAACACAATTTAAAATGGATGCTCAAGTTTACTTTTTTAGTGCTGTTTTTCCATTTCATTTCATTAGTCCTAAAAGATGCGTCTCAAGGACTCGAAGAACTGGCATATCAAACCTGTGTCCAAGACCCCAAAGCTTAATCCATGTTGGACACTCATATTTATGCCATGTTCTTGTGACTCAGACTCATATGATAATTAAGATGATACCACGCAGCAAATTGGCTGGCATAACCTAACATCCATATATCAAAACAAAAAAGGGGGTTATATATACCACCTTAATGCCATCAAAACAGCCCATTATCAACTCGGCTGGACTGTGAGCGCTTTCCACCAAATCTTCATGCAACTCTAGTGCCTTTTTGAAATTGCAAATGAGGGACAGAAGACTAGCAGTGAATTCTCTGTCTGCATTCTGAAAATGTTTGAAATTTATTTTTTCAAAAAAAAAAAAAAAAAAACACAGAAACTTGGTTATTAAAGAAAATAACATACAGTACAAATCTAGAAATCATAAAATTAATACACAATAAAAAACAGAACAGAATAAAAAACAATATTAAATCCTGTGTAAACCTTAGACATATGAAGATTCACAGCGGTACCATCTGCCAAAGGGATGGTTAACTCTCCATTTAATGGCTTCAGGGAATCAGCAACATAAGATCCACCCATCCAAGATGCCTAAACACAAAAGAAAAGTGAAACCTAAGTTTTCAGATGCAAACAAAATGAAAATGCAACATGAAAGAGATAAACGGGGATGGGTGGATGCCTAAACACATAATGAGATAGAAACCTAACTACCTAAGTCTTCAGATGTGAACAAAATGAAACAGCAACATGAAAGAGATAAACAGCATGCGAATGAAATGTAGAGGATGATAATGTCAGTCATGACTCACGAATTCACCAATTTCTTTGTCAGTGTAATCAACGAAGAGTTCGTCCAGATAAAAGACAGAGACTTTATTCTCATCTGTAACAATTCATACAAGTGATATGTCAGCATCTAATGATAAAATGATCTAGATGCAAAGGATTTTCATCCTTTCACAATAACTTAGCCAATCATAAATGTTAAAAAATGACCAGGTACCTGGAAGTTGAATGTCAGCAGCTTTCTCCAGACCTAAACTAACCTCTCTCATAGAGGAACTGCTGAACAGCGCATTAGCTGAGTTGACCACAAGCTTAGGATCTGCACATATAAATGCATTCAAACAAATACTAGGCGAACAAAATTAGTATAACACAATAATAACTGAGAGTTAAGTCCTCAAAATGCATTTTAAAACCAAGTGCAGAACCTGTCCCTTGAACGTCCAGCATAAAAACAGCACGAGGCCTATCAAATGGATTAGGCATGAGGACATCATTTAACTGAAAAAGACAAACACTGTTATAGACCAACCTTTCCAATACCAAAGACACAAAAGAACATAAAAGTTCTATTTTGAATTACTCATAAAATTATTTCAGTAACCTTAGATGAGCCAGCGGACGAAAGCGTTGAAGGTGGTAAAAAACCAAGCAAGACTGATACAGCAGCTCCAACTTCTGAGGGCAACATTGAATCAGGCTGTGAAAGTGGAAAAGATGGCACAGATGGTGAGACAATCATATTTGTTTTTTTTTTTTTTTTTTTTTGGGGGTGGGGGGGACCAATGCATTTAAATATAGGATCATATACAACCCTTGTCCAGAGTTCAGGTTACAATATAAAATTACTCTTCCCAATTGTGTTTGCATAGAACAATTGATCATCGATAACAAACGAATACTCAAAAATGTTCTACGCCACAATGATCAGAAATGAAATTGATACCCTCAAATCATCCCATGAACACCACTAAAATCAAACTAAGTTCAGGTCCAACTATCCGAGTTCGTTTCAATATTACATTTCTAGCTCTTTACAATAGTAGCTAGACCCGACATGCATCTAAATTAAAACTTAATAAAGTTCCTGACCCTGCGATATACATGTATTTCGAGTTCTTTAGACAGATTCAAACTAAAGTTTCTTATTACCATTATTACAGTTCCTCAGAAACCGGAAAATAGCAACCGATATAGCTAAAAGATTAACACAATGTCCCACAACAGAAAATACTGATCTAAATTAATTAATGAACGAATCAGGGAAAATAAAAGGTTATTAATTATAGGAATTACCTCAACGGCATCGTTAGATGATGGAGTGCGAAGAAATTGACGAGCGGAACTATCGATGAAGAAAACGGAACCAGTACCTTCAGCCTGGATCGAAAGCAAAGCAACATAAACAGAGAATTATCAGATCCAAAGCCATACCTTCGACACATACTCGTATGTATATATGGGTGCATATCAGATTGAGAGAGAGGGAGAGGGAGATAACAAACCCTAGCTTGAGAGCAGAGGAGCGAGGAGAGGATAAGCAGGAAGAACATGCTTCGAATGCGAAAATCCATTTTGGAGAGAGAGAGAGAGAGAGAGAGAGAGCGAGAGAGAGAGAGGGTGATCTGGTTGTTTTGGGAGGAGGAAGCAGACGATGGGTGGAAGTTTCGTTACCACTTGAGAAGGGAAACCGACGTCGTTTAGATAAAACGACAAAGTTTTATTTAACTCTTTTGGTCGGGATAGTTTCTGTGGGGCAATGGGTGTACAATCATCCAATTCTTGGACCCAAATTGATTACCCAATTTTTGGCCCATTAAATTTGGGCCTATTTTCAAGAAAATTGAAAAAAGAAAAAACCTCAATAATTTGGGCTTGTTTGGTTTTGCACCAAATTTAAAAAAATGTTTGGTCTACGTTGAAATTTTACATAAAAAAACTAGCGCAGCTTTCTATCAAATTGTAAAATTTTTATTATTATAAAGTAGATCTGACGTATTATATTAAAAATGTGATCAGTGTCTAAATTTCTTTGCATGTAGACTTAACACATCTCAACTTTTAAGTTTTAATTTAAGACAGATTATATCATATATCAACTTTTGTGCGTGTGTGAGCTATAGCTAGAGTAATTCAACTATGGTTTATGAATTTAATGGCTGCAAAGCTGGATGAACTTATCTGCGATCACATGAACATGAAGGCATAAATGATCAATTAACTATTCCCATCTTAAAAAGTTCAAATAGTAAATTTAAAATAAAAATATTATTTAATGTTTCTCTTTTATATATATAAAAAAAAATTAAGCAAAATAAATATCTAGGGAACGACCAAACGTTACTTTATGAAATAATTCACATCATCATGATTTTAGCGTTCCATCTAAAGAGATAAAATTGTGTGACGTCTAATTATTAATTAAGATAGATTATGTAGAATCGTTTGGTTACAGAAACAGTTTCATCTCATCTCATCATTACAGCTTTCTCAAATTCTAATATAAAATATAATAAACAATTTAATTTTTTTAAATCTCAAAACAATAATAATATTAAAAAATAATATTCTAATAATATTTTATTTAACTTCCATCTAAAACCATGTCATTTCATCTCATCTCACTATCCAAACGAAGCCGTAATCTTATCATATAGTGTGTATTGTGGAAATTAAACATCCTGGCGCTGTTAACCATATAATATATGTACCACATATGATTCCTAGAAACAAAAAATAGAAAATGCAACAGATCACTATGCTTGACAGAATGAAATCATGCATAGACAGCATAGGCGTCATCCTTCAAGGGGGGAAGGAACATGCTCCACAAGCATATTTAATCGAATCGTCGACAAGCCAAAAAGTTAATGAGACAACTAGAAAGATTAGAAAAGCAAAAATAAACTTTTGAAAATTCACTCTATATATCCATCTTTTCGCCCTACCATTTCTGCATATAATATATAGATCATGTATGCCCTTTTATCACGAGTCTTTCTCATAATTACTAAGCAAAGTGATCTTCGAGTCCAAGT
The DNA here is from genome assembly GCF_004785595.1 of Juglans microcarpa x Juglans regia. Lineage (NCBI taxonomy): Eukaryota > Viridiplantae > Streptophyta > Magnoliopsida > Fagales > Juglandaceae > Juglans > Juglans microcarpa x Juglans regia. The sequence goes on along the minus strand of NC_054594.1, from coordinate 16,130,961 downwards.
CCCCAAAACTTTCTTGTCAAGATCGCCACGTATTGTTGAAATTTACCCAAAATCATGCAAGTGGTTTTACAATACATTAATGCACTAAATGTGGGAACCCAACTGGTTTGGTGAGGATGCTTAATTGATTGATTGAGACTTCAAAAAAAATAAAAAGTGGATGATGCTCACCTAATTACATGATAAGTGCTATGTCTAACAAAACAAAAATTATAAAAAAAGAAGATTTATAAACTGATATTATTTAATATGGTATGTTAAATTGTAAAAGTGATAGATATTAATCTTGACATATCATATCAAGTAATTTTATTTTTATATGAAATATTTTTTTCTGTGGACTAACGTTTATAAATTATATTAAATGATAAAATGTCATTGTTTGTCTAAATTGCATTTGCACCCAGCAACATATGTATATATGAATCATATTTCATTGTTTGAACAGGGTGGCTTGCACCCAACTAAATCCACATGCAGCCAGCGACCACCAAGGATATATGGTGACTTAATACAAAACCAAGATTCTGGAAAACTCTCGTGCCACTACCATCGAGAGGATATGTATTTATAGAAAGGTTTACAAGAAATGGGAGCCGAGTACAAGTTGTCCCTTAACGTCTCCATGATATACAAGGTAAGTATAAAAGCTGGAAAGTAAATGTTTACAAAAATAACAATGCACAATATATTGCAGGTCCTTCAATCACGCTTGGTTTGATTTCAGTCATTGCTGTCACAATCGTTGACGGTAGTTTCCTTAATATGCCCCTTCAAGCTCATCGGACAAACATGCACGTTGAGCTTGTCCCTGAGAAAATTAAATCTGGCCGAGACAATGGGTTTTGTAAGTCCATCGGCAGGCTGGTCCTTGCTTGAAATGAATCGAACTTCTAGTGTCTTTTGTTGCACTTTTTTCCGGACAAAGTGATAGTCGATTTCGACATGTTTGGTACGTGCATGGAAGACTGGGTTGGTTGTCAAATATATAGCCCTTATATTGTCGCACCATAGTATTGGATGTTGAGGAATAAAGATGCCAAGTTCACGCATTAGAGACTGTAGCCAGAGGGATTCGGCTATGGCATGCGCAACTGCTCGATACTCGGCTTCAGTGCTTGAACGTGCTACCGTCTTTTATTTTTTGGAACTCCATGAGATTAAATTGTCACCAAAATAAATACAAAATCCAGAAGTAGACTTACGATCATCGGGGCATCCCGCCCAGTCAGCGTCTGAGTAAATAGACAATTGTGTGGAGGAGCTAGGCCTAATGAAAAGACCAAAATTGATGGAGAATTTTAGGTACCTTAAAATTCATTTCACTGTTGTCCAGTGTTCCTCAATGGATTTGTGCATGAATTGGCAAACCTTGTTCACTGCAAAAGAAATGTCCGGTCAAGTCAAAGAGAGATACTGTAAAGCTCCGACAACACTCCTATAATTGGCAGGATCAGAATGTGAGGCACCCGAAAATAATAAGAGTTTTTGGGAGGAAGACATCGGGGATGATACTGGCTTCACATCAATCATCTTCATGCGTTGAAGGAGGTTGTAAATATATTAACTTTGTGAATATATTAACTTTGTGACAAGAGGAGTCCATTGGCAACATGAATGGCTTTGATTTCCAAAAAATAGTTTAAGCTCCCTAAGTCTTTCACAGCAAAAGCACTGCTTAGATTGGTGATGAGTTGAGAGATGGAGTTGGAACTGGAACCAGTGATTAAAATATCGTCGACGTACACTAGGAGAAAAAGAGTATTCGAACCTTGTCTGTATATAAAGAAAGATGAATCGGAGCTAGAGTTGACAAAGCCATTGGAGAGGAGGTGCTCTTGCAGTCGATGGTACCATGCCCGCGGGGCTTGTTTCAGCCCATACAGTGCTTTGTGCAGCTGACAAACGTGGTTTGGAAAGTTGGGATGCACATAGCCGACGGGTTGATGCATAAATACCTCCTCAGTTAAGTACCCATGGAGGAAAGCATTTTGAATATCAATTTGGTGAACCTGCCATCGATTGGAAACAACACAACTGAGAACAAGTCTGATGGTGGTTGGCTTGACAACCGGTCTGAAAGTGTCGTCGAAGTCAATCCCTGGTTGTTGGTGATAGCCTTTCACAACTAATCGGGCCTTCCTCCACTCAAGGGAACCATCGGACTTGCATTTTGATTTAAAAATTCACCAGGAATCAATGACGTTCATGTCTGGCCTGGCAGGGATTAATAACCAGGTGCCATTTTTCATAACGGCAGTAAATTCTTCGTCCATGGCTTTGCATCATTCATAGTGTTTGGATGCCTCAGAATATGAAGAAGGTGCGTCAAGAACAGTACATGTAACAAGAAAGGTTTGCGGCAAAAGGTACCTGATTGTACCGTCTGTGAGCTGTTTCGGTTTCATTATATTATTCTGAGACCAGGTGGTCATTTGATGAAGTCGAGTTTCCGAGGGTGCAGCAGCAACGACATGTTCTACAGACGGAGAAGGAGAAGACGTGGGAGCAGTGGAGGTGGGAAAGGGGTCGGTGTTTTCTGGTAAGGAAGGCACGGTTTCAATGATGGGCGAAGATCTTGTATGGAGGACTCTGAGGAAGAAGAGTTAGACGATGTCGTGGGATTTAAGTTGGTATGAGATGTGTCGTTTGATGTGAGGGACGACAAATGAGTATTTGGGAGAGTGTCGTTTACAAGAATGGAGGGAGATTGATAGTGGGGCTTGACGAGGAATTGAGGTCAATGGATTTATTATGTGGGCTTGCGAAAGGGAAAGACTGTTCATCGAAGATAATGTGCCGTGAGACAAATATCTTGCCACTGGAAATATCAAGACATTTGAACCCACGATGCATGTTGTTAAAGCCAAGAAAAACACATTATTTTGATCTGAAATCTGGTTTGTGACAATTAAATAGACGAAGGAAAAGAAAACATGCACAACAAAAAAATTTTAAAAGATGAAAATCTGGGGCACATTTGTGAAGTTTTTCAAAGGGTGAAATTCCAAGTGAAGTGGTTGGGAGCTGATTAACGAGATACGTAGCCATGAGAAACGCATCATCCCAGTAAGCATGAGGGACACTGCTATGGGATAAGAGTGAGAGTCTTGTTTCGACTATATGACGGTGTTTCCGTTTAATGAACCCGTTTTGTTAGGATGTATGGGGACAAGTGACTCGGTGTTGAATATCAATTGATGCAAAATAGTTGTGTAGAGAGCGAAACTCTCCACCCCAATCAGTTTGAACCAAAGTTTTAAAAATCGTTTCGTACCGGCCGGTACGGTCGATATTTACCGTACCGGCCACTGGGCCGGTACAGATACTACCTGTATTTCGTACCGGCTTAAATATCGGCCAGTACCGGCCGTTTCGGCCTAAATTTCGGCCTGTACCGGCTGATATTTCGACCTTCATTTTTTTTTTTCATTTTTTCAAACTACAAATTCATTTTTTTACCCCCAATTTAGACTAGACTATTTATAATTTATATATATGTATGTATTTATATATAATTTATTCATATATAAACTATTATTTTAGAATATAATTGTTATATATATTTATATATATAATTTATTCATATATCGACTATCTCGAAACGGTACACGAAACGGTACCGGTACCGAAATATTTCGTTCCAGTGCCTTGACCGGTACGCCATCCGGTATGGTATTCAAAACATTGGTTTGAACAGATTTTATTTTGTAGGTAAATTGACGTTCAACCAGTTTTTGAAAAGAGCAAAATATTTTCATAACATCGGATTTGTTTGAGAGAGGGAATAGCCACATAAATTTGCTAAAATGATCAACAAAAGACACATAGTATTTATTTCCATTTGTAGACATTACAGGAGAGGGTCCCCAAATATTAGAGAAAATTAATTCAAGTGGTGAATTTGAAATAGACGAAGAATTTGAAAAGGGAAGACGATGACTCTTTCCTTGCTGACAGGCAGAGCATACACTCGACATTTTATTGGACGAAATAGGTAGGGAGAACTTGGAGATGAGATGTCGTACAGTCTGATAGGATGGATGACCCATCCGACAGTGCCAAACATCAAGAGGAGCACGTTGAGACATGAAGGTTTGAGGCTATCTTGTGGGAGTGGCAGTGGATGGAAAATTGTAGAGTCCGTCCCTAGTTTTGCAGTGTAGCAGAACAGTCCCAGTGCCTCGTCCTTCACCAAAAAAAAAGAGGAGTGAAACTCAATGTAAACATTATTGTCACGAGAAAATTAACTCACAGAAATTAAAGTTTTTTTAATCTGCGGTATATGAAGTAATTTTTTTTTTTTTTAGAAAGAGGACGGTACCTCAATTTTATTGATTGCCCTCACTTGTGGCGGAGGAAAACCGTGGTTACATCAAGAGGCCTGAGGGATACAAAATCAAAAGCCCAAAACCTAGACCTCAAAATTTAAAACATCCTAACCCAAAAAAACTGTCTAAAATTACAATCAAATCAAACAAGCAAGGACCAGAAAACCAATATAACCTACAAAACCACAGCATATGCAAATGAAAATAATAATATAAAACATATAAATCAAATGATACCTTATTATGGAGACAAAAGATTAGCCAGATCTTAAATACGGGAGGCCCAACTTGTCAGTCTTCAACATGCCTTTCAATAAATGAGGAAGCTGAGTAAAATTATTCTATGTCGCACTAGTACCTTCGCACCAGTACATGAAGTAATTGATGCAAAGAAAATGACTTATTTGGTGTTGAGAGAGTAGCAGTGCCAATATTCTTAATGAGTAAACCTGCCCCATCGCCGACGTGAATCTGATCAGTGTCGTTGTAAGGCTCAGAGTGCACAGTGATATTGCGGAAATCATTTGTGAGGTGGTTTGTTGAACCGGTATCAGGGTACCAGTTGGCATCGGTTGGTGACAATGGCAAGGTCAAGTAAGCTGCCATGTTGGGAGGAGTGCGTTGGTAGGCATGATCAAACCGGTAGAAGCATTGCACGGCAGTGTGCCCATTTTTACCACATACCTGACATGTAGGACGTGAGTTTGATGAAGTACTCAGTGGTTGGCCACCTCTCCCACGTTGGCTATGTCCACGGCCTCTATAGTTGGAGTTGAAGCCGTTAGATTGCTATTGGTGTGGAGAACGTGTCTGTGAATTAGATCTGCCACCTCGCGAGTGTCCATCATTTCGAGTAGCCACATTTACGGAACCAACCATGGCTTCTAGAGCAAATTGGTGCTGCTCAATCCTTAATTCAAAGGCAAGGAGATGATTAAACATCTCTTCACGCAAGTACGGGACGATTTGAGTTTTCCATAGGAGATAATTGTCTTTGGTAAGTTTAACAGTAACAAGACTGTGAACATTACTGGGGTTGACAGGGATTGAGGATGAGGCCATGGGATCGGGTCTGGAAGAAAGGACAATGGTCTTGTTTAGGCTCTGGATACCATAATACAAAACCAAGATTCTTGGAAACTCTCATGCCACTACCATCGAGAGGATATGTATTTATAGAAAGGTTTACAAGAAATGGGAGTCGAGTACAGGCTGTCCCTTAACGTCTCTATGATATACAAGGTAAGTATAAATGTTGGAAAGTAAATGTTTACAAAAATAACAATGCACAATATATTGCAGGTCCTTCAATCACGCTTGGTTTGATTTCAATCATTGCTGTCACAATCGTTGACGGTAGTTTCCTTAATATGGCTCAATGGTTTTTAAGTTTGGCATGTAGTAGTCTTACGTTCAAATCCAAATATAGATTCATCTTAAATTATTAATTAGTATTAATGATCTGCCTAAGGATCTATTGAGTTTTCTTGTGGGATTGGGATTTATGCTATGGTTCAAACTCTGACTTGAAGGAGTGCAGCTTTTCACCGTCTAGCTAGGCCCCTCCTATCAGGGTTCTCAGCAGATAGGATATGTTGGGCCATTCGCTTTCCAGTACTACAAGAACGAGATCCAAGAGTAAAAGGGATTCGCTAGTTCATGAGATTTGGGAGTGCATCTACATGTTACATCTATGTTACTAAAGCTTTTCACCCTGACACCGCCATAACAATAGAGCAAGCAATGCGGGTGGTAATGTATCATGTCAAAAGGCATCCATCTCATGGAGGAGCAACTCAAGAGGAGCAACTCAACAGGCCAAGTATAAATACCGACCAAGGTACGTACCTAAAAAGCTTAAGCTAATATATCACCGAATGATATAATAAAATTCTATTGACTTAAACATCAAAGGTATCCCTCACCACCCCGAGCCACTCTCATTTTCTAGTTGCAGGGTTGTAAGAACTAGTTGCAAGACTACGAAACGTGTCCTCAACAGAATAAAATTATGGTCACATTTAGGTAGAGAAGCCACCTCCGATTGCCCTCTTATCCTTCTTACTCACACAAAAGAATACGAATAAATATAATAATCCATAACCAGTACATATAACATTACAAGAAAACTGTCTATTTGCGATCAGTTATTTCTAGTAAAATGACTATTTTCAACTTAAATGAGTCATCGCAAATAGTCTTTTTTGTCGCAAAAATATGGTCACAAATATCTATTTTTCTTGTAGTATAAGTACGTTTAAGCAACGTACGTGCACGTATGACGCATGCATGCCCAATTAGGCTGAAAAGCAAATTACGTGCATAATGCATTATGATGCATGCATGTGTCTAATTTATATGTAGTAATTGAGATGACATATTTGACCAATTAATTATAAGATAAGCCATAAATTATGCACGCGTCCTCCATTATTAAAAGACAATAATTTTTTGCCTTTTTTCTTTTGGAGGGATTTGTAATTGCCTTCTTCCTTTTACTCTTTGCTTTTAAACATCGACTCATCCAAGTACTATCCAGCATGTTGATTTTGCCCAAGGTTGAGGGTGCATGGCTATATATAATTAGGCGAACTATATATATAATAAGTATGTAGCAGCAACTTTATCATATACCTAGCTAGCTAGCTAGCTTGTATATATTTTATCCATTTATTCCCAATTGATCACTTGTGTGGTGGCCTAGATAACAAGAAACCTAGCTTGATCTTAGGGCTATTTGGATACTTAGAATATTTTACTATATCTATAAATAGTAATGAAATCATTTGAGTTAAAATATTTTATTAGATTTTGAGAAATGAGAAAGAAAAAGTTGAATAAAAATACTATAAAGTTAAAAAAAAATTTTAATATAATTTTTGTTTTAAAATTTAAAAAAGTAGTATTATTTTTTGTGTTTTGTTTTAAAATTGAAAAGTGTTTTGTATTTGAGTATTGTTTGGGAATGAAATATCTAAGAATATATTAGAATATTCAAAAATAGTTGTGTTGCCAAATAGACCTATTTTTCCTAAATAGGATTAATTTACTTTGAAGAGAATCATGGAGGTTTAACATGCCAATTAAATGCTATATATATATATATATATATATATATATATATATATATATATTTCCTAATTAAGCGGATGATCATAAATAAGCTTTGATCCAATTAGATAATATATGTCATACAAGCACTGCATAGGTTCTAAACACACATAGTTGTGACTGGAGGCCCATTCCTCGTGGGTCACGAGGCCTTGGGCTGTCTACCCCATGGGCCTTTCTTGGTCATGGGTTCGACCCACTCTGGTCCATTCAACCTTCAAGTTACCTTGCAAATTCCTGTCACACGAATGCGGCAGGATTTTCCAATTTTGCCTTTAATTATTCCCTTTGGTTTCGAGTACCTACTTCATCGATATGCCTTCCCACATTCAGGATGGTGTGTGGTGGTTCACTCCCCATGTCCTTTCACACAACGCAAGTCACGGGATTTGATCATTTTCTATTTGCACCAGTGACACTTGTCGCATTCTCACTGGGACCATCTAACCGTCATTGCTCATATTTAAACTTATCTTTTCATATTTTTTTTTTTTCTGCCATCATATTCTCTCTCGAAACCCTTGTCGATTCTTGTTAATGTACTCTCCTCTAAACCCTAAATTCTCTTTCTTCTCTTCACCTTTGCCCTTCTCTCTGCTTTCAATGGCTCCACGCAACACTTCCCACTTTGGTTCTTGTGGCTCTTACGCTTCCTACCCCCAAGCCTATCCTTAAAAGGTTGGGGGTGGCAGTTCCTACCGCCCATATGACTTTGAGGTTAGTACATTTAAGCAATGTGTACGTAGTGAAGCAATCGATTTTAGGGTTTGGAGGCGCATCCTCTCCTTGGGGGGGTGAGGTTCTTGTCTCTTCTGAAGAGAGGCTAGATAATCTCTTAGACCAGTGTTGGTTGGTTTGAAGAGTGTCATGGAGGAAGATTTGGTAAGGCAATGGGAAGGGTTATACCTTACTGAGTAGGAAAGAAAGGAGATGATTCTTTCACATAATACAATAGAGAATGCGGTGAAACATGGGACAAAGGTGTGGAGGAACGAAGGTTGGATTCAATACTCAGAAGTAGGAACCAATAAATTTCTTATTGAGTTCAATAAAGATGAAGATAGGCAACGTGTGATAAAAGGTAGGCCATGGTCCTTTGATAGGTGGCTACTGTGTTTACAAGCTTTTGAAGGCCATATGTCTATCAATGAAGTCCATTTCAACCGGGAGGAGTTTTGGCTCTAAGTCCACAACATGCCACTTGGTAGTATGACACTAGAGGTTGGAAACTAGGTTGGAAGGGTGTTAAAAGTTCAGACAGATACGAGAGAGGTATAGGGTGTGGTAACTTTTTGAGAATAGTTGAGGTTGATGTAACAAAAGTTTTAATGAGGGGCATGTTTTTAACCATGGAAAACTCTTCAATCAAGCGAATTTGCGGACCGATTGCGCACCGAACGATTACGTGGAAAATGAAACGGAGCGTTTCATTGAAGAGAGACTTTTGGGGCATCTGGAGAGGGAAAAAATTTTCGAATCAACTATACGGTGCGTTTCGTTTTTGTATGCATCTCCTCCCCATGTTTTCCAAGTCCTCCCCAATCTGAAGACTGAAACCATCCCTAACCCTAACCCCTCCCTAATTCGTCGCAGTCCCTCCCCCATCTGAAACGATCCCTAACCCTAACGTTCCTTTTCCATTCCCCCGTCGCTTTCCCCCGTTCCAGGATCTACCATGATATTCCCCGTCGCATTCCTGACCCCATAAGTCACAATGCCTGAGTGCCATTTTGTTCTTCTTCTTGTTCTACTTCTTTAATCTCTGAACACACCCTAAAACCTTCACTAGAAACCCTAGAAATTAGTGCTTGAATGGACATGCAGAGGCGTGTGGTCAATTCAGCATTATCGAGAATATATTTACTCAATTCAGAATCAAAATCGAGATGAGTTCTCTTGAATCCTCTTACCTATTAGTTCATAATGTATCTTTGAAATTTTGTCATAAATGTTGACTCTTCTATGGGTTAGACGGTTACCAGTTGGAGATGGAATCTGGATAGCTCGCCATAAATATGTTGACAATGAATATGTACTTGATTATATTGTTGAAAGGAAGAATGTTGATGATTTACGATGTTCCATCAGGGATAATCGATTAGGGACCAAAAACTGAGGCTTTTGGTATTTCAAATAACTCAATGCCTTATATTTCTTCCTTGAAGTATCCCTACAGCTGTTATTTCTGGTGTTAAAATTTGCTACACACACATACATGAATGGATGGTTGCTTTGAGAGTAAAAAAACTCTTGCTCTTGTGGTCTGTTGAGCATGCTTAAGGATAGAGCATTTGAAGTTCTTTCCTAGTAATTTTAGTATTAGGATTTCAGTTTGCCTGTGCAAGAATTTGCTACTCTGTCTCATCTTCTGCTTATGTTTATCTTTAATTTATACCATCTTGACTTTTTTGGGTGTTAAGTTGCTTTTTGTAAGAGGTTGATATATCTTGTGGAGGGTGACCCAAATTCTTCCGAAGTTGCCGAAAGCATCAAAACAACGCAAATCTAAGGACAATTTCACACCTCTAAGCACAAGTCCACATTTTATTATATATAACCATAGATGGAAGAATCTGGTGTCGTGCGGCAACGGTTTGGGTTCTTCCCAAAGTTCACGTTTCTCTTCTCAATAGAAATACACTTCGTTGGTTTTATTAGATGGTTCTATCAAATGAGACTAGCTTTATTAATATATCTAGTGTAGAAGTTCATACGTGGCTTATTTTTGTCAAGGGTTGTTAAACGCCCCGAAACAGTCAGACCATTCCAAAGAGGAACTGTTTGGAGAATACTGGAAAAACTTTCACTTGCTGGTTTGATCGCATTAATGCATGTGAAAGCTTTTACGAGCCTGGAAATGCTTTATCGATCCCATACATGTTTCATACATTCATCTTTTTTTTTTGTCTTTGCTTTCTATGTCAAAAATTAAAGCTAGATAGGCCAGGTACGTACGTACTCACAAATGGCATGCACGTATGTCACTCTCGCCCACAAACAAGAAAGCGTGAATATGGCTGATAATATTTCTTTAATTGATCATTAGGTCATTATCTGTTATCATTCATAAAGGAGCAATTATGATGATCATCGATCAGCAACCAAATGCATGGACCACAAATATTAATAATCCCGCCTTGGAAATTTCTGAGCACCAAACACTTGATGACTAGTTTAATTAATATATATATATATATATATTTATATAATTTCTTAGTTTGTTCTTTGCATGATCATCTTCTCGATCAATATTTAACATGCAACGTAGAGCTTAATTGCAATTAATTAATTAATTAATTAATGAGAATTGATATGTAATATATATATATATATATTTATATATATTGCCTTTGATCATGACCAATTGAATTATGATCTGTAGTACGTACTGTACGTGTGTATTATCAATCGTGATGATCATAGGCATATATAATATAATCTTGGATTCACTAATATTAATTCATAACAAGCATGAACTCATTAGGCATTGTATTCCTCTATCCATTGGGTAGATAATATTGATATTTAGGATATTGCTGCATGCCCAATTAATTATCCAAGCAACCAAACTCACTAGGCCAGGTAATATATATATATATATATATATATATATAGAAAAAATGTTAAGTCTACTATGCCGCCCCACTATGACCGCTCAAATTGACTGCTGGTCAAAATTCTTTTTTTTTTTTTTTTTTTTTTTTTTTACTTAGTGGTTAAGGAAGTGATTTTAAATATATTGGTGTATTTTTTTTATTTTTTAAAAATATTTAAATGTGAAAAAAAAGAAAAAAAAAAACAAAACTCTAGAAAAAAATATCCAGGTTATCACTTTTTTCTAAGTTCATTTATTCACTTTTTTTAATAAATATTAATATTAATGCATGGCGCCACACACACACATATGAAATTTGAAAACTTTAAATATTTTTTAATGATTTGATCCATTTAATTAATTCCTTTGTTGAACTTTATCCTTTCTCTTTTAATAAGAATGTATGCATGCGTAGCATATTTAACGATAATTACTAAGGACTCGATATAAATTTGTACAAATTATAATTTAATTTCTCTTTTAATAAGGATGCATGGGTTTTTTCGTTTTGAGTTTTAACCTACAAAATATTATTCGATATATAGGATAAATTCGCCCTTTGATAAATTATTAATTAATAATATTATTCTTTCATTCTTTTTTATGAGGATTATTTAATTTGTTCAATTATAAGAAGTGGGCTGTCAAATATATATTGGTTTAACTCTATGAAACGAATTAAAGACAATGATCAAATTCTTTTTCTCTCTGATCTAATTAAAATTATATATCTTCTATTTTCTAAACGGGCAAACTTTTTTTTCTTGGATGGAAGCGCCTGCAGGATGCCCGGCCAGTAGCTTGAAAATGTATGAGCCAAGACGAGTGCTACAGTTATAAAAAAATTACATAAAAATAATTTCACAGATTAATATAGTTTTATATGATCTAAAAAAAATATTATACGTTGTTTTGTGAACCAAAAAAGAAAAGAAGATCAAGAAAAGCTAGCCCTTATAAACTAACGTGTGCATGTACGTAGCTCTATCGATCTTTCAGCTAGCTATAGCTCTTTTCTCTTGCAGGTGTAAAAGGACGTGGGGACCCCATGCATAGTATCATGGAGACAAAGCCTGGCCTGGATCATTTTCAGAAGCACGGAGATCGAGCAGTGATTGAGGAAATGGTATTGCTTTGCTTTCTCTGTGTTCTTTAATTCAAATTTGATAAAAAAAAGCATGCAGAGAACCCACCAACTGTAATTTTCCAAGGGCTCTTCAAGTCAAAAAAAGAGGGATTTCTTTCGCAAGCAGCCAAACAAGAAAAAGCCACCACCTCGTGCCCATCTCCCTCATATATAATTCGACCATCACCCGCTTTATACATGTATGAAGTATTTTTTTCAGGATTCCTTTTTCTCTGCAGCATGCATGACCAGGTCGCTACCTCAAGTTGAATGGTTGTTTTGGTTTTGACAATATTACCAAACTAACCTTCGTATTATAAAACTTGAAAACCACATGCACGGTTTTATGTATGTTCAACTAGATTTTAACCCTGTACAGTACTAATACTTCAAGACGGGCATGTATATACATGATATATAAATATATATATATTAGTCACTTGGCTTTGGAATGATTGCAGCTTCCAAGTTCCTGATCAAGTGCTGAAAGTTCAACAGTGTGTGTGTGTAGGGAAATCAGTGGAATTTGAATGATAAGAAAAGGGCAATTAGGTTATTCTAGTGGAATCTGCTTTATCATTTAAGTTCATAGCGTGTTTCATACAAAATGTGGCTTTTACTTTCAAACTGTTGAAGAATAATTCAACATTACTTGTGAACAAGGTCTTAGGTATATTTATAAGGAATGAACAATTATATCTTATAGAATCAGTTTTATGAGATAAGTTAGGCCCATGAATTTTTTAATAGTATCAGAGTCTGCCACATGACGAATGGTGGCCTATACTACTTACTCCGTGATAGGAACCAAGAAAAATACTAGTCTGCACTTGAGGAAGTGTGTTGAGGAATAATCTCACATTGCCTACGGACAAGGTCTTGGGCGTGTTTATAAGGAATGAGCAATCATCTCTTGTAGAACCGATTTTATGAGATGAGTTAGACTTATGAATTTATTAATAGTATCAAAGCATGCCACAGGACTAATGGGAGCCTATATTACTTACCCCGTGACAAGGATCAGGAAAAATACTAGTCTGCACTTAAGAGAGTGTATTGGGGAATAATCTCACATTACCTGCGAACAAGGTCTTTGGTATGTTTATAAGAAATGAGCTAGCAATCCTCTCTTATAGTACGGTTTTATAAGATGAGTTAGGCCCATAAATTTCTTCGCACACAAATATCTTCCCGTCCATATATCTATAGTACTTTATATATACCCAAGTTTTCTTTTAACTCTTTCTGAAGTCTTTTTTTTCCTTCCTATACTTGGTGTTGAGTCCGTTTCATGGATATTGATCTTCTGCAGGTGACTGGGGGGAGCTGGTTTCTGGTAATTCTAACTCAATGACAAGATCAGCAGGCAGCAACGCACCTTTCAATGAAAGCTCGACAAAATCAGTAGCACTAGTACTAGTGCTATTTCTGGGGCTTTTCTTGCTTGTTACTCTCTTTCATCGACGTCCTAATTCAGAACTCCCGAAGATCAGGTCCAAGCTGTTCGCTCCTCATCAGTTATCCTTGCCCAGACAACTCCTCTCGCTTCCTCGGCCTTATTCAAAAGATGAGCAGTACTCCAGTACAATGGAATTGCATCCAAAACAGACAAAGAATTACATGAATCGACAGTATGAAGTTGCTGCTCATGATGTTCCTAGTGGTCCGAATCCTGAATCCAACTAGTAAGCAATATATATATATATATATATATATATATATATATATATATATATATATATATATTGGAATAAGCAGTGTTTGATCTATATATATATATATCAGCCATGCACGGTCATCTATATATATATATAATATATAATATATAAATATGTATTATCCATCAAAATGTGTTTTCCCTTTTCAACCTCATCGATCTTTTTCTTCCTTGATTTGGAATGTTGTACATTAATTAGCAATATAAGCTGAATATATATCATGTGTTACATGCATGGATCACTCTGTTATAAATTATATGCGTTTGATGTGAAGACCTCGTCGATTGGAAAAGGATCGAAACATAATCATGAATTAAGCATAGCCAGTATTGGCAAATTAAAGCTTCATCGATCTTCTTCTTCATCATCATCTTTAGTTATTTTGCCTGATGCAATGGAGGGACTCCATTAGACTTCTATATATTATGGTAATTAATAGGGTTGTGCAAAAAAGTGTGTAACCCTGTACGTCCGTAAGACCCGATTCGATCCAACCTAAAATAGAGTTTTGTAATAGCTTGCAGGTCGAACATGCTGAAACCAACTACACGTTTTCACAATTGATCTCAAACCCTAGCTGCCATCCCTCCTCATTCTCTTTATCGTCATAACCACTTGCAGTCGATTTAAAGCACAAGTTGGAGCATGTTATACGGATTGTTGATCCATTGTTCAACCACAAGGAAAATCCTTAGTTTTATGCCAATTTAGAAAAACAAAAAGATCAAAATAGAACATTTCATCACCAAAAAAAAAAAAAAAAACCAAACCTTATAAACTACACGAACGAACCAACGATTAAATTGAAGAAGAAAAACAGAGCTTGCTTGCATCAACCGTGAAGAGCTCGGTCAAAGCACCATCCAGGAATCCCCATAAAATCCATATCGAATGCTCTGTAAAAAATGCTTATTTCATCGCGGATCCGATGAAAACTAACATGAAAGTGATGAACGCAGCACCTGAGAGGAGAACCCAAATTGATATCAGGGGGCTCTTATGGCCACCACTGTCACAGTCACCCACGAGTGCCACGGCTAGAGCCAATAGATCCACGCAGCGATGTTGTTGAACGCAGTTGCAACCATGGCGAGCTCTCTCACTTTGTTACAGTTGAGGTTACGGTTTCGTTTCGACTTCCTCTGTTAGTTCCTCTCACTCTTGCTTTCTCTCTACATTTGTGTCCATGTGCCTCTTTTAAACTCGATCTCACATCAATTTCATTTGTATCTCGATCTCTTGAGAATAAAGGTGTTATTACTCATTAAGCTCGGGTCGGTTCAGGCCGTCTTATTTGTTCTGGGTGACGGGTCGGTCCTAAACACTAATCAGGTCAGTCGGTGCTCACCCCTAGTAATTAAATGATATTTGCTAAAGAAACAAAAAACGTGATACTTATAAGGTTACTATTTTTGTGGCTGGAATCTAATAGTACTTTGTGGTAAAGCTCAGACGAAGTACTTATAATTAGATGCAAAATATGGCATCTGGTGTTGGATATACGTGTGATTCTGATACAAACTGACTTACTTTAGTTTTATCATTTTGAATATATATAGAAAATGTTATTTTGTCTATTCAATTTGTCTTCTCA
The DNA here is from genome assembly GCF_004785595.1 of Juglans microcarpa x Juglans regia. NCBI lineage: Eukaryota > Viridiplantae > Streptophyta > Magnoliopsida > Fagales > Juglandaceae > Juglans > Juglans microcarpa x Juglans regia. The sequence continues at coordinate 16,115,486 of NC_054594.1, read as the reverse complement.
TTTTAATATTTTAAGTATTTAAATTTTTTTTAACGTAATAGTTAAAAAAGTAACTATTAATATATCGATATTTTTTTTGATATTTTTTAAAATTTTTTTAAAATGATAATAAAATATGAATAAAAAAATTAAAAGAAAAAATGAATTTGACTTAACAGACACTTGCCACACAAGCGGCAAAGTAAAAATGCTCTATATATAGGCACACACACGACAAACACATTAGGCCATGGTTTTCTGCATGATTTGTCGTCCAGCACGTGGCCCAAGAAATCTGACAATCAAAAAGTAGTGTTATTATTTGATCATAATTATAAGGCTTTTTTTTTTTTTTTTTTTTTTTTATCTTTATCTTTATCTTGAAATATTTGGTCCTCCTCACTTACATCTATGACGTGTCATATCATTAACTCTTTCTTATTCGAAAAATGATTTGTATTATTTTAGGTATATAAATCTCTTGCTGTCTCTTTAAAATAAGTGGAGTATATACAGAACGCACATTAAAAAAACTCAGTTTTTCATTATAAGCCATACTGTTTTTTTGTCGAAGGGACAGTTCATACAAACCCGAAAAATGTATAGCATTAATTACTCATAAATGTTTAAGTCCCAGAAACAATTTGGTCTTATTTAATTATTATAATTTTTTTTAATTTTTATATAAAATATATTAAATAATTTAATTTTTTTAAATTTAAAAATAATAATAATATTAAAAAATAATATTCTAATAATATTTTATTTAATTTTTAACTTTTATTTATAATCATTTCAACTCATCTCACTATCTAAACAGGACCTTAAACTCATGGGTACATAGGACTATCAAGAATACTTTTCCATGCATCAAATTTATAAAATAATGCTAGATACAGTAATCATATAGTACACAAGTTCTATACAATCATTTTAAAAAAAATAGAATCTACTATTAAAAAAAAATATGCGTCTCAAATTTAATTATATATCTTATTTTTTTAAAAAAAAAGCGCAAAATTTATACAATCTAAAATCACAAATATCATTTCTCAAATTTATATCATTACTAACTGGTGCGTGGAAGGCTGCTAGTTTTTCAAGTCCTATATATTAAATTTTGCAAATTAATTCTTAGTAAAAACTGAAATAATAATAATAATAATAATAATAATATTATGCAGTTATCTCTTTTTTTTTCCTTTCTTATTGGGGGCTGCATTTTGACCGCTGGGCATACCGTCCAGCGTAATTTTTTTTTTTTATATTTTTTAATATATTTAAATTTACTTAAAAAATAAAAAAAATACATCAATACATTTAAAATCATTTTTTTAATTACTAAATAAAAAAAATAAAATAAAAAAATAAATTTTAACTAAAGATCAAATAAAATTATCAAATTAAAAAGATAAAATAGACTCTCTCTTTTTTATTTTCAAGTCACTCTGCGTGTGACCTTAGCGATGAGACCCATGAGACTGTTCATAGTAGATGTCAGATAAGGACGTCTCGACGTGATACTTTTGTCGTGGCAGACAAGAACGACGGCCTTTTAAACATCAAAGTTTAATTTGTGTACAGTTTCCTTGCGAACTTACATTTATCATGCGTAGTTGTGATTTAGTTGTGATTATAATCACATCATCATCATGACGAAACGCATTGCGCCATCCACAGCTTATAATTGGCAATATTAATTATTGAAGACGTTATGATAACAAAAACATGTGATTATATCTTTCTTAGAATTTTAAAATTGTATAACCTTACTTACCCAAATCATTTTGATCGCAATTAACTTGTAATATTTTGTTCTTTTATTTCTTTTATCGGGTATATGTACAGATCATATAAAATCATCTCATTATTTAAAGTGAGATTAGGAAGGGTCGCAATCACGTGAGGATGAGCTAATCCGACTAATTAAAAGTACCATGTCTTGACCCTAACTAGTGATTTAAGTTTTCTGGTTCAATATCTAAGAAATGAATGTAGTACTCTGCTCAAAAGGTCCAAAAAATAAAAAAACAAAACAAAAACATGCATGTTTTCGCTCTTCTTAGTAACAAATGTAGTACTCTACCTATAACTCGTACTCATGATGATCTTGGCAACACAAAAGATGGAAGCGACAATGAATCATGCAAGCACAAAAGTTCAGATCATCAGGATCGTGACCCAGCCCATGATCAACCTGATTTTCAGGTTCCTTCAGAGTAAAGCTCGCTCGCATTCAAATATATCTTTTTGAGCAGCGAGACCTGAGGATTGAGGGCCGGATCATTGGCTTTGATGAGTACGTACATGAATTTGGTTCTGGATATATGATGCTGAAGAAGTCTACGTTAAGAAGAAGAGCTAGCTAGCAGAAAATCTTTAGGGCGGATTCTTCTCAAGGGGGACAACATAACTACTCTGATCATGAACACGGGAACATGACGGTGATTCCAGCAAATGTATAAATCGGGATATGTTGCCTTTTCAATTACATGGAGGTCTAGCTGCATCCTTTGGTTTACTGCTATATATGTTAGATGGAAATACTGGACGTCGACATGTATGATTAATCAACTTATCTTTGCCTACATCTATGGACTAGCTAGATGCAACTGTTTCTCTTTTACATGGTTTGTGCTGCCTTCTGCACGGTTGGCTATGCTTGTATTTGCATTTTGAGAATCTAGATTGGTCAATAGACCAAGAAAAAAAAAAAAAAAAAGAGGAAGAAGAAGAAAGAAGACATTTGACTCATCCATTAATGATGAGCCGAAAGGGCTAGTAGGGAGTCGACAGGTATTTAATGGAATTTATAAGGAGGCTCATGGTTGTTACAATTTTTTTTTTCCTTAAGCAAGTTTGCATATATTATAAATAAGTAAAGTACTACAAAGTTTGGGGTGAATCTTTTCCGCAATCAAGAAACAAGACATCTAGATAAAAGGTTAGTGGGTATAATTAATAAAGAGTTTAACATATTAAAAAAGACCCCCACCTTTGATCTATATTTGAATAAATTATCATGATGAACCTACAGCTTGCTACGTTTAGATGTTGAAGTGATCTGATCATATAATCTATAAATAGTAGTAAAAAAGTAACGAATAGTGATAAAAAAATAGTTAATAGTAGTGAAATAGTCTGAGATGATTTGAGATCACCTCACTAACCAAACACAACTAATCTTCATGACGAGTGAAGGAATTTTTGTGGATGACATTTTTCGTTGTATTACCTAATTTACCTGCATGTCATCATGATCTAGATCTATTAATATATTGGGAATATCTTCAACCTCAATGTTGATATATATAATTTCTTACAAAAAAAAAACAAAACAAAACAAACAAGGCATTATGTAGTAATGTATTAACTCTAGATCAATTTTATATAATCTGAGACTCCACAATAGATCAATTTCATACAAATAGACGCAACATGAATTAATGATCAGCAGTACTAGCTATAACTTTCAATATTAATGTGGAACAATGCTTCCCGTGAAAATACACAAAGCTAGGGCAACATTGATCAACATAGCGTAATGTTCTAAAAAATGCTACGACTTGGAATAAAAGCACCCTGTGTAGGAGAGATCATCTAATGAAGCTATTGACTCATACGTCCCACCAAAATTTTTAAAAAAGTTTTGTAAGCAAGTAAACAAAGGCTAATCGACCTGAACTTCTCAAAACTTCTAAGTCCTGGAACTTTCGGAATCAAGACAAAGTAGGATGAAGTGAAATATCGAGGAAGTGGTGTGGCGCCCCCGACCCCCATGTAAGGAAACACGGGAATCGAGATGACAGGATGATGACAATATGGGTCACACATCCCAACAAAATGTACTTAAGTGTGTGCAACATGCAAAAGTGCACAATAAAAGTCGCAGCGGTTAATATAAATAAGCCAACTAAGTACCAGAATTGTTTAATACAAATATTCAAAATAAATTACCTTTAAAATATTATACAGTTATCCGTAAAATAAAGTAAAAAACTGAATACATAGGCAAAAGGAAACAAATTCCATAATTCAAAAGCAACTACAAGTCATTCCCTTCATGGAGTCGATCCCTCAGGCTCTTCGTCCTCATCTGCATCAAAATCTACGGTACCACAAAATGGTACCGCAGGTAAGTAATAACCCAAACAACTCACGAAATAAAAATGCATTAATACAACCAACATGCGTGCATATGATGAAATATGCATCAAACCCAAATATCATTTTCCCGAAAATGATTAAAAAATGTAATCCGTCATTTTTCCAGAAAATGATTCACACAAAATCCAACAATTTATCGGACACTGTAGGCGGAAATCGTAGGCGGGACTATACCACCATCCCTGCTTACCATCATCCCTACCGCATGCACCATAGGCGAGAATCACAGGCGGGACTATACCACCATCCCTGCTTACCACCATCCCTACCACGTGCACTGTAGGAGGGAATCACTCGCGGGACTCTACCACCATCCCTACTTACCATCATCCCTACAGTTTCTTTTCACACAAGAGGTACCTATCAGAGCACTGTAGGCGGGAATCACAGGAAGGACTCTACCACCATCCCTACTGCGTGCACCGTAGGCGGAAATTACAGGCGGGACTACACCACCATCTTTGCTTACCACCATCCCTACCGCGTGCACCGTAGGTGAGAATCACAGGCGGGACTATACCACACCATCCCTGCTTACCACCATCCCTACAATCTCTTTTCATTTTTCTCAAACCAGTCATTCTAATCATTTCATACATACACAAAATTATTTCTCACATGAAAACTAAGTTTTCAAATATACACATGAACATGAATGCAATTACACGAAAACTCCGTTTTCATTTACAAACATGAACATATGTGCAAATGCATTGTATATGACATAACACAAATATTCAACAGCCAACAAAATCCAACATAGTCCAATCACACAACTCCATCCTCCAATCCAACCGACCCCCTTACTCCTTGGACTCAGTCCGGCACAACCAACCAAATCACAGTAATTATGTGTTAGAGCAAAAATACATTTAAATCTCAAAAGTTGTTTGAAAAAATACTTACAACATTATATAATAATTTTCGAAGGATCACGGAGCTGTAAGAAGTGGCAACACAGAAACAGAACAATGCCAAACGCACTGTGGCCGTGGGTCTCAAAACTCACTTTTGAACGGGGTCAAACCAAGACCCGAGATTGATAGGATAGGGTTTAGGGATGTCGGTGAAGCCAATGGTGGAGGTGGTTGGCCGTGGGTGGTGGCGTAGAGGGCGGGTTAAGGCCAAAATGCTCAAAACGGAGATGTCGAAGAATGTGCTTCACCGGTGGTAGATCGAGGCTGAGGATGGGTGCATTAGGTTGCTATGAGGTCGAGGATGAAGTGGTGAAAAAATGGTGGCCGGAGGTGGCGCGACGGCAGCGCTGGAGCAAATGGAGGCCGCGGCTTCGCGTTGAGCGTGAAGACAAACGGCGGAGCGAGAGAGGCTGAGATTGGAAGGGGATGGTCGCCGGAGGGTAGGGAAGGTCGTGGGCTGGGCGATGAGGCACACGGCAGCGTGCGGCGGTGGCTGGGTGGAGGAGAAGCAACGCACGGGGAGAGAGGGCCTTCGGGCGTGGGAAGTAGGGGAGATAAATGGGAAGAAAGAAAAAGAAGAAAAGAAAAAGAGGAAAGAAAAACTGAGGGAAAGAAATGAGGTCCAATCCTCACATCTTGGGTCACAAAAATGATCCAACGAAAATAATTTCAAAACAGCAAGTTAAATAAAATAATTTAAACGTAATGATAAAATGAAAATAAATTAATTAAATCCAACAATAAATTAATTTAAAATAAAAAGAAATTTAAATGCATAACAGTAATTAATATTAAGGAAACATATCAAATTTAATTTTCAAAAATTAAAAATCGTAAAAATAAACCCACTAAAAATCCAACAATTTTAAAACAAAAGAATAAATTTTTGAATTATTAAAAATAATCATTCAATAAAAATACACTAAAATACGGGTGTTACAAGTAGAGTTCCTCTAAAGAAATCACTTGCCACCTCAACTAAATCCTTCTTGATAATCTCACAGCACGTCAAATAAAATGCCGAGCCAAATCCATCTAGTCCTGGACTGCTTGTTTTAGGAATAAAGCTAAGAGCAACTTTCACTTCCATTTCTGAAGGCTCCCTGCATAAAAAAGAATCATCATCATCTTCATTTATAATCTTAGAAATTAGAGGACTTAACTTTGGCCTTTCCCTCTCCCCCGACGCAAAAAGAAAATCTCAAAAGCATCGGACTGCCCCTTCATGGACTTCCTCCGGAGAAGTAAAAAACAAACCATCTTCTAGTGTCATTGAAGAGATTAACGACAACAAGCGTCTTTGCTTAACGATGGCATGGAAAAAACTAGTGTTACAATCCCCTTTCGAAAGCCATTTTTTCTTAGCAAGTTGAGCAAGCCTCACCTCTTCCCATAGTTCCCAGGTCTCAAGTTCCATCTGTGAAACTAAGAACTCCATTTCCCAATCAAAATTATTAAAATTACCCAAGTACCCTTATAACGCACGTTAACGCTAAACAGAATCTATTAGCAAAGATTAGTAACCAATGTAAAGTATTAAGAACATTAACACAATAATTTGGTTACGAAGGGAAATCTTTTGAAGAACTCCTCAAAGGTAAAACTCTATAGGGCAACCAAACCCAGGAAAGCCAATTTTATTGATTGAGAGTTTTACAAATAAAACATTTACAAAACCTTTGTAACTAGACACTTTTACCCTGGACACGCGACTCACTTGTCTTCTACCGCAGTAGGTAGTCAGAACTTATAACACTCTTAATCTTTGTCTTTCCTACTGGAACCTCCAGTGGTTGAACTCGAACACGGCAACTCCCCCTTGGAGTATGCTCTCACTCAATCTCATGGACTAAGCTTTTTAGAAAATCTTTCTCTCAAGAATTTTCTTTTTCACGATCTCTTGAAGGTCTACCTAGATCTTCAAACTCTCAATATTTGTAAATATGTGCTGTTCAAGTCACCTTGAAACCCTCAACCAACTTCTCTACAAATAAGTAATCCTGTAATTGATTTAGAGAAGGACTCTGATGATAGGTTTATTCAGAATCTCAATCTGATACATTGTTCACTATCTGCTAACATCTCGGACTAGATTACTTCTTCTGAATCTCCTTGAGTTCAAATAAAGTTTGCATCTTTATCTCTTCAACTAACTCTAAAACTCGAAATATCCCTACGACTCTTGTAGACTCCTATCTTATACTATTAACAAGATTTGATAAGAGTTACAATTCAAACACTCATCCTTATTGGATAAATGCTTATCTTTATCGGATGCACTCGTAGAGTCCTATCAAAATTACATTTATCCATAATTCCAATTGAGTACAGACTCATCTAATTCTAGCCAAACATAAATTACATTTACAATTATAACCATTTTGCATCTGGCTTTCTAGAATTTCTAACCGATCTTCCAGGTTTTTAATGTTATGCTCAACACGTCCAAAGACATGAATATTCAAATGCCTCAAAGCCCTTTTGGTCTTCTTTAACTTAGCCACCAACATACATAGCCCCATATGTTCCACTAGTACCGACCATACCTCTTTCACGACCTGGAGAAAATTATCATGAGAGCACCACATATTTTGAAATAAAAAAAGAGGAGGACCGTATTTCTCCAAGAATTTAGAAAGCCGCACCACTATCGGACAATGATTCGATGTCTTCCGCATAGACAGGGCTCGAATCAAGCTTTGCCCAACTCCTCATCGAACCCTCATGTCCATTACACCCTGACATACGTCCACCAAAAGAACTCAGCTTTACAAGACCACAAGAATTCAGACAATAATTAAACTCCTCCATTGCCACCAAGGGACGCAGATTCCCCCCAATCCTCTCCCCATCTTCCCTGATAGCATTGAAATCTCCAATAACTAACCAAGGAATAGAGTGTAATTGTAACCCTTCCATTTCGGACCATAGCCTCCTCCTTTCAAAACTTCTACACTTTGCATACACAAAAGGCACCAGAGTTCTCCTACCCTCCAGAATAAAATAACTTGTAATCATCTAATTCGACATACTAATCAACATAAAAGCTTGAATCTCCTTCCAGAACAACCACAGTTTACCTCCAAAAACTTCATCTGAACAATAATTTTCAAAGTTCAAAAAACTAGCCATACGTACATCCTTTCCTCCTGATTGAAAGGTTCTGAAACAGCCAAAATGGAAATCGCCTGTTGTCTAACCAAGTTTTTCAGCCTTTTCTTCGACATACCTAACCTGTGCACATTCCAGACTAGAATTGTATCAGTCATAGATTAAGTTTTGAAGGTCGGGTTACCACCCTTTGGGATTGCCTTACTGACTGATTCTCTAATTCCACGAGCTAGACAAAAGGCATGTTTAGATCAAAGTCTGAAGCATAACTCTTCTCCAGGGCTAAACCATTGATGCCCCCCTTAGCTTACTTATTCAAAAAATACTTCATATCAACCTAAGTCCTACTTTCCTGTTCCAGTAATTCTAAAACAATATCAATACGACTAACCATAAATTCTCATACCTCTAAGTAGCCTTCATTCAAAAAAATATCAACTTCCTTTTGATCCAAAGAGGAACCATGCGCTAACCTCATTTCACTATGCACACCCTTCACACCAACATTTTCTTCATCTCTTTTGTGTAAGTTATCAATTACTGGGCCTTTCATTTTCTGTATTACTACTTGATTATTGACAAGATCACCATCCCCAAATTCCTTACTAGTTACATTGCTACCCTCACCCTGCCTTATCAAAACCACCTGATACGCATCCTGACATTTGCCGGTACTCTTATCCCTTCCAAGAAACCACTGTGTCTTCAACCACCTTCACTACTGGTTGTTCTTCAATTATAACTTCAACCTCGCGCATCTGAGTCTCCACAACCTTCTCCCTCCATACTTTTTTTTATTTTTCTGACCCTGCTCCTTACATCCTATCTGCTTTTCGTCATTGAGCCATTTGGCCTTTGTCTCTCCTACATGACAAACCATAGCAGTATGTCCTTGACGTCTACACCTTGAGCAATAGAAACCAGGCTTCTCATATCTCGCTTCCTGCCAGATCTGCTTAGAAGAAGACCCACCAATAGGAAAACCTTGCACTGGTTCCTCTTTCAGATTTATTTCCACACACATCCTACGTCCAGTGGATCCCGTCCGATTTATAGTAGCATTATCCGTCCCCAAATAACGTCCAAAGCGAGTCGCCAATATATGAAGGCAATGAATCCGATACATATGCATGGGCAAACCTATAAGAAAAATCCACTGCGGCGCAAAGGATGGATCCGACTTGAGATCAAAATCTTTCGTCCATCTAAATAGCTTAAATACACATCCACTAATAACCCTCCCTTCTCTTGCCCAACCATGAGAAAAATCTCTCTCATTTGTCATTTGAATCAGAACATGATGATCTTCCATAAAACTTACCATTGGAATTTCGAAGAGCCCCCAAGATTTTATCAACTCTAGCCGAATCACATCTATCGATGGTCTTGCACATAAAACTTTATCATCAGAGCAAACCGTATATCCTCCGCAGCCTTAGATAATTCAGGCTTCGAAACACAAAAACCAGGCTCTCCATTTATATCTACCAGGTATCGCATCGGTAGTCTGTAAGAAGAAGACACCATTGGTTTAGCCATCGCCTGCAAGTACGACTTCTTCTCTGCCCCATCAAACGGCCCTGCTAGCGAAGGATTAACCAGAGGAGCGGCTGACGCTACCATTGCCTTACCCTAGGCGCTAAAAATGAAAAACGACGTAAAATAGGAAACTTTTTCCATTGAATCCTTACTTATGTTTGCAAAAACCAAACTAATTGTATATAACAACTATAATGAATCCTTTTAAGAATTAGGTTTGGTTTGGTTACACAAATAATCTCAACTCATCTTATCTAATAATTATAACTTTTCCAAACTCACACACAAAATACAATAAATAATTCAATTTTTTTAAATTTTAAAATAAAAATAATATTAAAAAATTATATTCTAACAATATTTTATTCAACTTTCATCTTATCTCATTTCATATGTGTAACCAAACGAGCTGGCTTAGTCACTTCATCATTTGCAATCTCTTCCTCTTCCTAAAATATTATCTGTGGAATATTAGGTATTATTATTGTTGCATGGTAAACTAATTACCTACGTTTTATATATATATATATATATATATATAGAGAGAGAGAGAGAGAGAGAGAGAGAGGGGGGGGCATGCATAACCCTCCAAAATTAATTTCTTAGCTCCTACTCCTAGACACTTCTTTTGACTTGGTTGGTTGTTCTAAAACAAAAATATGTTTGAGATAAGTGGGAAATATTAGAATTATTAATATTGGTCTCCAAACGTACGTGCGCGTATGTCCGTGTGAAATGGACACCACACAATTCAAAAGGGAAATTAGAAGGATTCATATTACACTATACGCACTCTTCTGTATCCCTCTCACTCTTATCTTTCTTTTTACTTGGGGTGAAGCAAACGTCAAGAATTTCACTACAAGGATAATCAATTATATGTAGTGTTCTAATTTTACTCATGTCGGGCGAAAAACCTTCGATCGTCGTGATCAATAAATCAAAGGAAATGTTAAATTAATTTTTGGAATTTCTTTTGCACATGTTTATAGCAAACTATAGCTAAGAAACTTTTGTATTTGAAGTTAAAGTTATATCTAAAATAATTTTATAAATATACATCTTTCAGGAAAAAAAACTATACAATTATAAACTTATAATTAGTCTGAAATTAAATTTAAGGTTTGTATACTTTTATTTTACATAAGTACTACTACACATGCACAAATAGAGAAACTAACTAATGTATTTAAATCCACTTATATGATCCATTACAAAATACATTAATGAGTTGTGTTAGAGTTTTAGAGTCTGACACATTTAATTAAACATGTCGGGTTTGAGTTTATCCATATGGCCGAATATTTATAACATGCCACGACACAAACATAACTCTCGTACCCCAAAATGTTGATATAGTTTCAGGTGATATATTGCATAAGCCATAAGTTCGTACATATTTGGGATTACAAATAGTCAAGAGTTTCTGTTCAAAAGGCATGGAAAAGCAATTCAAATAACAGATAAAGGCCAGAAGGTACTATTGCGCAAAGATATCTTTCCCGTGATGCAATGTGTATCAACATTACTTGTTAATTTCGCCACTATCTGACACTGAGACCAAGCTAGTATGCTCTCTCTCTCTCTCTTTGTGGTTTGGATTTGCCACCACCCGTATCGTTCCAACTACCGTTGCACCACCCCACGCCGGTAAGCCTTTTCGCCTCATTGACCTGTCTTTGTTTATCTTCCTCCCTCTCTCGCTCTCGAAACCCAAAGCTTTTGGGTTAGAAAACCTAGCTGCCATTGTCCTCCACGCCACAACACCGTATGTCGCCAAAAGCACCTCTACCTCCCTCTCTCATTTTTCCCTACATCAAGCACCCCTCCCCATCTATCTCTCTCTCTCTCTCTCTCTCTCTCTCTCTCTCTAAGTCACTACCATAACCCTAGCCTCGCCAGCCGCCACCACCACCACCTCAGGCCGGTCAATCTCTCATCCCCTAATCTGTCGCCTTCCCTTTTCCCCTTATCTCTCTGTCCCCATCACTCTTTGCCTCTCCCATTTTCTCTCGGCTCATAGCACTCTCTCCCTAAAATTTTAGGTCTCTGACCACTCAACCACTATCATCCCTCCCTTTCGGCTTCTGTCTCAACCGCATGAATATAGTATAGGTTTCGAATCATAATTGTTGCTTTACAAGCATGTTGAGACAAGTGACTTGTGGATAATTTTTGGTGGTGTAATTTAAATATATTCTCGTACTGTTATTTAGCTTTAATATCTTCCCTTTTTTTTTTTACTTCCAATATTGCACATGACCATCTTTTGCATGTACACATACACTTGTTATCACATTGACATTGCGCGAGAGGTGTATGACCCGTGTGGCAAAAATCCCAATGTTACAGATTCCACCAAATCACACGCGGGATCCAAGAACGTCACTACAATATTGAGTCTCATTTTATGTGTCTATCTCTTTCTCACTTGACATCCTCAAATTTAGATAAGAACTTGAAGAGATCGTGATCCAATTTTAATTATAAGTACAACATTTTTCGCTTAGAGTTAAACATTCAAAGCTGAAAACTTACGTAAAGCTAGGAAATTGAATTACACTTGTATATATATTTGAGCAGTACTTAATATCCACATATTCTTTGAATCCAATTTGCACTCCATTCATTCATTCATTCATCTGGCCAAGAGAGGCACATTAATTCCATATTTATTCCCGACTCATGTCGACTGTCCTAGCTAGTTTCTGAACCTGGAAAAACTAGGACCAAAGTAGTTCGAAGAACTAACTAGGATTTCAAAACAAATCAATTTTTTAAATCTGCACTCACACATTTTCCAAATCTACACATATTTATACATACATACATACATACATACATACATACATATATTGTTAAAAAATGAGTTGCAATATCAATGATAGATTCTTCACCTCTCTAATCGGGAGTAGTTTCGACTAAGTTAGCATTTGCAATAAATGTGAGGCAGCTTATTATAAGTCAATGGTGGGGACATTTTCATTACAGCCAGATCCTTGTTCCTGTCTAGCATCATATATATTGGGCAGTACTGGTTGGTTGGTTGGTTATTCATTTTTCAATTTAATGTTTTTCTGCATGCAGTACTACTAGTGTAATGATTTATGACCTTTCTTGCTCATCATGCACGCGATTTCTCCTTCTATTTTAATGGTAAAATCAGAGGCTAGGTGGAGTACTGGTTGATGATATAATTGCATGCTCTCAAGAACTTTAGGAGTACTTAAATATATATATATATATATATATATATATATATATATGAGAGAGATCATAAACATAATTATTATAAGATATATACTACTGGCCGTCATGGACGTAGCTAGAGATCAAAACAACAGCAAAATGAAAAAGAAATAAAACCACGTGATCTCTTGACACCAACAAGCTAGCGAGACTTGGAATTACTTTATTCATCACGAGGGAGAAATTACAGGCTTATAATTATAATATGCTTGCAACAGGATCGAAGCTAGCTGCAACTGCAAATCATGCTGATACAGAGATATATCTTTGATATATATTATATATATAAGCTGCAACGCGCGCTTTACCTTCGAAAGTTTCGATCAACATTAATATTGCTCAAAGCTAATCTCTACTAAAATAGAAGAAAGTATGACCAACACAACATCATCCCTTTATGAATGAACACATTATATATATATCACTCCTACCACGTAAACAAGTCGAGAACAACTGCTGTGCATGGTTGCTAGCTACAGATCAGCGTTCTTCCAAACAACTAGTACGTACTCGATCTAGTGTCCCCCTCCAAACCCAGCACCACCCCCACTACCAAAACCACCACCAGCCCCCAAGCCACCACCTCCACCAAATCCACCACCTCCACCTCCACCGCCACCAAGTCCACCACCAACACCTCCACCTTTGCCAAACCCTCCTCCGGCTCCAAACCCTCCCCCAGAACCTGCACCACCACCAAGGCCTCCACCACCCCCTGCACCACCACCAAGACCTCCACCACCACCTGCACCACCACCAAATCCTGCACCTGCACCACCACCAGCACCTCCACCTAAGCCTCCACCTCCCCCTCCACCAAGCCCACCACCTCCCCCAAGCCCGCCACCCCCACCAGCTCCACCACCAGCCCCAAACCCGCCACCAGCTCCAGCTCCCCCACCACCTCCAAGTCCACCTCCACCACCTAGACCCCCACCACCACCAGCTCCTCCACCAATGCCTCCACCAGAACCACCACCAAAGCCACCACCTAAACCACCCCCAGCTCCTCCACCTAGACCACCACCCCCACCAAGCCCACCTCCACCACCTAGACCCCCTCCACCACCAGCTCCTCCACCAAAGCCACCACCCGCGCCTCCACCTAGACCACCACCACCACCAAGCCCACCTCCACCACCTAGGCCGCCACCGCCTCCAAGGCCACCGCCACCACCTAGACCACCTCTTCCAAACCTTCCATGTCTAAACCCTTTCTTAAAAATCCCACGACCTAGACCTGTCGTCTTGTACAAATGCGGACGGTGAATCAAGTGCTTGTCATCCTCAACCCCTCCAACATCAGCCAACACCAAACCACTCGCAAGGAAAGTGCACAAGAAAAAAACCACAAGACAGCCCGAGTGAGCCATCACTGTTAGCTCAAACAAATTAAGAAGCCAAAGCAACAACGAAGGCCACAGAAGAAAAAGATCGAAGAAGAAGAAAATTAGCAAGCTGCAGAGCTCACTGTGAAGCGATGCTACGAACGAGTATATTATATATAGCGAAATGAGAGTTTAAAACACTAACAACAGAGGCCCACCATTACCCAACTGTCACGCCCGGATGAGTAAATGAGGCTCATCTGTAATTGGACAGGTTATTTATTTGTCCAACTGTCCTATACCCCCCAACACGCTAGCTCGGAAATGAAGGCACTGTTTTGCATTATATTTGGCTTTTGACTTGTAGACTTCCATCGATGTTAAGCTAGTATATATTTTGGTTTCACTAGTTTTTTATTTTCGAAAGAAAAAAAGAGTCAAACCCGGCCGCTGTGGATTGGCGAATATTGGAGATCAACTTGAAAGCTCTGAACAGATCAGTTTCAACCTTCAACCCTAAGTTGCTCTTTTTAGATGGCTTTACTGATATCATCATTAATGCAGCGAATAAACCATGTGCCTCCAGCAACACTTTCTTAATAATTCATGTCTCTCAAGTCTCTCATGACCCTACACTTCTCTTTTCTTTTTTGTATAAACAGTGCGTACCCTTACATTCTTTTTTTTTTTTTAAATAAATATGTGGCTATAGATCATGAACAAGCAGATGGCAGAAACGCAGTCTGGGATATATGTATGTGTATATATATATATATATATATATATATATATATATAAGGGAGCGACTTATGTGATATCCTTTTTAGTTTTTTATTTTCAGCGGCTACGCTGCACAGAAATGACATGGATCGATCATCACCTATTCAGATAAGCTGGGAAGTTACCGATCGAATCTTCACAAGATAATTAGGGTCTTAAGTAGCATGAATCCATGCATACATACATACATACATACATATATATTATACATACATACATACATACATATATATTATACATACATATTATATATATATATATATATATATATATATACATGGGATAGTCCGCCTTCACAACTACTAATTGCCATTAAACCAAATTTTTACAAAGATGTTATCCCTGATCCGTAGATCTATATTTGGTACTGTATATATAATCAATGGTTTGAATAAGTACTTACAAACTTTTATTTGACTAAAATTAATTAAATATGTATGATCCTTGAACGCTTCATAGAAATTGATAAAGATGGGAAAAACTAATTAAGATTAATTGTTAGAGTCAAAATTATCATATTATTAACTTAATCAACTAATCTAGTTGTAATTGGTTGAAAGATAAAAATGGATCTGGCCATGATATTTATTGGTCAGTACCCTGTAAATCTATATTAAATGCTTAAGAAATGTTGTAGGACTGACTTATATTTTTCTCTCACATTCTGAAGTTTAAAACATTTGGACAAAATCTATAGGGGATCATCAATTAAACATGACGGCCATCTTAAAGATTAATTTGACGAAATAGATCGATCTCAAAAAAATAAATCATGATTATAATTAAAATTCACCACATGCAGCTTGATGGGTGCCCTCAAAGTATTAATCATGGTTAGATTGTTAAATATTTTGACATGAAATATTAAATATAAGAATTTTCGATTTTCTATGATCTACAATAATAAATGATAATAGTTAGAAAACCTACCTCCATCCATTTCAATCTGAAAAAAAAAATTGACCTGATTATGAGAGAATGATCATCCTAACAACTTTACATTTGAGTGTCTCCCGATAGCTAGAGGCACAATTATGTTGTAGGTGAGAACTCTTAACCCTCATGAGGGGTTAAGGATTCTCATTAGGGATTATAGACTTCTGACTATCATGAAGTCTATAGACTTCTGGCCATCATAAAATCTAAAGGTATTTATATCCCACTATAACTCATTAATTAAGAGATATTTGAGCTAGTTTAAATCCATTAGCTAGGATATGAGTGTGTGAGACATAAAGTTTTAATAAAAATCTTACATATATAGATATCATGATTTCCAAAGATGCTAATTTCATAACAAAAAAAAAAATTGTCTTTTCCTTTAGAAGATCTGTCATTATTATTATTATTATTATTATTATTTTGAATGATAAATTTTCTCATACATATATTAATAATATGTATAATAAATAAGAAGATTTTCAAGAAGATTATTCGAATCAGCATTAATATTGTTAACCCAGATTTAGAAGATTGAGACTAACTCAATTTTTTGGATATGCTAACATGCATGGAGTTAAAGATGATTGTTCTATGTTTTCCATGATATTGCTTTTGAGAAAAGTCCCAAACAACTTTCAAGTTTCAAGTGCAATAGTACTATCTTTTATAGCTTTTTTATATTAACATATTAATAAAGCAACAATTTATTTCTTGACTTTTGAAAGGTTATAAATAAAAAATGGGTGAAAGTTATGTTTTTCGTTTCTATAAATAATCATGACAAATCGAAACAAAATATAGACTAAGATACCGCACTATTTATGGAATCGTTCAAATGGATTTCTAAGGAGCAATGAATAGGTGTGTTTGGTTAGTGATGTGATTTAATTTGGGATCACCTCAGACTACCTCACTATTATTCATAAATTATTCACTATTTTTTTACTATTAGTCTATTATTCATTTTTTTTTTTTACTATTATTTATAAATCATTTGAGATCACCTCAATATCTAAACATAGAATAAACTAGTCGTAAATTTGCATGATATGCAAATCGGAATAACTAAATCACTAGTACTATTTAGTCAAGCACTTGTGGTGAAAACTATTTTTTTCAATTATCTAAAAATGAGATGAAAGGTTCTTTTAAATAAGAGTAGGGGAAATGTTGAGAAATGTACTGAAATAGAGTAATTTATATCATTTCTCTAGCAAGCTAAGGCGGGAGAAGTTGGGAAAACGAATGAGTGGTTTGAATTCAGAGATGAGTTGAGATGATTTGTGAATAGTAAAATAAAAGTTGAATTATTTATTATATTTTGTGTGAAAATTTGAGAAAGTTGTTTTGGAATTTGAAAAAATTGAATTGTTTATTATATTTTGTGTGAGAAAATGAGAAAGTTGTAATGATAAGATGGAGAAGAGTTGAGGTGAGTTTGAATTCAAACGAGACTGAAATGTTTCTAAGACAAATGAATAAGTGAATAATATCTATATATATACACTACAACAAATAGTAGTTTTTCCCGCGAGTGATTCTGTTGCAATTAAGACATTTTTGTGTCGAAATAAAGTTTTACTTGCCAAATATGCTCGTAGCTGACTCCTCATAATTGCATTGCAACTTAAAGTGGTTAAAGCTATGAGCATGTATTTCGTCAGAATAACAATTATTTCCGTCCGTATTTGCTTGTGACAAATATATAATTTTCGTTAGAAAAAAATTATCCCATTGTATATTTTCTTCTTTAGAAAATGTTTTTTGTAACTAAAATATATAGCAAGAAATACTTATATCTGACAAAAAAAATTCATCAGAAATACCAATTTATTTTGTCACAATATAACTTTTTTGGCATTTTTTGTGGATAAATTGTTGTCATGCAACTTTATAGTTGATTGGGTAAAATGCTTCGCTTTGCATTAACCAATTCGACCACTAATTATTCTAAGTATTACTTGAATTCAAATGCTCAATTAATCATAATCATTATTTCACTTTAGAGACCTGTATGGAAAATAGTGAAAAAAATTTCTACATGGCTTGAACAGCCTCCTCATCCAACAATTACAACTCATGCATTTCCAATCACCTCATATCCCCTAAGTCCAGACCAAGAATCAATCAACCAACATATATATAATTATTTATTGACATTAATGGTGTCATTATGGTCACCAACATGTATATAGTTCTTACATAAGGTTTATGCATTGTACCAAGTTGTAGAGCATTTACATGGACAACAAGAGTTCCATTGATTACACCAATACATCAAGAGTTACCAAATACATATAATTTAGTCAAATTTGAAAGACCTTCCTGGATGAAATATTCTTCTTATAAAAACAAGCATGCATGCATGAGAATTGGTCCATTACTAACCATGTGTAGTTAGAGAACTCTTGATTCACCAATTATAACTAGACTGATGAAAACTACATAGGCTTAACTGAGCTGCAAAATTGGAAACACAATTGGCAAAGATTAGTGTATGTTCAAGGAAACAATATAAAACAACATTTTTATTATTATTTTTTATCTAATTTATTTTTCTCATATATTGAAATTCTACAGTCATATCTTAATTAATAATCAAATTAAAATTAAATTATTCTATCTAATTGCACCAATTCAAGCAAAACATACTACTTTCATTTAATTCCAGGCCACTGAATTATATCAACCCCACACTAGTAATAATTATATAATCCAACAACAACTCAAAGTGATTAATAACAAACCATTGAGAGCCTTTATAGATTTGGCTTCAAATAAACAACTAAGCTAGGAAAAGGGGCACAATCGTACACATAGGAATTCATAAAATAAGCAACTATGGAAGAAGAGCTTTGGAGAGACTAGTCTGATGGCTTCTATAAGAAGATACTTTGGAGAGAAAGTTCAGATATGGAAACAAAGATCCAAGTCTTTCATATGATTTTGTACTCATACAAACTAAAACATATAGTCCCAACCACAATACTATCAAAAACACCTTTGAGGCAACTTAGTCACTACTCAAATTATTTCAGTTAACATAAAAGCTTTGCCTTGAAATGGAAGACTCCTCTCAAATTCCAAAAAAGGGTAGAAACCAACAAAATCTATACCTGTTACAATTCAGGTCTTAGGCTTCGTTTGGATGCACAACTCAGTTCAATTCACTTCATTTTTAGACCAAATTCAACATCCAAACGCAAGTGAATCTCTTCTTAACACAATTTAAACATGAAAGAAGTTGGGCCCACAGCTTTTCAAATTTCTGGCGTTGAATGGATCCAACCTGACATCTCTGTGCATGAGGCAATATTTCTCTTGACAAAAGCTGATTTTCCCTTCTTTTTTTTTTTTTTTTTTGTCTTTTTGCTATCATCTCTCTCTCAGTTTGTGCGGGGGACAAATTTTTTTTTTTTTATAGAATCTCCGTGAACAACACGTGGAGAACAAAAATGTCAGTCAACAATGGTGGGTCCCAATTATTTTACAACTTTTCATAAATATATCTAAACTCGTCTTAACATCCAAACACACATAAACTTATTTTAAGTGGACCCTACCAAACTCATTCAACAATCTCAACTCACTACTATTCATAAAAAAACTCAACTCATCTCAACATCCAAACGCAGCCTTAATGTCCACCAGGCATGCTCTTGATGATTTCAAAATCACCTTAAAACCATCAAGTATTGCAACAATTAGAACAAATCAAATTGTTAGTGTAGGACTGAAAAAAGTTTAATGGCTCTGCTTCTGCTACATACCAGAATTAATAATGCTAAGATAGCATACTCTGAAATATTTTCCACAAGCAGTCCCCAAATTAACATTGTCTGAAAGAACAAAGCAACCAAAGAGCCAAAGAAATACCAAGAAAATAATTATCTAACAAACACTTAGTCTACCAGAGTTTGTTCATTGTAGCTTTAAAGGCACCTCTATTCACTTCCTTATCTGATACAATGAAAGCCACTAAACATCTTCTACTCTTCTTAGATGATAACTCTATATCTTCCTTGAGAACATTAACCATTTGTTTTCTTCATCTGTCAATTTCAGCCCTTCACATAGTTTTGAGATTTCACCATCCATGCTCACACACTCTTCAAACTACTGCCTCACACACTCTTCAGACTACTGCCTAAGAGACTAAACCTCTATGTTCCCAAGGAACTAGAGAGAAAACTTCACCTTCCCAAGAAGAGTTATAAAGACCATTCTAAACCATAAATGTCTATATCTCTACCAAAAAAGGAATAAAGATTATGACAAATTTAATCCAATCACAGAAATTTAATAACCAATAATATTGCACAAACTTTTAATCCAATTAATAAAAACGTCATAAATCTCCAGCAATTACGGCTATATATATCCCCCCAAATAAACATTGTATAAAATGCAAAGCAAAACAGATTTTCTGTACCTAAAGCCGACATGGGGATTGGTTGGTTTCATGAGCGTGCCACACGGTCTAGTGATGAAAATCGCCTCCAACTATGGTATTCTAAAACCGAAAAATTTCCTCATATGAAAGCAAAGAAATGAGAAAGAGAAATCTGAGTGTGTGTGCGTTTAAACAGAGAGGGGGTGTAAAAGCCTCACAGTGTGCATGAGTAAGATGGAGAGTGACTGAGAAAACTTACCACCAGTTGACACTTCCAATGAGGAGAACCCAACGGCAACCACAAACTCAATACCCACACGCCGTCGTACATTAAAAATCACCCCCAATCACACCAATTAGTCAGACAGGGAGAGAGAAATTAGAGATCTGAGTGTGTGCAAATAGAGAAGTGGGGGCTTGTGTGTGAGAGTGAAATCAGATCAGAGAGTATGAGGGGTTGAGGGAAAACCTTACCGTCATCGATGAGGGCCACTAACAACGACACTTGACGGTGGATGCACATGACATGGTGGCAGAGGGATGTCACGGTTTAGCTCTCCAGATGAGAAAGCCTTAACGACGACCACAATCTCACGACCCACAAGCTCGGTGGAGACAGCCGCGACGAGCAGATTCTAGGTCTTGAATGAAGTCGTAACGCTAACGGGGATGAAGGGAAAATAAATGTATCGCTCGAGGAAGAGGGTGCCTCGTTTGCATTCAAAACCCACATCAACTCATCTCATCTCATCATTACAACTTTCTCAAATTCTCACACAAAATATAATAAACAATTCAATTTTTCAAATCTCAAAACAACTTTTTTCAAATTTTCACACAAAATATAATAAATAATTCAACTTTTATTCTACTATTCACAAATCATCTCAACTCATCTCAACTCATCTCTAAATCCAAACCACTCCTATGAGAGTGGCTCGGTTTGGTGAGCAGGAAGTTTGAAGTGAGAAGAAACACGTGAGGGTCATGTAAACTTTTTGTCACCACCTAATTCCGTTACTAACGAATGCATATATCATCGTAAAAAACTAATTTCTGCATATTTTTTCTAATGATTTTAATTTTATGGGAAAAAGTTTTTAATTTTCACAGATTGTAACTTGTGACAAATAAAATTGTCCAATGTAATTATTTGCAGCGTGAATTTTTTGACCACGTGAATTTGGTGGCAAAACGTAATTATTTGCTACCAAATAGTATTCGCGGGAATAGTACATTTTTTGTCACCAACCAATTTTGTCACTAATAAATGCATATATCATCGCAAAAAAATATTATCTGCAAACTTTTTCTGATGATCTTAAATTTGTGGGAAAAGATACTTTAATTTTTACAGATTGTAACTTGTGACAAATAAAATGGTCCAATATAATTATTTGCGGCGAGAATTTTCTAGCACGTGAATTTGTGGTAAAACGTAATTATTTGCTACCAAATAGTATTTGCGGGAACTGTAAATTTTTGTCACAACCAATTCCGTCACTAACGAATGCATATATCACCACAAAAAAATATTATCTGCAAACTTTTGCTGATGATCTTAATTTTGTGGGAAAAAATTTTTAATTTTCACATATTGTAACTCGTGACAAATAAAATGGCTCAATATAATTATTTGTAGCGAGAATTTTCTAACCATGTGAATTTGGTGGCAAAACGTAATTTTTTGCTACCAAGTAGTATTCGTGGGAAAACTTTCTGTCCCAAAAACCAATATTTCTTGTAGTGATATATATATATATATATATATATATATGATAACTATTAATTAAGGTATTAAACTACTTGTCTAAGGCCCTCCAAAGATCGAGCAAGCGGCATGTACCAATAAATTTGAAAGAATGCAAAAAATAAATTAAGGATAAATTTCTCAAAACAATAGGTGCCAGCGCTAGAATTAAGCTCATTATGATGCAGTACTAATTAAGTATAAAAAAAAAGTATACGTTAATTCTTTCAAATTAGAACTAAAAGAACCTGCACGAATAATCTGTTTTTACGTTGAACAAGTCATGCATACTTTCCTGCTTTATTTTTCTACTTCAACTAGAATATGCATGATAGGAATTTGGCTGAAAATATAGAAAATAAAATATTCGCATGGTAATTATTAGCTGCACGCATGTCATGAGTTCTTTAAAAAAAAAAAAAAAAAAAAAAAAAAGGTGGTGGCCAAGAGTACTACTGCCGCTATTGGTTGATGCCAGATAGAATTTGGATTTATTTTGGCGGGCAGTTTCCATAGATAATTAAAATAGAGAAGATAAGAGATTAGCCCAAAACAAAGAGAAAAAACTCTCAAAACTATTGATTAATAGTAAAATTTGAAATTATGAAAGTTTTTTCAAAAAAGTAAAAATCTAAATCATTGTATGAGAATTAAATATATAAATAAACAAGAATCCTATAAAAAATTTGGTCAAAATTGAAATCAGAATTACGTCCAAAACTTGAAACCAAATATTTACTAACAAGTCACAAATGATCATAAATTTACGATTTGATGAAAAATAACTAATATTGCCCTAGTCCAAGGAAGATATTAAGTTTTTTCTTCCAAATTTGTACATATTCAATGTAAGACCCAGCCCGCTGCCAGGCCTAGGCCCATGGAAAGCATTTCCAGATTCCATGTCACATGGGTTCATGCCATTTCTCCATTTGCATGCATGTCTCTCCTTTCCTTTTCTTTAGGTTTGATCAATTTACTACTTATAGCTTATATACATATTAAGCATTTCTCAACCCTAGATTCATTGCTGCTACCCTCCCTTCACGCCCTCAACCATCAAAACTCTTCTGAGCATCCACCCTCCACTGTGAACCACAGTCCAGACCTCACCACTGCGCCCAGTCACACAAAACTGCCGCCCAATGCCCTCGTAGTCTCTTTCACAAGCCACGAAACTCCTCTGTTTTAGACATCCAAAATAGAGCCACACTTGCAACCACCCCAACTCCTCGATGCCACCAGCCACGGCTCACCCACGTCCAACGTTTGAGCTGGAACACCTCTGCTTCGCCACACGAAACCAAGAGTCACCCCCCACCTCACGGAAAGCCCATGTTTCCCGCACCAAGAAACAGAGGAGCGTTTCGACCACCGTGAGCCATCAACCTGCCAACCCACACCGTTAGCCGTCGTCCCGTCACCCCCAGTCCACCGCACGCCACCTCAATCTCTTGGTAAGCCACCAACACCCCCTCGCCGTGTCTCCCTCCTTCAGCTTGCTCTCCCTCTATCTCATCTCTCACAATATCTCCCTCTCCCTCATTTTCAGTAACCTCTCTTTCTCTCTCCTTGTGCGACGCCCTTGGGAAAGTCACCATCAACTCAACCCAGCATCCATCACGCTCCTAGGGTGCCACTACCTCGATTTTTCGTGGGTAGGTCCCTGTCGTCGCTCACGTTTTGGCCTCTGCTGGTTTTATTTTTGTTGTTGTTGGTAGTGACTTAAAAAGGAAAGTGTTGTGTCTCGGGTAACCTAGTAGATGAAAGGTGTTATGATCCTTTTGCCCTCTTTTTGTTTGAATACCTCAACTGATTGTGTATTTTGTGTTTGAAACGTGCGCTGCATGTGATTTTTATTTATTTGGACTTAGGCGCATGTGGATTTATTTTTTTAAGTTGGTATTTTTTTTTAAGAGACTGATATTTTTTAAGTAAATATTGATAAATTTTTGGAATGATCAGTAAGTGCAAACTCTTATTTTAAATCCTTTTAAAAGAATATTTTCTTTTTATTTAATCAAAAGCATGACTTTCTACTTATAATGATTTCGATATAGTTATGTTATTTTAGTTTTTTATAAATTATAGTAAGATCTTAATCGTAAATAAGTTAGAATTTAATGTTTTAGTCAGAGTTAGTAAATTGGATATTGATGAATTTAGAAAGTGATGTTGCTATTTTAGGAATAATGAGAATTTCATATTTTGAGGAATTAAAAATAGATTATTTTAGAAGTTTAGGCTCAAATATCGAAATATGAGCTTGATTCGAAATTTATGAAAATTTACGTGATTTTCTTATAGGTGACGATTAATTTTGTTCAGCATTGTTGAGGAAATTTTCGAAAAGCTAAGAAATCTAGGTAAACGAGGTCTCTATGCTAGATTTGCATACAAAGGAAAATGAACTAAGGTTGGTTATTAAAATCTGCATGGTATGTTTTTAAAAGAAAACATGAAAACAACCTTAGTATATGCGTTTTACATTCACTCATGAAAATCTATGTGAAAGAGAAAAATGCTTTTGGACATGAATATTGTGGACATGGGCAATATTTGACATGTTTCTGAAATATACAAAAGAGCGTATATGAAAATTGAGATTTTTATACATGTGATATGAAATAATTTGGATCTGTTATTTTGATCATCTGAAAATGATATACAAGTGGTTTGACATAATATGACTATAAAAAAATTTTGGCATACTTATATATTTTGATTCTGATTCTGAATATGGTTCTGATATGATAATACTGGTTCACATGATATGGTTAGTACCAACATGATATAATATGAGTGCACCCACTTTGAAAACAAAGTGGTCTTTTATGTGTTCTTTCCTGTGTGCATACTCGGGACTCCGAAATTGAAAAATAGAAAATTTCACAATATGATACTGTCTGATTTGGCCACTGGGGATAGCACAATCCTATCACGGGGGTTAAATATGGTATATGATATGATACGATAAGATATAATATGATAAGATGAAGATGTTCAGTTATGTTATACCAAAGCGTTTTTGAATATGAAACGGATCTCCAAATATTGACAGTTGGTTTTTGAATATGAAAATATTGAAAAGTCGCTCTGATTATCTGATAACACGTTTCTAAGATTTGCATATGAAAATGAAAGGTTTTGTTTATACATACTGAATTTTCTGAAAAGACTCATGTTTACATATTAGTATATGTTTCCTTCTTACTGAATTGTTGATAACTTACCCTTTATCTTCAATTTTTTTTTCAGATGATATCGATGACTCAACTGGGATTAGGAATAGAAAATTTGAGCTCAACTAGATTTGGATAGAAGGTCGAGTACCTAAGAGTACCATTGTCAGTAGAAGGGTATAACTTAAGTATTTGAAATTCTCTATGTGTTTTGGACCTATTGAGACTTAAAGATGTATCGTTTTATTATGTTGAGATTATCGGGAGAATTGTGAACCCCCTTGGTCTATGTCTTTTTGTAATGATGACTTATGGATTTAGTATTATGGTTATTTGGAAAATATGAGATTATGTACTATTTATGAAATCTTTACATGCTTGGGGAAACAGATTTGTAAGTGATGGGTAGTAATTCTTCGACCCCTCCCTGGTACAGGGCGTTACAGTTGGTATCAAAGACAGGTTTGAGGTTCTGCAGACTATAGAGTGTGAGCTTTTGGAGTATAGATAGACTTTAAGAAATCATTTTCGGATTTGATGTGATAGTGGAGCAGACTATAAGGAAGAATATTGTAGGTATTCGAGGTCTTAGGATTTACAGACTTTAGGAATGATTTTGATGTGTAGGATTTTATGGGTCTATGAGCTGAATTCATGTTGTTTGTGGTTTGGTTTGATTTTGGAGACTTTTTTTTAAATAGATTTGATGGAGTTAAAGTTTTAGACTTTGGAAATTAATCATTACTATTGTTGCGCATACTTCTTTTCTTTTATTACAGGTGCATTTATAACTTTGAAGTATTATATATATGTTTTTTTTTACGGTTACCACTAATTATTTATGTTTATATGAACTCTATAATTTTTTAAGTGTATATTAAATATCCAAGTTATTTTGTCAGGATGCCACCTCGTCGTCGAGAATAAAGTATGTTGGATCTAAACGCGAACGAGAACGAAAGGGGAGCAAACCCTAGTGCTTCCAAAGTACTACGAGCAGCAGCTCATCAATTAATAGATGATCTCACGCAGAATCCATCGGGTCGCCAACGCAACTATAATGAATGAGGTTGTACCATAGAACAATTCAATCAGATGTACCCCCTTCATTTAAC
This sequence comes from Juglans microcarpa x Juglans regia, assembly GCF_004785595.1. Classification (NCBI taxonomy): domain Eukaryota; kingdom Viridiplantae; phylum Streptophyta; class Magnoliopsida; order Fagales; family Juglandaceae; genus Juglans; species Juglans microcarpa x Juglans regia. The sequence goes on along the minus strand of NC_054594.1, from coordinate 16,089,034 downwards.
TGGAAAGACGAACCAACCCTAGCGGATGATTGGGTTCAAGATATTGAGGAGATATTGCGGGTGCTAACAGATGAACAAAAGGTGGCATATGCTACATTCAAACTGACCGGGGAGGCAAAAAGATGGTGAATTTTAGAAAGAACTATTCGAGAAGCAGGGGGATAGAAATAGCCAATTGGCTGCATTTTAAGCATATTTTTCTTGAGCGTTTTTTCCCAAGCTCGGCCCGAAAGGATAAGGCAATGGAATTTGCCACTTTGGTGTAGGGAACCATGACGGTGCACCAGTATGCAGCTAGATTCATTGAATTATCCCATTTTGCTACGTATCTGATTCCTGATCAAGAAAAGAAGGCGCGTAAATTCGAATAATGGCTGAACGAAAAACTTTATGAACAAGTAGTGGGCTTCTAGATTCAGAACTTCTCAGAATTGGTAGATAAGGCCACAATTTTTGAACGAAGCATTCAAAGGAGTGCTGCATTGCACGATTAAAGGAAGATGACTATTTCATCGGGGCATCATTCTGGCATGGACCAAGGATCGTGGAAAAAGAGGAATGAAGGTAGTAGCTCAGGTAAGAGGCTGGTTCAGGGTACCCAACAAGCATATCAATGTAGAACTTGCAACCGAATACATGCCGGAGTACGCAGGAAGGAAGCGAGATTATGCTACCGTTGTGGCAAATCAGGTCACTATCTCAGGGACTGCCCTTTGCAATTGGATAGCAACAGGCCACCACCACCTTGGACAGAAGGGATAGCGTGAGGCAACATCCAGCATACTACAACGCCTGCGCAGGTTTTTGCTCTGACACCTAGAGAGGCTGAGGATAGGAATGATGTGATCACGGGTATGACTTCTTTATTATGTTTTAAGATATTAATTTGTGGGTTGAGGTTAAGACTTGGAAATTTTAGTTCATGAATGATGTTGATTGTGACCATAGGTACTCTTTCTCTGTTTTCTAATAATGCCACTGTGTTATTTGATTCGGGAGCGACACATTCTTTTGTTTCCATGACTTATTCTCAATTTTGCACCTTAGAAACTGAAAAGTTAAAGTCCAAGTTAGTGGTCACGACCCCAACCAAAAATTCGGTAGTCTGTGATGAGATTCTACCATGGTGTCCTTTATCTATTGAGGGAAGATTAACGCCAGCAGATTTAATAGTGTTTAACATGATCAGATTTGATGTGATTTTGGGTATGGATTGGCTGGCTTGCTACCACGCCAGTATAGATTGTTTTAAAAAGGAAGTGATTTTTAGACCCCCAAAAGAAAGTGAATTTCTATTCACAGGTTCGAAAGTGAGGTTGCAACCACCCATCATATCTGCCATTTAAGTTGGAAAATTGTTACGTGATGGTTGTCAGGGATTCTTAGCCTGTATGGTAGAAGCACCAAAAGAGGAGTTGAAGTTAGAGTAGATACCTATTGTGAGGGAATATCCAGAGCTTTTCCCAAAAGATTTACCTGGACTCCCGCCTGAGCGGGAGGTAAAGTTTGCTATTGAACTAGTCTCAAGCACAACACCCCTTTCGAAAGCACCTTACCGGATGGCACCATCTGAATTAATGGAACTCAAGGAGCAGTTACAAGATTTGTTGGACAAGGGTTTCATCAGGCCCAGTGTATCACCTTGGGGAGCTCCAGTTCTCTTTGTGAAAAAGAATGATGGATCCATGAGAATGTGTATTGATTACAGGGAACTTAATCAGTTGACCATAAAGAATAAGTATCCGTTACCCCGTATAGAAGATTTGTTTGATCATCTCCAGGGTGCTTAAGTACTTTCAAAGATTGATCTTTGATCGGGTTACCATCGATTGAAGATCAGGGCAGAAGACGTAGCTAAGACGGCTTTCAGGACCCAATATGGCCATTATGAGTTTTTGGTCATACCTTTTGGCTTGACTAACACTCCAGCAGTATTCATAGATTTGATGAATAAGGTGTTCCATGAATTTTTGGATAAGTTTGTGGTTGTTTTTATTGATGATATAATGGTATACTCCAAAAGCAAGACTGAGCATGAAGAACATTTGAAGCTGGTACTTGGGACACTCAGAGATAAAAAGTTGTTTGTTAAATTGAAGAAGTGTGAATTTTGGCTTGATTCAATTGCATTTCTAGGGCTTGTAGTTTCGAAAGATGGCATTTCAGTGGACCCAAGAAAAGTGGAAGCAGTAATTAATTGGTCGACACTGAAGAATATTCATGAGGTTAGAAGTTTCTTGGGATTGGCGGGTTATTACTGTCGATTCATTGATGGTTTCTCCAGGATAGCAGTTCCTCTCACAGTACTCACCAGAAAAAATAATAAGTTTGAATGGACAACAAAATGTGAAGAAAGCTTCCAGGAGTTAAAACGGAGATTAGTGACAAATCCGGTGTTAACAGTCCCCACTGCTAGAGGTGGATTTGTAGTTTATAGCGATGTATCAAGGATTGGATTGGGGTGCATATTGATGCAACATGGGGAGGTTATAGCATACGCCACACGCCAACTGAAAGCGTACGAGCAGAATTATCCCAAGCATGATCTAGAACTTGCGGCAGTCATTTTCGCACTTAAGATTTGGAGACACTATCTGTATGGGGAAAAGTGCGAAATTTATACGGATCACAAGAGTTTGAAATATTTCTTCACCCAAAAGGAATTAAATATGAAGAAGATGAGATGGCTTGAGTTGATCAATGATTATAATTGCACCATCAATTATCACCCGGGAAAAGCTAATGTTGTAGCCGATGCCTTAAGTAGGAAGTCAATGGGACCGGCAGTTGCAGCCCTTACCACTCAACATAGGTTGTTAATGGACCTAGAAAGAGCCAATATTGAGGTCATCACTAGTGATACAAGTACTTTCATGGCCAATTTAATAGTTCAACCAGCCTTGATAGATAGAATCAAAACTGCTCAGAAAGTGGATTTAGTGGGGGCAGATCTGACTTTAGCGTTTTCAAGGATGGAGTTTTAAGGTTTAGAGGTAGATTATGTGTGCCAGCTAATGAAGAACTAAAAAGGGTAATTCTTGAAGAAGCACATCGTTCCTTATACATAGTTCACCCAGGGAGTACCAAGATGTATCGGGACTTGAGAGAGTCTTTTTGGTGGAATGGTATGAAAAGAAAAATTGCTAAATTTGTAGAACATTGCCTAACTTGCCAACAGGTGAAGGCGAAGCATCAGAGACCAGCAAGATTATTACAACCACTCCAGATTCCAGAGTGGAAGTGGGAGCATATCTCCATGGACTTTGTGATAGGCCTACCAAGGACATTGAGCGGACAAGATGCTATATGAGTGATCGTGGATCGCTTAATGAAAATAGCTCAATTTGTGCCCATTAAAGTTTCTTATAAACTAGAGAAAAACTAGCTTAGCTGTATGTGCGGGAGATAGTGAGGTTGCATGGGGTACCGATATCCATTGTGTCGGATGGAGACCCTCGTTTCACTTCCAAGTTCTGGCGAAGCTTACAAGAGGCCATGGGTACTAAGTTAAGTTTCAGTACTGCATTTCACCCTCAGACAAATGGACAGTCAAAAAGAACTATTCAAATCTTGGAAGACATGTTGAGGGCATGTGTGATGGATTTTAAGGGAACTTGGATGCGACATTTACCATTGGTTGAGTTTGCTTATAATAATAGTTTTCAAGCTAGCATTGGAATGGCACCCTACAAGGTTTTGTATGATAGAAGGTGTAGATCTCTATTGTATTGGGATGAAATAGGTGAAAGGAAACTTTTGGGGCCAGAGATTATTCAGCAGATCACAGATAAGATAGATATCATTCGGGCAAGAATGAAAGCAGCTCAGAGCCGACAAAAGAGTTATGCAGATAAACGTCGCCGCCAGTTAGAGTTTGAGGTTGGAGATAAAGTATTTTTTAGAATAACACCGATGAAATGAGTTATGAGATTTGGAAAGAATGGCAAGTTGAGCCCAAGATATATTGAGCCATTTGAGATTCTTGACTGGATTGGACCGGTGGCTTATAGAGTAGCACTTCCACAGGCACTTACGGGAGTGCATAATGTATTTCATATTTCCATGTTGAGGAAGTATATACCTGACCCGACACACATTATTGACTATGAACCACTTCAGATTCAATAAGATATGACTTATGCGGAAGAAACAGTTCGGATCTTAGAAAAGAAAGAACAAGTGTTACGAACTCGAACTATTCATTTGGTTAAAGTGTTATGGAAAAATCACGCTACTAATGAAGTTTCTTGGGAATTGGAGGAAGAAATGCGAGATAAGCACCCACGACATTTCGATGGGAGTTTGGACAATTTATAACAAATTCCGAGAACGGAATTTTTATAAGGAGTGAGGATGTAAGACCCAGCCCATTGCCAGGGCCAAGCCCGTGGAAAGCGTTTCTAGATTCCACGTCGCACAGGTTCACGTCATTTCTCCATTTTCATGCATGTCCCTCCTTCCCTTTCCTTTAAGTTTGATATGTTTACTACTTATAGCTTATATATATATATATATATATATATATATATTAAGCATTTCTCAACCCTAGATTCATTGTCGCTACCCTCTCTTCACGCCCTCAGCCATCCAAACTCTTCTGAGCATCCACCTTCCACTGTGAACCTCACCACCATGCCTAGCCACATGAAGCTGCCGCCCAATGCCCTCGTAGTCTCTTTTGCAAGCCACGAACTCCTCTATTTTAGACAACCAAAATAGAGCCACACTTGCAGCCACCCCAACTCCTCGATGCCATTTGCGACGGCTCACCCATGTCCAAGATTTGCGCCGTAACACCTCTGCTTAGCCGCTGCTCAGCCACACGAAATCAAGAGTCACCCCCCACCTCACAGAAAGCCCCTATTTCCCTCACCAAGAAATAGAGGAGCGTTTCCACCACCGTGAGCCATCAACCTACCAACCCACACCCCCCAGCCGTCGTCCCGTCACCCCTAGTTCATCGCACGCCACCTCAGTCTCTTGGTAAGACACCAACACCCCCTCACCGTGTCTCCCTCCTTCAACTTGCTCTCCCTTCGTCCCTTCTCTCACATTATCTCCCTCTCCCTCATTTTCAGCACCCTCTCTTTCTCTCTCCCTGTGCGACGCCGTTGGGAAAGTCACCATCAACTCAGCCCAGCATCAGTCGCGCTCCCAGGGTGCCACTACCTCAGTTTTCCGTGGGTAAGTCCCTGCCATCGCTCACGTTTTGGCCTCTGCTGATTTTATTTTTGTTGTTGTTGGTAGTTACTTAAAAAGGAAAATGTTGTGTCTCGGGTAACCTAGTAGATGAAAGGTGTTATTACCCTTTTGCCCTCTTTTTGTTTGAATACCTCAACTGATTGTGTATTTTGTGTTTGAAACGTGGGCTGCATGTGATTTTTATTTATTTGGACTTAGGCGCATGTGGGTTTATTTTGTTAAGTTCGTATATTTTTTTTAAGAGACTGATATTTCTATCGGAATATTTTTTAAGTAAATACTGATAAATTTTTGGAATGATCAGTAAGTGCAAAATCTTATTTTGAATCATTTTAAAAGAATATTTTCTTTTTATTTAAACAAAAGTATGACTTTCTACTTATAATGATTTCGATATAGTTATGTTATTTTAGTTTTTTATAAATTGTAGTAAAATCTTAATCGTAAATAAGTTAGAATTTAATGTTTTAGTCGGAGTTAGTAAGTTGGATATTGATGAGTTTAGAAAGTGATGCTGGTATTTTAGGAATAATGAGAACTTCGGATTTTGAGGAATTAAAAATAGATTATTTTAGAAGTTTAGGTTTGAATATCGAAATATGAGCTTGATTGGAAATTTATGGAAATTTACGTGATTATCTTATAAATGACGATTAATTTTGTTTAGCAGTGTTGAGGAAATTTTCGAAAAACTAAGAAATCCAGATAAGCGGGGTCCCTATGCTAGATTTGCATACAAAGGAAAATGAACTAAGATTGGTTATTAAAATGTGCATTATATGTTTTTAAAAGAAAACGTGAAAACAACCTCAGTATATGTGTTTTACATTCACTCATGAAAATCTATGTGAAAGAGAAAAATGCTTTTTGACATGAATAGTGTGTACACGAGTAATATTTGATATGTTTCTGAAATGTACAAAAAAGCGTATATGAAAATTGAGATTTTTATAGATGTGATATGAAATAATTTGGATTTTTTATTTTGATCATCTAAAAATGATATGCACGTGGTTTGACATAATATGGATATAAAAAACTTTTGGCATACTTATCTGTTTTGATTCTGATTCTGAATATGGTTCTGATATGATGATACTGGTTCACGTGATATGGTTGGTACCAACATGATATGATATGAGTGCACCCACTTTAGAAATAAAGTAGTATTTTATGTGTTCTTTCCTGTGTGCACACTCGGGGCTTCGAGATTGAATAATGGGAAGTTTCACAATATGATACTGTCTGGTTTGGCCACCAGGGATAGCACAACCCTATCACGGAGCTTAAACAATGTATATGATATGATACGATAAAATATGATATGATAAGATGAAGATGTTCAGTTATATTATGCCCAAGCATTTTTTAATATGAAACGGATCTCCAAATATTGAACAGTTGGTTTTTGAATATGAAAAGATTGAAAAGTCGTTTTCATTATCGAATAACACGTTTCTGAGATCTGTATATGAAAATGAAAGGTTTTGTTTGTGCATACTGAACTTTCTGAAAATGCTCATGTTTACATATTAGTATATGTTTCCTGCTTACTGGGTTGTTGATAAATCACCCCTTATCTTCAATTTTTTTTTCCAGATGATATTGATGACCCAGCTAGGGGTCAAGAATAGAAAATTTGAGCTCGACTAGATATGAATAGAAGGTTGAGTACCTAAGAGTACCATTGTCAGTAGAAGGGTTTAACTTTAGTATTTGAAGTTCTCTATGTGATTTGGACCTATTGAGATTTAAAGATATATCGTTTTATTATGTTGAAATTATCGGGAGAATTGTGAACCCCCTTGGTCTATGTCTTTTTGTAATGAACACTTATGAATTTAGTATTATGGTTATTTAGAAAATATGAGATCGTGTACTATTTATGAAATCTTTGGAGTTTATAAATGCTTGGGGAGACAGGTTTGTAAGTGATAGGTAGTAATTTTCCGACCCCTTCCGGGTACGGGCGTTATATTCATATTCTTAAAGTAGTAGTACTTTAATGCAATCAACCTAAAATCTGGACCTAATACCCTATATCAATTTGGGTTTACACCAAGAATCTGGACCTAGATACCCCATTGGTGCAAACCCAAATTGATATGGGGTATCAGTTATTTTTCTCCAAATCACTTCAAAATAATATCAGTTATTTTCTTCCAAATCTTATATATATACGATATTAGTAATTTTCTCCCAAATCATATATTTATGTTCATTATTGCCTTGTTAATAAATATCTAGTTTTAAGTTTGGAAGTGATTTTGATTAAATTTTTGGTATGATTCTTATTTATTTATGTATTTATTTCTCATACAATAATTTAGATTTTTTCATTTTTGAAAAAATCTTCATAATTTCAAATTTTACTATTAATCAATAATTTTCATAGTTGTTTTCTCTATGTTTTAGGTAAATCTCTTATCTTCTCTGTGTTAATCATCTGTTGGAACTAGCCACCAGATGTATCTCAATTCAGTGTCACATTTTGAACAATCTTCCAGTCTCCTTCAGTAGATATTAATTTCATGATTTTATCATATATGCTGAGTCGATGAACTTTCGTGACAACCAAGAGTGTTGTTGCTGTTGCTTCACTAGTGGTGGGTCGGTGGCTGTGTTGTGCACGTTTGTTCCATGACGACCAACATACTAACATGCAATATCGTTTGTTTCGTGCACACAAAGTATCACCTAATTAATTGGTGATTGCAGTAGATTGCTGCAATTGGGAGAAGTTATCCTTGATTGCAACATCATAGTTGATTTTATAGCCTCCATGACTTGGTCGTCGTTCCCAGTCTTTTTGTCTCAACGTTGTTAATCGAAATTACCAGGCTTTTATATGCTCCTGCATGCGAGGTTTTTCGCGTCATTTTTGCTAGATATATGCATAATAGGGTTAGGGTTTATTCCATCATGAAGAATTATGTTCCTTGTTAACGATGACAAGAACATTTATGAAGAAGGCATGGGAGTGCTCTTTCAAATCAAGCAACACTACAACAAAACTAGTGAGATAAAACCCTCACTTCCGTGAAAAAATCTTTTTTTCCACAAATTTTGATCATGAGGAGCTCGTGGAATAAAATTTGATAAGATAAAGATCAAGTTTTTTCCCAAAAGGCCCAACTCATGGAAAATACCTACATTTTCTCACAAAATTAGTTACGAGAAAAAAATTATTTCATCGTAAAAAACACGATGACCTTTGATAATAAATCATGGGAAAAAAAGTAATTCCGACAAAATAAATTTGTGGCAAAGGCTATTTCTTGCAAACTAATTCGTCAGAAATTTCTATTTACAAAGAACTTTTACTGCACGAAATAATCACTTTCGGCAAAAAAAAAAAAAAAAAAGTATTTGCCGCGAGTTGAGTTATATTCACAACAAATGCTAAAAAATTTCAAGAAAAAAAAAGTTGTAAAATCAAAAAAATGAGACTGAGCCAAAAATAATCATAAGAAATAGTCTAATATAGGCTAAAATAAATATATCCAAAGACCAAACCTTAGAGATCCAAATTCACAATTTTAATAATTAAAAAAAAATATAAAATTGTACTAACATGTTCACAAGAAAAACTCCTAATTAAAACCCAAGAGCCACAAGAAAAATAATATTGGCTTTATCTAATGCCAAATAATCCTCTGCATGGTGTTTTTTCAACTCTAAAGTGCTCTAGTGGGGTAGGAAAAGCTTGGCATTTGATAGTCAGCCTTCTTGATGGATCGTACATCTCCAAAGGTATCCACAAACTGAAAAATCCATATAAGCACACAAGACTTTGAAGGAACATTTTTTTCAAAAAAAGAATATCATGACAAGGAATTGGGTGTTTGCAATACTAGAATATATTAACTTTTATGCAAACTAATTTCTACAAGTACATCCAATACATGAAATCTGCCAATACAATTTATACACATACACCACACATTCACAAAGTTTTATAAGTTACAATTCATGGCTCCACAACCACAACCATATATCACTTCATTAATTTTGTACTAACTCATATCATCTCACTCCAATCTTTCACATAAACGACTGAAATTCATAAAACATACTAATATACTTACTACCCATGTTCATGAATCTAACACGAACATACATATCCTATCCATTTAACACTTGGGCTCAACACAATTCCATCACACAACTTAATAGTCATATAAATTTCATATTACAATCAATATGCATAAAAATCAATCCGCCCAATCTTCACAAACACTTTACTCAATTTACGAGCCACTTAGTAATACATAAATATGTATTACTAAGAGGCTTGTATATATATATATATATATATATATATATATATTCTCAAGTCATCCAACACACATAACCATACTCCATAGCAAGTTTCCAATCACCAGGGCAATTCTTCATAGTTTATTGAAACCTACACATTCCATACATAAAATCCGCCCATATCATTAGTACATCTACACAACACAATTACAAAGGTTTATATGTTATAAATCATGACTCCACAAAATCACAACCATATATCACTTCAATAATTAGTACTAATTCACCTCATCCCACTCCAATCTCCCATACACACAACTTAGTTTATAAAACATACTCATTGCCCATGTCCATCAATCCAACACAATTACAATTCACGAAGGTTAATAAGCTTCATTCATGGCTCCACGCAACCCAACTTTAACAATTACTATATTTAATCAATAAGCTTCATCCACACAAACACGCATACTCCATGAAAAATTTCCAATCCATACAACACTTCCAAATAATTTTTCGTAACCAACAAATTAATATACAAAATCTGTCCAGTCCTTTAAGAGCATCCTTATACAAGTTTTAATCTATGCAATTGCATTCATATATCTCCAAAATGCTACCATCTTACAACCATACATCATATCTACTTCACACAAGCATAAAATGCAAGAAAGATCGCTTTAAACACAAATATGAAAACTCTATTAAAATCCATGTACCTACTCATACTCAATCCATATATCACTATCACTTAGCTCAACATACAACAAACTAACACAACCACATATCAAACTGTCCATTAATCCCCATCACTTCATAAATATTATTCTCAATCAATAAGCCTATCAACAAATAAATAGAACACACATTCAATTCGTCATCCAATTAAACTCAATATGCAACATCCAACACAAAACACACATACTAAATCCATAATCCATTTAAACTCCACATAAAACAAACCCACACAAACCCATACTTCACAATCTCCATGCTTCATTTACAACTCAATTTCAATCCTAGCAATTACAATCTCCATGCTTCGCTAGTCAATTCAATACATGGCACACTTCAACACTTAGCACACATTCACAACACTCCACTTCACACTATGTTTTACCTAAATTATAAAATCAACTAATCATGTATATTGTCCATGTGCATCACTCCTACACCAAATAACCAAATGTAACACCCCGTATTTCAGTGTATTTTTACTGAAGGATTATTTTTGATTGTTCAAAAATTTATCCTCTTATTTTAAAATTGGTTGGATTTTTAGTAAGTTTATTTCTATGATTTTTATTTGGTGAAAATTATTTTTTTGTGCTTTCCAAATATTTATTTATTATTATGCATTTAAATTGCTTTTAATATTTAAATTAATTACTGTGGGATTTAATTATTTCAATTTGACTTTACCATTACGTTTAAATTATTTTATTTAACTTGTGGTTTTAAAATTGTCTCCGTTGGATCATTTTTGTGACCCAAGTTATGAGGATTGGACCTCATTTCTTTTCCCTTCTTTTTTCTTTCCTTCCTTTTTCTTTTCTTCTTTTCTTTTTTTTTTTCCTTATTTCCTCTCCTCTCCCGCGCGACCTCTCTCTCTCCTCTCCTCCGCCCGTTTCCATCGTCTCCTCCCAGCACCGCCGTCGCGCCGCCGTGCGCGACACCGCCCAACCGACCAGCTCCCCCTCCCTCCGGCGACCTCACCTCCCAAACCTCAGCCCCTACCTCGCCGCCGGTAGCCCACACGCCCCCCACGAAGCCGCGGGCCACCTTCACGCCAGCGCCGCCGTGAGCCGGCGGTGGCCCTCACCGCCCAGCCCATTAGCTTCCCCAGCCGCCGGCGACCTCACCCCACCAATCTCACCTCCATCCGTGCCGCCGTTAACCACCAGTAGCTCTTCGAAGCCGCGGCACTCCTTCCGCCGTTGCGCCGCCGTCGCACCACCATTGGCCACCATCTTCCTACCACTTCATCCCCGACCTCTTGGCAACCCATTGGACCCAACCCCACCTCCGATCCGTCACCGGTGAAGCTCCACCAACTACATTTCCGATTTGGGCATTTTGGTCTTCTACCGCCCATTCCGCCGCCACCCACGGCAAACCACCACCACCATTGGCTTCACCGACCTCCCTAGGCCCTACCCTATCAATCTTGGGTCTTCGTTTGTCCTCGTTGAAAAGTTGGTAATTGTGACCCACGGCCACAGTGTATTTTACACTGTGGTGTTGCTCAGAAATCACCACTTGCAACTTCGAGATCCTCCGGAAATTATTATATTGCACTGTAAGTATTTTCCTTAAAGAACTTTCGTGATTTAAATATATTTTTGCACTAACGCATATTATCTGTGAATTGGGTTGTTTTACCGGACTGAGTCCGAGGAGTTTCGGGGGTTGGATGGATTGTGGACGGAGTTGTGTTTGTTTGCATTGTGAATTGTGGTTGTTGGTTATGACTTGTTCACGTACATCGCATATTGCATGCATGATCATGTTTGTAAAGAAAACTGGGTTTTCGTGTATTGCATACATGTTTATGTATTTATTGGATTTGGATTTTCATGTGAGTAAAAGGAAAAGAGACTGTAGGGATGGTGGTAAGCAGGGATGGTGGTTGTGTCCCGCCTGTGATTCCCGCCTACAGTGCTCTGTTAAGTATTTATTGTGTGTAAAGGAACTGTAGGGATGGTGGTAAGCAGGGATGGTGGTAGAGTCCCGCCTGTGATTCCCGCCTACGGTGCACGCGTTAGGGATGGTGGTAAGCAGGGATGGTGGTTGTGTCCCGCCTGTGATTCCCGCCTACGGTGCACGCCGTAGGGATGGTGGTAAGCAGGGACGGTGGTAGAGTCCCGCCTGCGATTCCCGCCTACAGTGTCCGATAATTGGATTGTTTGTGTGAATCATTTTATGGGAAAATGTGTTACGGATATTTTGGGCCAAAATGGGATTTTTGGCGTGTGTTGGAAATAATCATTTTTCTGGGAAAAAAAATGGTATTTTATGGTTAATTGTATTTTGCTATATTGTTGGTTGCATTAATGTATTTTTATCCAGAGAGTTGTTTGGTTTATACTTACCTGTGGTACCATTTCATGGTATCGCAGATTTTGATGCAGATGATGATGACGAGCCTTAGCTTGGCTCCGTTGGAGGAGTGATCTGGGATTGCTCCTGTTTAGTGAGTTATGTGTTTTTATCAGTTTATGTATTCACCTTTTGTATTATATTTGGGATGACTGTATAATTTTTTAAAGATAAATTGTTTTAAATATTTGTATTTAAATTCTGGTACTTAATTGACTATCCGCTGCGTTATTATATTTGTACACTGTTGCATGTACACACACTGGCACTTCGTTGGGATGTGTGACCGTGTTGTCACCATCCTGGCGTCTCGATCCCTGTGTATTTATATAAGGGGGATTGGGGGCGCCACAGGTGGTATCAGAGCAGTTCGGCTCTGGGTAAAACCACATGTCCCATAGGTGTAGTACCAGAAAATTTTAAAATTTTGATTTGAAATTATTTTGTTGGGAGTACATTATTTTAATTTATTTATTTTAATTGTACGTTAATTGTTTGTTATTTATCTTATTTTTGTTATTTTAGTTTATTTAGTTATTTTATTATATGGCAGGCAATTTTACTTGTTTCAATTATTTTCTTGTGTACTATTTCATTTGTTTTATTCCTTTTATCTTATGATATTTTATTTTGTTGGTTTTATTTTATTTTATTTTATGTGATATGGTTGTATTTTAATTTATTTTACTATAATTATATTTTTTAGTTTGTTTTAAACTGATAGTGGGGTTAAGGGTTACGCTATGGCAGGAAAATGGTACGACCAAGAAGGCAAGCTAATGAGCCCGAGGATGAATTACCGAGGGGTGATGGAAATTATGCCATGGCGAGGGCGTTGAATAGGATGACGGAGTTTCTTCAGCAGAATTTTCGTCCACAGCAAGGAGAGCAGTTCAGGGCGATGCAGGCCGGGTGCACCTATGAGCGCTTCTTAGCGCATAGGACCCCTGCTTTTTCTGGTGAAGAGGATCCATTACGGGCTAGAAGGTGGATTCAAGATCTGGAAAGAACGTTTGAAGTCTGTGGATGCACTGAGGCCCAGAGGGTATTATATGGGAGCTATATGCTGCAAGGTGAAGCGGCAAATTGGTGGGAGACCAAGCGGTCACTTTTAGAGATGGAGTTGGGATCCTTGGCTGCTGTGTCTTGGCAGCGTTTTAAGAAAGAATTTGATGATCGATTCTTTCCTGTTTCGGTGAGACGGCAATTGGCTCGGGATTTCAATAATTTGGTTCAAGGAGACATGACTGTCGAGCAGTATGCAAGGAAATTTATGGAGCTTGGGCGGTTTGCTCCTCACCTCATTGCTACGGAAGAGATGCGGGCTGAACGTTTCCAAGAAGGGTTGCGCCCTCAAATCCGCAGGCAGGTCGCATGCTTGGAAATCCAGAACTTTCAGAGGTTGGTCAATGTGGCCTCAATTGCTGAGCGAGAGCGAGGTGCTGTGGTAGATTCCCCTCCGGGTAAGAAGCGACTGAACGTTGATGGTGAAGGGAGCAGCTCCGGGTCGCCACAGAAGTTTGTGCAAAGGATCGGGGCCAGAGCGCAGGCAGCTTCTGGTATACGTATTGGGGGCCGAGCTCCAGTTTGTGGTAGATGTAATAGAGCCCACGAGGGCGAGTGTCGTCAGGGTTGGAACCAGTGCTTTGAGTGTGGTCAGACAGGACACTTTGCTCGTGAGTGCCCTAATTGGACCCAAGGAAATCAGGGTGGTCATCGCGGTGGTAGGACTAATCAGAGGCAACTAGTTCAGGCTCGGGTGTATGCAGTGACTCCTGGTAGTGCTGGCGACGAGATTCCAGGGACTCAGGACGCTGGAGTTACGGCAGGTATGGGTCTAATCTTACCTTTCGTAATGGATGCCATGTGTGGTTTATTCTTGGGTTTTGGAAAGTTATGCAAGTTGTATCCATGCCCGTTGGGTGTTGGAGGTTGTGTGATTTTCTTAAGAGTGTTCTGGTTGTATTTGGTATCCTGCTTTAGAGTGATGATTGGCCCTACAAATTTCGAGGACGAAATTTTATTTTAAGGGGGGGAGGATGTAACACCCCGTATTTCAGTGTATTTTTACTGAAGGATTATTTTTTATTGTTCAAAAATTTATCCTCTTATTTTAAAATTGGTTGGATTTTTAGTAAGTTTATTTCTATGATTTTTATTTGGTGAAAATTATTTTTTTGTGCTTTCCAAATATTTATTTATTATTATGCATTTAAATTGCTTTTAATATTTAAATTAATTACTGTGGGATTTAATTATTTCAATTTGACTTTACCATTACGTTTAAATTATTTTATTTAACTTGTGGTTTTAAAATTGTCTCCGTTGGATCATTTTTGTGACCCAAGTTATGAGGATTGGACCTCATTTCTTTTCCCTTCTTTTTTCTTTCCTTCCTTTTTCTTTTCTTCTTTTCTTTTTTTTTTCCTTATTTCCTCTCCTCTCCCGCGCGACCTCTCTCTCTCCTCTCCTCCGCCCGTTTCCATCGTCTCCTCCCAGCACCGCCGTCGCGCCGCCGTGCGCGACACCGCCCAGCCGACCAGCTCCCCCTCCCTCCGGCGACCTCACCTCCCAAACCTCAGCCCCTATCTCGCCGCCGGTAGCCCACACGCCCCCCACGAAGCCGCGGGCCACCTTCACGCCAGCGCCGCCGTGAGCCGGCGGTGGCCCTCACCGCCCAGCCCATTAGCTTCCCCAGCCGCCGGCGACCTCACCCCACCAATCTCACCTCCATCCGTGCCGCCGTTAACCACCAGTAGCTCTTCGAAGCCGCGGCACTCCTTCCGCCGTTGCGCCGCCGTCGCACCACCATTGGCCACCATCTTCCTACCACTTCATCCCCGACCTCTTGGCAACCCATTGGACCCAACCCCACCTCCGATCCGTCACCGGTGAAGCTCCACCAACTACATTTCTGATTTGGGCATTTTGGTCTTCTACCGCCCATTCCGCCGCCACCCACGGCAAACCACCACCACCATTGGCTTCACCGACCTCCCTAGGCCCTACCCTATCAATCTTGGGTCTTCGTTTGTCCTCGTTGAAAAGTTGGTAACTGTGACCCACGGCCACAGTGTATTTTACACTGTGGTGTTGCTCAGAAATCACCACTTGCAACTTCGAGATCCTCCGGAAATTATTATATTGCACTGTAAGTATTTTCCTTAAAGAACTTTCGTGATTTAAATATATTTTTGCACTAACGCATATTATCTGTGAATTGGGTTGTTTTGCCGGACTGAGTCCGAGGAGTTTCGGGGGTTGGATGGATTGTGGACGGAGTTGTGTTTGTTTGCATTGTGAATTGTGGTTGTTGGTTATGACTTGTTCACGTACATCGCATATTGCATGCATGATCATGTTTGTAAAGAAAACTGGGTTTTCGTGTATTGCATACATGTTTATGTATTTATTGGATTTGGATTTTCATGTGAATAAAAGGAAAAGAGACTGTAGGGATGGTGGTAAGCAGGGATGGTGGTTGTGTCCCGCCTGTGATTCCCGCCTACAGTGCTCTGTTAAGTATTTATTGTGTGTAAAGGAACTGTAGGGATGGTGGTAAGCAGGGATGGTGGTAGAGTCCCGCCTGTGATTCCCGCCTACGGTGCACGCGTTAGGGATGGTGGTAAGCAGGGATGGTGGTTGTGTCCCGCCTGTGATTCCCGCCTACGGTGCACGCCGTAGGGATGGTGGTAAGCAGGGACGGTGGTAGAGTCCCGCCTGCGATTCCCGCCTACAGTGTCCGATAATTGGATTGTTTGTGTGAATCATTTTATGGGAAAATGTGTTACGGATATTTTGGGCCAAAATGGGATTTTTGGCGTGTGTTGGAAATAATCATTTTTCTGGGAAAAAAATGGTATTTTATGGTTAACTGTATTTTGCTATATTGTTGGTTGCATTAATGTATTTTTATCCCGAGAGTTGTTTGGTTTATACTTACCTGTGGTACCATTTCATGGTATCGCAGATTTTGATGCAGATGATGATGACGAGCCTTAGCTTGGCTCCGTTGGAGGAGTGATCTGGGATTGCTCCTGTTTAGTGAGTTATGTGTTTTTATCAGTTTATGTATTCACCTTTTGTATTATATTTGGGATGACTGTATAATTTTTTAAAGATAAATTGTTTTAAATATTTGTATTTAAATTCTGGTACTTAGTTGACTATCCGCTGCGTTATTATATTTGTACACTGTTGCATGTACACACACTGGCACTTCGTTGGGATGTGTGACCGTGTTGTCACCATCCTGGCGTCTCGATCCCTGTGTATTTATATAAGGGGGATTGGGGGCGCCACACCAAATAAATCTAATAGCCCATGAAAGGGAGAAAAAGAGAGAGAGCTATACCGAGAGATAAAAGAGAGCTTCACAGTGCAGCTCACAGCTGGGCCATGGCTTTGTGGCTAGGCATGGTTGAGGCACACTAGGTGGTCTTTGGTGGAGCTACAGTGAACTACATGGGTTGTGGACAGTGGCGTGCGATAGGGGTTTGATAGGGGAGGCTTGTTTCTCAGCAGCTAGCAGCGACTCAAAGCAGTGGTGGCAAGGGTTGAACGGTGCAATGCTTGTGGTGTTTTGGCAGCTTGCAGTGGCTGGAGGCGGTGCACAGCGTCGCTACAGTTATCGAGAGAGAGAACGAGATAAATAGAGTGAGATATCGAGAGGGGAGGGAGGGAGGTCTTCCGAGAGAGAGATATAGAGAGAGAGACTTACCAACGTGAGGTGGTGGCCGATAAATGAGAAAATATAGAGGAAGAGAGAAAAAAAGGCATTGGGTGATGTTCAACGGTGACTACATGGAAGGTGGTCGGCCATGCGTGAGCCTTACGGTGGTGCTGTTCACGGTGGCTCCGTAGCTGTTGTTGGTGGTCAGCACAAGAGGAGGGAGTGAGATGGTGCAGGCCGAGTAACAGGTTAGGGAACGACATAGGGGGAAGAAAGAAAAAGAATAGAGGAAATAGGAAGAATTAGGGTTTTGGGCACTAATCTAAACTCTACATCTTAGGGTTTCTAACTTAAATCTAATGGTGGAAATAAACTGAAAAATAAAGATGATTAATAGAAAATAAATAGCATAAAGTAAATGGAAGAGAAATGAAATAAACTAAGCGTTGAAACCAAACTTTTTATTCTCAATCTCAAAACAATATTTTCCATCATAAAATAAAATAATCAGTTTTAATAAATATTTTTAAGATAAATAAATCAATCTAAATAAATAGAGTTTTTAACATAAAATAAAATATTAAATATTAAATAATACTCTTAAAGAAATAAAATCATTTAAATAAAATGATTTTCTAAAACTATATTATTTTTTGGACTTCACAATTAAAGAGGTTGACTTAAAAATCAAGTTTGGTCCAATAATACTAAAAATACTCCATTTAAAATAATATGGACTTTTAAAATACTTGAAGATTTTAAAACATTTGGCTCAATTTAATAGTTTATCTTTAAACACGTAGGGGGCTTGGGAACTGGGAAGAGAGAAAATAGTTTATCTTCAAACTATTTGCTGTAATTCATTCTCGCCGCATCATCTAATAAAGTTGCGATTTTTGTTCTTTCCTTGAGGACTTATTTGCAGCAACAACCATTTTTACTAGCGAATTTTTTATAGTCAGACGTGATTTCACTACAACAGCCTAATTCATTTTCCACGGACATCTTTTGTGTGATTAGCCTTATATTTTCCACTATGGTGTGCCTTGGGAAAAAAGTTCTTGGGAAAAGGCTAAATTTGTTGTAGCAAGTGGAATCGCAATCAAGCAAGTGGTCAAAAGCCTTCTCTCAAGTCAGTATATAAAACATATATTATATATGTTTACATAATATAATTTGATTTAAAAGATAAATTTTAAAATTTGAATCTTACAAATTAAATATTACCATTAAGTTATGTAGATGTTGTGTTTTACATATCAACTTGAGAATATAATAACTATTCTAGCAAAGGTACATGCAAAGATCTCAATGGTCGGTTTCTCATCCACATTATTTTTTAATTTTTGAGATAATTAATAGAAAACTTTTTCAATAGCCCTTTATGTTTTGTTTTAAATGAGATTCGCCCCTCATACTTTTTTTAAGAATAGCAACTCGTGATATTAGAGGTGACAATATATAAATGACCTATGAATCCAATATGAATACGACATGAAATTAACTAATTTGGATTTGATGTTAATGGGTTCGGGTCAAAACGGGTTGACCCATTAAAGCATGATTTATAAACGGGTCAATCCGCTTAACCTAAAATCAACTGTTTTGATCTGTTTAGCTTTTATTTCAAAACCACAAGTCTATTGCTGTTGAGTTATAATATTGGTATTTCTCAGTACTATTTTATTTCAAAACCAATTATAGACCTATGCTCATATTTATTGTTGTAGAATTTGTAATATTAGTTTTATTATATGTTAAAATTTGAAAAATATTGATATTTTTTGTTAGTAAGTTGTTTTATTTTTTTAAGATATTATGATTACTAATAAATATAGATTTTAATTTTTATGTAAAATTATATTAATAAAGTCAAATAATAGTTTATATATTTTAGTTCAACTCATTTACATGAAACAAATTTAAATAGATCGTATTATGCTAACTTATTTTTAATTAATTATTAAAAAAATCAGATTTAATCTATATTATCGAACATTCATAACTACACAACACGAAAACACAAATGCCTGATATTTCAAATTTCAAATCAAATCCTCCGTCAATACAAAAATTTAAAATAGCCTGGCCATATCTGATGTGGCAAACCCGGACTAGTTCAACCGACGGGACTCCTTCCTCTGCCGTCCATTTTACCATTTCGAGGCCTCCAAAGTCCAAACTCCACGAGCCGACGTTGGGACTCCTTTCTCTACCGTCCATTTCACCATTTCGAGGCCTCTAAAGTCCAAACTCCACGAGATCACACTCTCGTCCTTGTTAAACTTTGAACCATTTTACTCCCCCTTGCAAACTTCGTAGCTTCTGATCCCGAACCCTCGATACTTTCTCAGGTTTGATATTCGATTGTTACAGTTGTTTTAATTGTCGAATCATACTCATGAATTTTAAATATATCGTTGATTTTTGTTTAAATTCAGATATGAATGATTGGTCAATGGTGATCGTCCCTGCGCCAAGTCCAAGACCGGTAATATAGGCTCTGATCCATTTCTGTGTTGACTTTGAGGTTGGTTCCCAACAATGCACTTTTAATCCAATTACCTTTTTTCTCTCTCAAAATTCATATTTTACGTGATTATATTTTTGGTTCTGGGACAACGAGAGGTAGTAATTGAGGAGCATTTGGATCTCTTTGGTTTTGTGCAGTTTAGGTTTGGTTCGGACCGGAAACAATGGCGCAGAGTAATTGGGAAGCGGATAAAATGTACATTTTAGATTGCTAACTATCCTTTCAGTTGTTGCGTATGCTGCTGGTGTCACGTTTCTGATGATGGGTCCTTAATCCTTATAATTTTTGTCAAAAAAAATAATTTTTGTTACTTTTGCTAAATATTGCTAGGCTTGATGTTTATATATATGATTACCTGATGAAGAAAAAATTGCATGCCACCGCAAAATCCTTCATGACCGAAGGGAAGGTTGCCCCGGATCCCGTAGGTAATGTATAGCTTACTAAATACTGGAATTTGCTTTATATTTTGTAAAATATAATTAGAAGTACAAAATTGAACTTTCTTAAGATAGACCTTTACCTGAGTGAATTTGAACAAGATTCAATCTCATTATTGTCAATTGGGTTGAATCTAAGGTTTGGATAATTTGCACTAGTGGGATTAGCAAATATATATAACTATTCTCTTGTATATGCAGCAATTGATGCTCCTGGCGGGTTTCTCTTTGAATGGTGGTCTGTTTTCTGGGACATTTTCATTGCTAGGACGAATGAAAAACATTCGGAGCCTGCTGCAGCTTACATGGAGGTATCTCTTTAAATTTTATGCCTATGTGTAACTGCTAGCTTGCTTCTGCATCTGATGCCGGTCTCCTTATTGATTTTTCCACTCTATATGGTCATGGTACGAAGTCTCAACAAATTAAAGCAAAAGAGCAGCAGCAACTGCAAATGCAACAGTTGCAAATAATGCGTCAAGCTCAGTTGCAACGAAGGGATGCTAATCATCCTCCCCTTGGTGGTGCGGTAAATGCTGTAAATTCCGAAGGAATGCTTGGCCAGTCTACTGCTAGTGCATTGGCAGCCAAAATGTATGAGGAGCGCATGAAGCATAGTCATCCAATGGATTCAGAGACATCCCAACCACTTCTTGATGCTAGGATGGCCCTTCTTAAGACAACTACTAATCATCCTGGGTGGGGTTACCAGTATATTTTTTTGAACTAGATTCATGTGATATTCTTTTTGTGTGTAGTTTAATATCTATTGGCTTATCTTTCTGAGGCAGTCAGCTGGTCCAAGGAAACTCTGGAAGTGTGACTGCTGCATTACAGCAAATTCAGGCACGAAGTCAACAGAACACTGTAAGTACTTGGACAACATGATGCTACCGTCCTGTATTATTCCTTTCTTTTCTTTTGTAAGTCTGAAATATTGGTTCTTTTTTCTTCTTCCTTTTTTTTTTTTTTTTTCGCCTCTTAGGACATCAAAGTTGAAGTTAACATGTCTGCTGGTCAGAGATCCTTGCCTATGGATCCTTCTCCAATTTATGCACAGGGAATCATGCAGTCAAAACCAGGAATAGGAAATACAGGTACTATTACTTGTTATGAGGGAATAAGCATTCATGATGATACTATTTTCTTGCTCACACCTGATTTTATAGCGTAAATATGTGACTGAGGTATCATTCCATTATTAGAAGCTTCTTTTCATTGCATATTCATATATTTTAACCAAGCGAAGTTGGGAAACATGTGATTGATCCAATAATTGGTGTTGAATCCAGAAAACAAGCATAATAAGCCATGCATGGCTTACATGATATCTAGGGCAATGGTGGGCAATGTTTGTACTATGTTTCTGAAACAAGGGTATAAAATTGCATTTTTATTATAGAAAGTATCCAGTGCCAAATCCCTCTAAAATTGAAGAATGAGATATAAGATACACTTTTAACTGCTGATTAGGAGTGCACTTCCTAGTCTTCCTGGTCATTTTATTTCACATTTTACTACTCCTTTTTCCCATGGAGTTAAGTGCCTTGGGAAGCTTCGCTAGGTGTTTTCTCAGAGGGCTTTTTTTTTTGTCACCATATAGCTTCATAATTAGTGGAAAAGTTGTATGATTGTGTATAGGAAGGGTGTGAATGGGATCTTACATTGATTGGGTGTGAGAAATTTAAGTCCTTTATAATGATTCCAATGGACTCCAATTGTAACATTGAGCAATCCTTTTGGAGTATGGGCCCAAACGTGGCTTGGGCTTTTCTTGAGTCATTACAAACTGTATTAGAGCCAATCTCAACCATAAGTGTGAGACTTTAATCATGCCACCTATGATGGACTTAGCATGACAAGGACGTAGGGGATTTAAGGAGGAATATTTGTAATACCCTGGATGGTATAACTGTGTATAGAGGTGGTGAATGGCTCCAACATTGCTTGAGATGGAGAAGTATAAGCCCTTTATAATGATTCCTAGGGACTCCAATTGTAACATTGACTAGTTCTTTTGGAGTGCAGTCCTAGATTTTGGCTTGGGCTTTCCTTGGATCATTATAAAAGTGCTTTTGAGGTTTTTTTTGGGGGAAGGAATGGGGGATGAATCCATGCATTTCTAAGTCAATTAATGGGCAGTATGTTCTCTACTTGAATCTTGAGGTGAGGCACCTCATAGTGTTTTAACAAGGCTTGTTGAGTGAATTTGGAGAATTGCTAGGGAATGGGATCATCTGTAGGACAAGTGTTGGCCGCAAAGTGTGGAGTTACGAGGGGTGGTTGGAGTACTAATGTGGTTAGTAGTACGTGTTTATAGGGGAGTTTTCCTTTAGAATCACGGCGTTTTGAAATTCAGTAACCTGACATGTCTACTTTGCAGTACAAAATGGTAGTTACGGTTCTTTTTTAACCAAAAGCTCATTAGAGTATGGAAGTTTCTAATGGTTCAAGCAATGTGGGATCCTGTTCGTTACCATCTTATACACATTTTGTGGTATTACAATGATGATTTAAAGGGACCCCAAATATAATTGACTATTTCTTTTGGAGCATGGGCCTAAGTATGGCTTTAACTTCCTTGAGTTGTTAAAAATGATATCAGGGCCAATCCCAACCAAAAGTGTTGAACTTAGACCTGTGCCAACTATGATAAAATGGCACGACAAGGATGTTGGGGAATTTTTCTTCTGTTTTTTTTTTTTTCGTTGGGGGGGGGGGGGGGTTGGAGATTGTAATACCACAGATTATATATAGTAAGGTAGTATATAGGATCCCACATTGCTTGGGGATAGAATATGGCTTGAGCTTTCCTTGGAGATAGAACCAATTATCTCCTTTTCTGAAATTGGGCATTTACATAGTGTGGACATGGGTTGTTCCACATCCAATGACACCTTCCCAGCAGAAAGCTCTTTAGACAAAGCTCTAGTAGAAGGTTCTTAAGGTCAATGGAGTTCATAGGCTCCTTGGGAGGAGGTATGACTTATCAAGTCCTACATGAATTGGCTATCTTTAATAGGAGACAATTGTGCTCGTAAAACTTCATCTATAGTAATTCAATAAAGAGGAGCTATCGGCCTTTGTACAGGTGGTGGGTGAGGGGTTGATGTTGGATAGATCCTAGGTTGAATCTCACCCATAAATAGAATGGAAAATGACAGTTCAAGTAATTTCAATTTGTAGTTTTCTGAGCAAGGAAGTTGAGGAAATGTCCTTATTACATTTCTCAGTAGCAAAGGAGACATATCCAACGGGTGGGTTGGCATGAAAACATTGATTGGAATGGATCTATGGCTTGGGAGACAATGTTGTAATGTCTAGCTGGAGATAAAGGGTTAGCAAGAGAACATTGATTGGTATGGGTCGGTGGCTTGGAAGTCAATGCTGTAATGTTTAGTGTGGAGCATTTTCTTGTAGTGAGATTTTTGTGTACTTGTGCAATTACTACTAAATTATTCCTGTGGACTTTTACCATTTTAGATTCACCTCTCATTAACTTTTTAAAGTTCTAATAAAGAAAAAATCCTAGGCCTGTCGAGGAAGTTTATTATGTGATCTACTTTGCTCCTCAATGCCTTTAATATCTGCTAATATCGTTCTCTCTGTTCTATGGACCCTTTTCAAGGCAAATTGAACCTTCCAATCTATGGCTTTTCTGCTTGACTCTATTCTTTAATTTCTTTTTTATTATGCTTGATATTTTTCTTCTGCACCTCATCACTCCATAAAGCCTACTTCTTATCCTAGCTCGCCCTTCACCTATTCTTGTGATCCCTTGGATGGTTTACTTTAAGCTTTTCAGATCCTGTAGAATATGTTCTTATATATATATATAAGCTTTTCAGATCCTATTCATTTTGTTTTTCGAGTCTTGTGTTTTGTTGGTTGTCATGTTGTTTTATATATTTGTTTGTTTCACTTTGACTCAAGACAAAACAGATAGAATAACTTGACTATTTCCAAGGAGCCCTATGCTTTCAGGTCAGCAAGGAGTACCATTCTAAAAAAGTTCCTCCCCACTTGCCAAGCCTGATATGCACATTTGATTGCTCTTACAAGGTGGATGTGGATCCTGTATGTGGACTTCTAATCCAGTGTTATGCTAAAATAATAGATAGTTAAAGATTTTTAAGTTAAGTTGGTAGCATGAATAAGGTTGGCAAGGTCAAGCTAATCCGTGAGTTTATCAAATGCCTTAATGGCAAGTAGGGGTGCTTCCCGCCCCAAACGAGCGGGCAGCACCCTTCCCCACCCCTTGTGGCTAGGAGGGGTGGCCCCTCTGCCCCAAGTAAATGTATGGGTGGATTTTCAACCCCACCGTCCATTATCTCCACCAATCCAAACTGTAGCTTCCAAACTCCACCGATTGAAACAGTCAAACACTTCCAAGCAGACCATTAACTCAGATCTGAGCATAGTTGATTGGATCTTAGTGCCGTATGTCTCTATGTTGTAAATTAGGGTTTTTGAAGAAGAAGAAGAAGAAGAAAATTAGGGTTTTTGAAGATGTTTATATATAAGGGGAAGTGGTGGGTGAGTCTTATCCGTGACCTGCCCACTTTGTAACCAATTACAACCGAAACTTGTAAGTTTATCTCCAATGAGTATAGTAGCTCGAATGATATGATAATCAACCTCAATATAGTTGGCTCTTTTAATCAAATGTATACCTTCCTATTGCTGAGAATATAGTTGCTTCTTTCAGTCAAATGAAAGCCAACACTAGATTTGAAGACGGTAAGGATATGGTGGAGGCACAAGAGCTTACTGCTGAGGGTGACATTTATATGCCTTCCTATTGCCAAGGATATTTGGGATCGTCTAAGACATATGTACTCTGTTACTGGTGAAATAACTTGGAATTATGAGGTGTGCAAATAATGTTATTTGGTTTGAAGGATCATGAAGAAGAGGTTAAGCCCTAATATGCTCTGATCTCATGCTGTGAGATTTGCATGGAAAGAAAGAGAAAGCTAAAACTTTATGTTGCCTCTCCCAAACCTTTTATCATTATATGTCTAGGTTACAATTATCGTAAAATGACCAAACTACTCCTCTAACAAATGCACCTACTAACATATTCTTTTAACCATAAAAAATCCCTAGGAGCTGGCTCAAGTGGTAAGGGCCTTGTTTTTGGGGGGTATGCTCCCTCCCGGTTAAGGTTCGAACCCTGGGTGCAAAACAATTCTAGGCGTGACATCCTATTAGTGAAAAAATTATAATTACCTGATCCTCATGATGTAGGAGCGTTACACGGGACAAGGTTTAACCTGGTAAAAGACATGTTGTGTTTGCATGGTCTTCAGGGTTCTTCATAAAAAATATATCCTTTTTCATAGCCAAACGGCTTCTAGTCATCACCCTTTAATCACACCTTGCAGGATTCCCCTTCCTCGTGCCAATGATGGGGATGCCAATGCCTTTGTTTTCAACAACTGCGACATGGATGTTGTTTTCTTTCCTTTCCCTCTTTTTTCCCTTTGCTGTTGTTGTCATGTTGTGGTGTTTTAATTGTTTTACATTTATTTCAGTTTTTTTTTTTTTTTTGGCAAATCTGAGTGGCGGCGGCGGCATTTGAGGTTGTTTGATGGTACCACCCAATCTTTGCAAAAACCCTCCATATTGCAGAACCAAGAATGGGGGGTTGGTGGTTTTGGGGGGTGAAGAGTGGTGATGATGATGGGTAAATGAACTTCGTACCAACCAAACACCGCAATAATATTTTCCAAACTCTTTTTTCTGTTGGCACCAAATAATGGAAAACACAGTTTCTCGAAAAATATATGCAACTGAAAATCCTTTCTTATTCTCCCCATTTTACAGCAAAACAAAAGTGCTGCCTTATTTCAATTTCAATTCGATGTTATCTCCACCTACATCTTTGTGGGATCCAGGCAGAATTTTGGGCTGATGAGGGAAGGTGTTAGCGTTAGTGTGTATTCTTTGTGTAAAATAGAACTGATGGTTCTTTTATAGTAATATCTTACTGACCTAAGTTAAAGCAGATAGTAGTTATGCTCAGGCGGGTAAGTTTGCAAACGTACCGACCTGAACAGATAGACAAACTACTTCATAGACTAGTTTTTTTTAATAAAATTATTTTTTTTTAAGAAATAATATCTGAGTATTGCAAGTTTTCCTGCATATGACCTTGATCACTTGTACTACCTAAACATCTGGCTGTGTTTTCCAACTGAAATTGAAGGTAACTTCTGAAGTTGCATTATAAATACAGAATAGCCCTAAAAAGACATGGTCTCATCTAGATACTTGCCATCTCCCCCCTCTTGCAGGTCTATCACTAGGGAAACAAAAACCAAGATTTGCTTTATTCAGTATCAAATGCGAGCTACAAGCAAATAGATTTCCTTACAGAACTATCAATAATGTCCCATGAATTGTGAATGCGTGAATGTGGTGTACTAAGGATCTGCATCTCCTAATGGATTTGACGACAAAGAAAATTTTCTGTCTCACTGCCGCTAAGTCAGCAGCCCCAAGTCATACGTCATGCTTTGAGTAATTTTATATTTCTTTGTTGTCTTTGCTTTTGTCAGGATTGAACTCTGGAGTTGGCAGTCTGCCATTGAAGGGGTGGCCATTAACTGTAAGTTCTATACTGGACTACACATGTGCAATATATTCACATAAAAATGTCTCATTGGTTCCAAGTTCTTAACTGAGGCTTTTGCCAAAATATTCAGGGCATTGACCAAATTCGGCCGGGTTTAGGTGCACAAGTTCAAAAGCCTTTCCTACAGAATGCCAATCAGTTCCAGCTTTTGCCACAGCAACAACTCTTATCACAGGTGCAAGCACAAGGAACCCTTGGTAGTTCACCTATCTATGGAGATATGGATCCTCAAAGGTTCAGAGGATTGTCTAGGGGCTCTATGAATGCAAAAGATGGCCAATCAATTGCAAATGATGGGTCCATAGGTTCTCCAATGCAATCAACTTCGTCAAAGGTAAATTTTGTTCAGTTGGACAAGTGTTTCTCGTTCACTGTCCGCAGAAATAGTCCTTGCTGTTTCATATCAAGCATTGGTCTTTCAGTAGATCCAGGAAAACTATGTTTAGGGTTAATAAATAAGAAAAGGCATGTTGGTTACCCAAATTAGGTCTTCAGATCTGGTTTAACTTGCTGGAAATCACAGCAAACAGTAGTGATGAAAGGCCAAGTCCAAGAATTGCACTAGTAGCTTCCTACCAATTAATCCTTCATGAAAGAAAGCACCACACTTTCTAGGGTTTGAGGGAAAATCGAAAACCACCTGCAGACTTCTGAAAATGCCATTAATGATACGAGTCATTACAAAATTCACATAGGGTGCGTTTAGTATGCAGGATGGACATTCCTATTCTATTTGAGTGGACATTCCTATTTATTTGTTTGGTGCAGCACATAAGCTTCCCATTGGTATTAGAGCAACATCCTAAAATATCCATGGTTTTTCCCCCAAAACTACTGTTTTCTCAATCTTCTTTTTTTTATTTTTCTTTTTTTCGAAAGTCACTTTGTGTGGCCAGCCACCCTCAAAGAAGGGGTGGGGGTGGTCAGACCACCAACCCAACCATTATGGATAATGGGGGTAGAGTTTTACATCCCAATGGCGATGGCCTACAGGGGTGGAAAGCATCACAACCAATGGTTGCAGGGTGGTTCAATCACCCCCATGGCCTATCGGAGTGGTGTTTTCCACCCTCACCTTATTTTAGGGTGCTCAACCTCCAAGCTATCTAAAAAATATATATTTTTAAGTATGAAAATAGTGGGTTCTTTTAAAAAGAAATTACATTCCTCTACCTCAGGAATAGTTATTCCACTCATCTTTTAAGAGGAATAGTTATTTCTCATTTTTTAGGAGCATCGGAAAACCCAACCAAACTATGGAATAGTTATTCTACTGGAATAACTATGCCATTCCAGGGGTGTATTTTGCATATCAAATGTGTCTTAACCACACACAACCTTGACCTTTGAAAAAACTAATCTCAATAACATTATTTTTAAATAGAAGAAAAATAAAGGGTCCCAAACCCATCACTAATCGGTATCCAACCAATTAGAATCTTCCCGCATTAGAATCTTCCCACCAAATCAATGCTTGAGGTTTTTAAATTTACCCCAGCCTTGAAATTAGACCAGTTTTATAACCACCTCTTTAATTTTGCACTTTTGATGGTTCTTTGAGTTCTGCATCGTGCTCATTCGTCTCAAGTCAATACAATTTTTTATCCAGTTCATTCGTCACTGTAGCTCTGTACCCCTGAAAATAGAGCAGGCTATTTCTTATGTTCCGTTATTTTTCTTTTCTTAGTCCCAAATTCCTTGGGACTTGAATCTTATGAGTGGAAGTCCAGGTTGACCATACTGCATTGGAATGCATTGTTTAAGTCTCTCCATTTCTGCTGGCACACATCCCCACGTGCTCTCCATAAACAAGGATAGAAATATATAGAACAAATTTTAGTTCTTAGTTCTGATCTTAACACAATCAATTGCATTTCCCTCCTCCTTGGTGTGTTGACACAGGATGATATGAGATTTACGTGTGTATAGATGCTCTAAATCTGACTAAAATATGACGCCAACAATTCTCATTGGTCAGATTTCTGATTGTTGAGGAGATTTCTGTTTGAAGAGTTCACATAGTATGCACCAACTATTTTTTCAATATTAGATCACTGTTCTATGTACCGGTTCCACCAATCATCCTACCTATGTGAATAATCTAAATTCATTTAGGATTTGATGAGTTTGTACTATTAAGTCTATTTGTGAAACTTAAAACTATTGGGCTGACCAAAAATGGTACTGATTTTTCAATTTTTTTATTGTTGTTTAAGGGTAGCCAATGAGCTGTCTTGTAACTTTATCTGAGCCTTTGGCGTTTCTGAGCAGATAAACATGCCACAAATCCAACAGAGTTCTTCTCAACAACAGGACCCTTTGCATCCACAGCAAGTGCAACAGGTTTTGTTCACTAATACATAATCCTGTAACGACTTTTATTCTTCTGCTACCTATATCATTTTGCTGTCTTCAAAAACTTATTTGAGTTGGAGGTACAATCGTTTCATAATGGTATTTTTTGGTTATTTATTGCAAGTTAGTAACTTGGTTGTTTGTTATTGTAATAGAATACCCGCAAAAGGAAAGGGCCTTCATCTTCCGGAGCTGCTAACAGTAATGGCACAGGAAATACGCTCGGTCCTTCGCCAAACTCTCAGCCATCAACTCCATCTACACATACTCCTGGTGATGGAGTTGCCATGGCTGGTAATCTGCAGAATGTCGGTAGTGTGTCAAAAGGTTTAATGATGTTCGGTGCAGATGGGGCAGGTGGACTTGCATCATCCACAAACCAGCTGGTATATAAACTTTTGAGATGTTATAACCTGTGTAACCTGCATACCTAATGTGAAGTATTTTTTTTTAATGCGCACGTTGTTTTCAAGTTAAGCTAATATGTTCCACCTCAGATATCAAATTTTACTCCAGGGAGATGATTTAGACCATTTAAGATTACCATAATGTATTGCCTAGTTGGAGATTGTGTATCAAGGATTAAGTGCCAGCAATATTTTTAAAATGTAATGGCACAAATTACTTGATTATGGTGGGGCCCATTTTGTGGTGGGATCTTGCACTCCCGTAAAGTGACATATTCTAGTGATAAGCTTATAACTCATCTAGGATCTGTGGTTTGGAATGACATTTCTGAATGTGAAATACTCTATTCCAAAAAAGAAAAATATAGCATCCATTCAGAATGCACTGCATTGCCATCAAGACCCGTTGATGACTTTGTCTTGAATTGTAGGAAGACATGGATCATTTTGGAGATGTTGGCTCTTTAGAAGATAATGTGGAATCCTTTCTCTCGCCTGATGATGGAGATGGAAGGGATTTGTTTGGTGCATTGAAACAGAACACTTCTGAACATGCTGCAGAAACTTCAAAAGGTAAACTATGTTCTCATGGTTTGAGCAATGATGAGTGTTTAAATTAACTGCAACTGACAATATGTTCTCTCCAAATTAGGTTTTTCCTTCAATGAAGTCAGTTCTATACGTAAAAGCAACAGCAAAGTTGTTTGCTGTCATTTTTCTTCGGATGGCAAGTTATTGGCCAGTGCTGGGCATGACAAGAAGGTATAATGCATTGTAGCATCCTAAGAAATAGACTCCGAGTATTTGAAGATACCAAATTAGAGGAAATATTAATTACTGTTTCTACTTATGCTGATTATTTTGTTTACAATCTTTTATTATAGTAATTGTAGATCAATTAATACTCCCACACTACTGATGAAAGCTAAAAAATCTTATGACTAGTGTTCTGGTTCTTGTTGACGTCACAGAATCATTGTATTTAGTGCCTTGTGTTTGTCAGTGTCTTTTCTCACCTCAATTTATTTAACCGCCCTTCTGCAATGCCTCAGTAATATCATGAACATATTGAGCAATGTTACCAAAGAAAATCCCAATTAAATTGACACCTAAATTGGAATCAAGTAATATCATAAATTGTGTATTTTGAAGAAAAAAATCCCAATTAAATGACATATTTTACCTTTAAGTAAAAGACAAAAACAACAGTTGAAAATTGCTGCAATTGGGAAGAAAAAACTGTAAGTCATCTTCTACCCTTTTTCCTCTCGATGTTTGTTTTACATTTTTTGTTTAATTGGACACTTTTTGTAGTTTTCTCTTATTTGCTGTTGGGCTCAGAGACAGTGTTAGTTGTTTATAAGGATTTTAACTATGACTATAGATTTCATTGTTTTATTTATTATATATAGCCCAACCAGAGAACATTAGGAGGTGAGAGAGCAATTTACATGTAAATTGGATATGATTTAAAGTTTTATTTTTGTGGACAAGTTTTAATCTCCTACACACGTGGAGTTGCTCAAAAGCATGGGGGTAAAGGTAGAACATTGTAAAAGTGCCCAGAAAGATTGATATATGATAGGCAAGCCCTAGGGGTCGGCTCAAGTCATTAGAACCTTGGTTTTAGTGGTATGCTCCCTTTAGGTCTAAGGTTCAAACTCTTGGGTGCGAACAATTTCTAGGAGCCATGTCCCATCGGTGAATGGTGGAGGATTTACTTGATCCATGTGATGGGGACACACTACACTGGTCCAGGGTTTAACCGGGTAAAAGACATTGCATTTTGCACAGTCTCTGGGATTCTCCGTCGCCAAAAAAAGGTTGATATATGAAGGGCTAAACTATTATAAATTAGAATATTTGGGCCATCACCACCGTATCATCATCCTGGTAAGATGGTGAAATGCCAGGAGTTTGTTTTGATGTGCTTTTACAACTGTGGCATAGTTATCTAAAATCTTTTTCTGTTATTATTTAGTAGTCTTAACAGCCTTTATCTTGATTGTATTGTAGAAGACAACGAGAATGAATTTTTAACTCTTTTATCTAGAAACGTCTCCACCATGGTTTGAATCTTTTAACAGATGTGCCTGAAGCCAAAAACTTTATATCTAGAACTTCTAGTGTTTGCGTACTGGATTTTTATCTGTTTTGACATTATTACCATGATATCTCGCTTTTTATGTTTTCAGCAACTGCACCAGAATTTTTTTTTTATATGTAAACAATTATATTGATATGAATAGGCATAGCCCAAGTACACAAGATGGTATACAAAAGGTCACACCTAGTTAGAGAAAGGTAATAGAAACAAGAAAATCATGAAAATCGAGGCCACAACAATCTATAGCTGTGGCCCAAAGAAGAAGAGTGCTAACAAAAAATAATCTAAGCTCTTCAAGTGAGCACTCCTTATCTCAAATGTCTGGTCATTTTGCTTCTTCCATAGGCACTACATAATACAAATCGGGACCATTTTCCACACCGCTGAGATTTGTGGGAAACCTCGTAGATTTATCCAGCTGGCCATGAGCTCTGTCACTATGGCAGGCATAACCTAAGCTAACTCCATTCTATTAAACACTTCATTCCATAACATTCCAGCCACCTCACAATGCAACAGTAAATGATCCACATTTTCACCATTTTTCCCACACATACAACACCAATCTACTATGATCACCTTATGTCTCCGTAGATTATCTGTCGTCAAGATCTTACCTAATGCTGTTGTCCATACAAAAAATGCCACTTTCGGAGGCGCTTTGTTTCTCCATATCTTTCTCCAAGGGAATTGCGTATTTTATGGTTGTGTAAGCGACTTATAGAAAGAACGGACCGAGAATTTACCTTTACCTGTGAGTATCTACCACATCTTATTTGCTCCTTGGGTTTTCTGCCTCATAGTGTATAAAAGACCAAAGAACTCCTCAAAGCTGCCAACTTCCCAATCTTGGGCGGCTTTAGCAAAATTCACGTTCCACCAGACTTGTTCCCCAAATGACTCCATGCAATTATCCACCGAGGCATCTTTCTCACCTGCAATCCTAAAAACTGATGGGGATAAATCCTTTAGGGCTTGATCTCCACACCATAGGTCAATCCACTCCACAACCATTTCTCAAGCAAGGCTTGATTGAAAATCCTCAAGTTTCTAATACCCAACCCACCCGAAGAGACTGGAGAACATACTTTATCCCACTTGACTAGATGATACTTGAATTCTTCTCCTATCCACTCCAAAGAAAATCACAATACAGCTTCTCAATACGGTTCACCACACTTGCTGGAATTGGGAATACAAATAAATAAAAAATACGTTGGTAAATTAGAAAGAGTGCTTTTGATAAGGGTGATCTTACCACATTTCGAGAGAGATGATTTCTTCCAACATGCCAATCTGCGTTCAATCTTCTCCACCACTGTATCCCAAATCTATATAGACCTTGCAGCTACCCCCAAAGGAAGACCAAGGTAATTCATGGGAAAGGAGGAAACCTTACATCCGAGGATACTAGCCAATTGCCGGATGTTAGGAACATTACCCACTAGTACCAATTCTGATTTATCAAAGTTCACTTTTAACCCAGAAACCGCTTCAAAACAAAGTAATAATGCCCTTAGTGTTCGAATTTTTTTTTTTTTTTTTTTTTTTTTGCCTCACAAAAAATAGTGTATCATCTGCAAACAATAAGTGAGATAAGTTAATGGTGCCCCTATTAGGATTACCCACCGAGAATCCCTCAATAAAGCCACTGTTCACCAAGGCTAGAATCATTTTACTAAGTGCCTCCATGACAAGAACAAATAGGCGTGGAGACAAAGGATCTCCTTGTCTTAGACCTCGAGAGCTATTAAAGAGACCATGTGGGCAGCCGTTCACCAATACGGAAAACCTCATAGTTGAAATACACCATCTAATCCATGAGTACCATTTCTCCCCAAAACCACACCTCCCAAGCACATAAGAGTAAGAACTCCCAGTTCACATGATCATAATGCCCTATCCATATCTAACTTGCATAGGATTCCAGTTGGCTATATTTTAGTCTATTGTCTAGGCATTTATTAGCATTGAGGACTGAATCCAGAATTTGCCTATCTTTAACAAAAGCATTTGGGGTTTTGTAATGATCCTCTCCAAAGCCTCTCCTAAGCGATTAGCAAGCAACCTAAAAATAATCTTCTATATCCCATTCACAAGGCTAATGGGTCAGTAATCTTTCACCTCTGAGGTCCCAATCTTCTTGGTAATGAGAACTGCACCAGAAATTTAATGCGATCCTTTATGAATTTTTAGTTTGCCACTTTGCCTCCTGGCAATTGTGTGTGTTAATTTTTAGCTTATGAGAGTCTTTTGAGCTCACACAGAACTTATGTTTGAGAGGGCAACAAGATTTTATATGATTTCACCCCCACCCCCCAACAAAAACATAGGGAGAGAGAGATGTGTATTCTTATCATTTTTTTTGTTAGTAGGTTGTTCTCTGGAACATGGAGACGCTACAGACTGATAGCACCCCGGAAGATCACACTTTGATAATTACTGATGTCCGCTTCAGACCAAATTCGACTCAGCTGGCAACATCTTCATTTGACACAACTGTGCGACTTTGGGATGCTGCAAAAGTAAATTCCTCAACCCATTGCTTTTTCATTTAACACTTGTTTGGGAATTTGTAAAAATTAGTAGTTGTTATTACCAAGTATCATTACTGCAACCTGTTGCTGAACTTTTTACTTCTTTGATTGAATTTTTGGATCTATGAAACTTTAGATGCTAGGATTATTGTGTACTTGGTGTTTCTTTTATATGCTTACCTCGTTCTGGGGTTGCATCTTTTTGTTTTGGGTCACTCATAAATACATATATATATATATATATATATATATATATAGTAGATAATTGAAATTACGAACTATTACTTTGTCAGAGAGAAAAAAAAAAAAAAAAAAAAAAAAAACAACCACACACCACGTTGTTTCATTTGTTGTTGCCTCGTGCAGTTTCAACATCTACAAAGATAAGTTATTGCATTGCTTATAGTCAATTATGTAATGATAGTTTGTCCATGACATGCGCTTTCATTGTTCTTACAAGTAAATACATTCAGCCAAAGCAAGTTCTATTTGCAGTCATGACAACTTGAACCTTCTACACAGTAAATTGCATGGATCAACTGGGCTTATGATGGATCACTGGGTTTTTTGGCTCTTAAATTTTGTACTTCTGCCCATACGTCTCTGATGGATAGTTACGTAACTGTTGGTGTTCAAATTGATTGACTTTATTCATCTTGTATCATTTTACTAGTGATGAACATTTTGGTGTATTTACCATAAGCGCTTAATTTAGTTTCTTCTTGCAGCCGAGTTATTGCCTACAGGCGTATGCAGGGCACACATCACATGTAACATCCCTTGATTTCCACCCTAAGAAGAATGACCTATTCTGCTCTTGCGATGCCAACAGTGAAATTCGTTTCTGGAAAATTAATCAGTATTCTTCCAACCATATTTCCAAGGCTAGTTTTGGGACTTTCTTGTTATTTTTCTTTTCTTCACAAAATTTTGAGGCTTTGTTGGATTTTGTTTATTGTGTTCTGATCCACTGTAGTTAAATGACCAGGGAGGTTCGACACAGGTGAGATTTCAGCCAAGAATTGGACAGCTTCTGGCTGCAGCTGCAGAGAATGTTGTGTCCATCTTTGATGTCGAGACTGATAGGCAGACACACTCATTGCAGGTATGATATCACTGTCCAATTCAGGAAAAGTTGAAGGAAGCTATTGGCACTCCTCTTTCCCACGTGTAATAAAATCATTTTAGAACTGTATTACTCAATCTAATCTGCAATTACTAGTTATAAAGTCCCGTCTTTCAAACATCAGGGGCACTCAACAGAAGTGCACTCCGTTTGTTGGGACACCACTGGAGATTATTTGGCATCTGTCAGTCATGAGTCTGTTAGGGTGTGGTCATTAGCATCTGGAGAGTGCATTCACGAGCTCAGTTCCAGTGGAAACATGTTCCATTCTTGTGTTTTCCACCCAAGCTACTCGACTCTCTTGGTCATTGGAGGCTACCAGGTGATATTTGCTTTGTTATTGTCCCATATCAGTATTATCAATTGCTTTCTACTTTTCCTCCCAAGTGCTGGATGAAAGAATAAAAATAAACAAATGATCATTTGTTTGTTATCAATCGACTGGCAATTCTCTGAAGCTAAATTGTCAACAACTGAGACTCAGCTGATTTCCATCAAATGTTGCTAATGTTATTACATATGGGTTGGTTGCAGTCTCTGGAGCTCTGGAACTTGGCTGTGAATAAATGTATGACAATTCAAGCTCACGAGTGTGTAATATCAGCCTTGGCACAGTCACCAGTAACAGGGATGGTTGCATCAGCCAGTCATGACAAATCTGTTAAGATTTGGAAATAAGGTAATTGCCATGTATGGATACAAATCTCCCAGCATCAACTCTACTGCCCCTCTCATTCTTAACTGCAGCAGAAGTCCCAACATATAAAATATTAAAAAAAAAAAAAAAAAAAAAAAAAGCAAAGGAAAGTAAAATCCACCCCATGTATGTATTTATTTCTTTCTTTCTTTTAATTTAGGTTGCATTGTTCACTTCTTTCTACATATAATAAAGGGCGTATAGTTTTCCCTTAGTCTCATGTGGTGGTTGGCAGCCAAAGATGTATATCATACAAAATATGCTGGAAATTTAAGAGTTCTTGTCATGCAAGGATTTGGGGATCTTTGTGGTTGTTATAAAAATAGGATGAGCTACTATTATTTTATTTTAGGTGAAATTGTTGTGAATATGTACCTCTGTTTAACGAGTAAGCTTTAATACAGCAGGATGAATATTTTATATCACCCAAATTTCAATCATCTTAGGCACAACGTTCATACAATTGCTTGATGACATAAGTGACTACGCATTTGGCTCTGATAATTGGGATTAGTGAGTCTGCAAACATCCACACATCACATGCATGTATCGGTTTATGGAGCTTTTCCTTTTATTTTATATTTTTTTAACTTCATTTCTATCCAATTAAAAGTTTAAGTTTCAATACACAAAAATGATATATCTTGTTACCTCGTACGTATTTAACGTGCAAGTGTTAAAATTATATTGTTTATAATTAATTTTATATTTTTTAATTATATTAATTGATATGACATAATCTAAATAATTTTGTAGATCAATTATTTAAAAAAAAAATCAACATATCGATATAGTACCCTTTTACAGGCACCGAGAGAAGGAATAAATTTAAAGAAGGAAAGAGACAAAATGCACCGTCTCCTTTTCTCGATTCACTTGGCATTTCCCCGGTTAAAATGGTCAGATTACAAAATTCAAAGACCAAAAGTAGTATTTCTCTTTTATTATATAATTAATTTAAGACGTCTTATTAATAAAATTAATAATTTTCTTCTAAATATTAATGAACACTACGAACCTGTTTTGGGTTGCGGTAGAAGTTTTAAAAAATATTTAAATAGTCTTAAAAGTTCTTTAATGAAAAAAATAGGTTGATTAGGTGTTACATATTAAAATATTTTTTTAAATAAACTAAAAAATACATTTGAGAAAAATTATCATTTTGATGTTTTTCTTCAAACGTGCTTTTCTGGATAATACAAAAATTAATTTGAATTTTAAAAAGACTGACAATGGACAAAAATATATATATAATTTTCAAATAATTACAACTTTCAAATTTGTAAAAATATGGTCATAATCTTTAAGATTCAAATAATCTTCATTTTTATCTTAGAAAATATTTTTTCTAAATAAACGTAACATGTTTTAGAACAGCAAATAACTTTAAAATGCTTTAAAATGATTACTAAATAATAAATAATTTTTTAATAATAAAATTTATTAATTAAATTATAAACTATAATTTTTAAAATTATAAATTATATTTCGAGCAATCCAAATATGCCTAAGGCGGTAACGGAGTAACACAAGAATATGTAAATTACGATAAACAGCGGAAACAACTGCCTACCTTTATTATTACAAGTCGATTATTTCAAAACAACAAAGGGTCGGCGGCAGTAGAAGAAGCTAGCATTGGATTCCTCCCGTCAACGTCATTAATTAATAATAACGTTTTGTGTTTTAAATTAGAAAGCGAACAGTGACAATCGCATGTCTTGGCGCGTTACTCGCACTCCCGTCAACGTGTGCCGAATATAAACAAACACACGCGAGAAATTATAAATTTTTCCATAATAAGTAATACCATGTTATGATCTTCAATCCTCTTTAATCCAAAAATTATAATTTTGATTTAATTCTATTATTCATAAGTCAGTGTACAGTATACTCTGTATTACTTATGTGGCAAGTTTTAATTTATAAAAAATATTATAAATTAAGGAGTTGTTTAAATCAATGTTTTGAATATCGTATCAGTCAAGGCACTGAAACGAAATATTTCGATACTGGTACCATTTCGTGTACTGTTCAAGATAGTCGATATATGAATAAATTATATATAAATACATATTTATATAAATTATAAATAGTTTAGTATGAATTATGGGTCAAAAAATGAACTTATAATTTGAAAAAATGAAAAAAAAATTAAAAAAATGAAAAAAAAAATAAAGGCCAAAATATCGGCCGGTACAAGTCGAAATATAGGCTGGTACGGCCGGTATTTAGGCTGATACGAAATATATATAGTACATGTACCGGCCTAGTGACTGGTATGGCAAATACCAGCCATACCAACCAGTACGGTACGGTATTCACAACACTGCTTTGAATTCAAAACACACCTCAACTCATCTCATCTTCATCATTACAATTTTTTTCAAATTCTCACACAAATATAATAAACAATTTAACTTTTTCAAATTCTAAAATAATAATAATATTAAAAAATAATATTTTTAAAATATTTTATTCTACTATTCACAAACTATCTCAACATATTTCTGAATTCAAATCACTCATAAATCATGTCTTATTGATTATATAATATGGATGGTGTGTTCTCTATACTAACCTATAAACAAAATAATTCGATTTAATAATATAATATATTTAAAATGATTATTATTTAAGTAGCTAATGAAAAATTATCTGAAATATAAATAAAAGAATAACATTTTTATATATGTAGAAAAAGACAAGAAATCACCCAAATCCTTTTTTTTTTTTTCTTTAAAAATAGAGCTGTAAAAAAAATCGGGAAACAATGAATCGGATCGGATTTGGTCAGGTACTGGATCCTATTTAGCAAAATCGGTTGAAAACCTTTAGAACATCAGATTGAACCAAACCAGACCTGAATAATATATATTATTTTTAATTTTTTATATTCTATATAAAATATTTTTATATAGTTTTTTATATTGTATTATATATGTTATATGCTAAATTTCTAATGAGTGCGGCTATACATCAGCCGCACTCTCCGCACATCTCGCATATGATGTTTTTTTTTTTTTTTTTTTTTAAGTTAACACATGAGTATGCTGCGGCTATAGACTGATGTAAATAATTTTTGATTTCTAATTAATATAATATGAAATTTTAAAATCTTATTATTCGTGTCTATTATTTTTATGTTAATATTTGATATAATATAAAATTTTATTATAATATAACATAAATTAATCTTATAATTTTTGAAATAACATTTGAAGTTTAATATAATATATAAATTTTAATTCTATAACATAAAATGAAATATATGAGTCAATCACTTGTTATAATTTTGTTAGAATATGATTTTGTTTATCTATAAAATTAAAAAAATCGAACTAGACTAAACTGAGATCCAAAAAATCATAAATTTTAATTTTGATAGTAATTAGTCTAGTATTAATTCTTAAATTTTTTAAATTCATGAATATCGATTCGATTAAAAAATAAAAATCAGACCAACTACACTGCTTAAAGAGTTCTATTAAGAGTCGGGCTATTTTACTACCTAGAGTAGCCTACTCACTTTGACCTATAGTTAGATTTGTAATTTTTTTTTTCTATTTATATTTTTTTAATATATTTAAATATTTTTAAAAGTTAAAAAATATATCAATACATTTAAAATTTCTTAATCACTAAATAAAAATTAAAAAAAAAAATTCAAACGGTCAGATAAAGTGGTACAACTTAGAGGTAAAGTAACTTTTTCTTTTTATTAAACTAAAAAAAAAAAAAAAAAAGAGTTCTATTAATAAATAAATAATAATAATAATGGCAGAGCTGTATATGTGCAGATACGTTGCTTTCATGGTTTCACGTGATGGTTTTTAGTTACTTAGGTTAATGATGAACCCTACGACAAAGAAGCTGAAGGATCTGCAGAAAATATTACTGCTCCATTCACCTTCTTGTGAGGGATTAAAAGCCACAACTTGCATTCCAATAAATCATTTGTACAAGAAGACAAGTCAACTCCATTTAAAAAATTATATATAAAAAAATTTATTTAAATTTTTATAAATAATTTATATAAAATTTGTCTATTTCATACAACTACCTACTACTCAACAATTCATTTGCTGCACGCGCGTGCATTATGCGCTGATGTTATATATATTTCTTGAGTAATGTTATTTATTATTTTTTATCATTTTATGATATAATATTAAATTATTAGATATTATTTATTATATTTTTTTTATAAATTTATTATTTAATATCACATCATGAGATGATGAAAAAATGATAAGAAAATAGATGATAACTAATTTTTTTCATATTTTTTTGCTTTCAACATTAATAGCTCTCTTGAATTCACTTTCCAATTAAACTTTCATCATTCTATATATTCATGATATATGTGTTATCTAATTGATGGGATGATAGAGTGGCCTTCACACAAATTTCAGTTTTATATAGTATTTTATAAAAAGAAAAATCATTAGGTATTCAGTATTCTCACATTTTATTACTCGTATTTCGTATAATTTTAATTATATTATGATAAAATGAGAATAGCATATATCTCTGTACTGTGAAAAATACTTTAAGGATTCGTTTGCTTTCAGAGATGAGATGAGATAAAAGTTAAAAAGTTAAATAAAATATTGTTAGAATATATTTTTTAGTATTATTTTTATTTTAAGATTTGAAAAAGTTGAATTGTTTATTTTATTTTGTATGAGAATTTAAAAAAAATTATAATGATGAGATAAAATGAAATGAGATGAGATAAGATATTTTTTGAAAATAAACGAGACCTAAAAGTAGTTGTTACAGAAACAACTGTTTCTTGTTTCTCATCATCATCTGAGTATAATTTATCGTACCAGTGAGAGGCATGCATGGCTCAAAACGCATAAAGGCTGCTCTCGAGGTCGCAACTGAATGTACCAAACAAAAGGTTTTCCATTGGTTTTCTACTTAATTCTTTCCGTCCACTCCTCACACGACGCAGAAGATTTCATTGATTTGGGAGGACACACGCAACACATTCATATGTGGGATGGATGTCTATAAATGAGATAAGATGAAAATTTTATAAATAGTAATTAAATAGTTTGAGTTAAGATATTTTATTAGATTTTGAGAAATGAAAAAGAAAAAAATTAAATAAAAAATATTATTAAGTTAAAATATTGTTATAATATTATTTTTATTTTAAAATTTAAAAAAGTAATATTATTTTTTATGTTTTATTTGAAAGTTTAAAAAAATTGTAACGATTAGAAAATGATTAGATGATAAAATTAAAAATTTGAAATTAAAAAATATTTATATTTAAGTGATGTTTGAAAAGAAAATTATGAAAAGTACTCTATATATGCTTAAACGCGAAATCACAATTTCATTGACTATAGTGTCAATCTTAGGTAATTTTCGTGGGTATTTTTCCTAAAATCATTAGTTTTTGTCAAAAGAGCTTGTTTGTTTTCGCAGATAAAATAAGATGAGTTGAGATTAAAATTAAAAAATCGAATAAAGTATTGTTAGAATATATTTTTTAATATTACTCTTGTTTTGAGATTTGAAAAAGTTTAATTATTTATCTTATTTTATATTGAAAGTTATAAAAATTGTAATGATTAAATAAAATAAGATAATTTTAAAAAACAAACGAGACCTAAGTTGATAGGAGTTTAAGTTGATAGTAATCTTAAGAATATAATATAAATAGTTAAATTTATTTATTTTTTACAGTTTTAATTTTTTAAAGAGTTTTGTTTTATACAATTATTTTTGCATATTACAATAGAGTTATTTTATATTAAAAAAGTGATATAATCAATTGCATTAATAAAATGCAAAAGAAGTATGCAACAATAATTATAAATAAAGTTTTTGTTTTTTAATTAAGTAATGATTTTACAAAAAATTAATATATCTTAACATTTCTATTACTTCCATTCATTTAAGACTGTTGACCAAACTTACTTTCGGTTATCTTTCTTTCTTTTATTTGTTTGATTTCGGGAGTTTGGGTCTGATTATGGTGATTAGCCGAAGCAGTGAGATGCCATAGAAATTAGAATACAAGGGAAATTGTTTACCTTTTACGTCTACACTTTATAAACTCCCATTGTATACAAATTTTAAAAATAATATATTTCGATTGACACAAATATTATTTTTAAGAAAAAAAAAATATTTTTCATTTTAAATTACTATTTATTTATTTATTTATAAATCTATCTTAAATTACTGGCAAAGTAAAAATCATAAATTGTCAATTTAGTTTAGTATATATTGAATTAAACTATAAATATTAAAATGAATTGAAAAATGGGTCAAATCAATGCGGTGTAGGTCTCGCTCCTTATTGGGAGGTGGTGGGTCCTAAACGTCTCCGCTCCCATTTTATTCCCTTGAAAAAACTTTTGAAAAAAGTGGGAAAGGTGAGACGGCTGGGGGCCCGCTGGGGAGATCTACAAAAGAGCGCGCCATCGTTTTCACACGTATGGACTGTTTGGTGTATACGGCCATCGGAGAAGACGAGGTGATCAAATAATTTAAGAGAATCACGTACACACAACCTATTGTATAATATATAATATTTATAAAATAAAGATATTTTTATAAAATTATATTCCTTATATTTTATAAAAATATCTCTTATTTTAAAATACAAATGTATAAAATATTGTATATAAATCATTTTTCATAATTTAAAAGACAGTACTGAGTCACCGACACTACAAAAAAGGTTAAATGTTTTTTTTTTATGCATTTTTTATCAGTTTGCGTTAATATTTTTGGCTGTAGTAAATATATTGTTTTTGTATTATGTCCCAAGTTTTAGATATAGTATAAGAGAGAGATATATATTATATACACAAAATAAACTCCACAGTATTTATTGATCAAATAAATATTGTAAAACCTATTATGTTGATCCATCTATGACTCTGTATTTCAGCATGTAATCCTTAATTTATATATGTGTCATGGTAGGAATTAAAACCATGTTATTACATTCTACTATTTCATATGCATCGGCCTTGTTTAATAGTGTACAAAGAGAACTATTATATGTGTATTTGGTTATGTATTTGTTGTGTTTGATTATTTATTATATAGTTTTTGGTAGTCTTTATTACTCAATAACAGATGGAAGAAAATTTTGTGAGTTATAATGTCGATACAACCCAATAGGTTAGTGGTGACTCCTCTTCTATTCCAATAGATGTGGAGGAGCATGAGAGTCTTCCAACCTCTTC
The DNA here is from genome assembly GCF_004785595.1 of Juglans microcarpa x Juglans regia. Lineage (NCBI taxonomy): Eukaryota > Viridiplantae > Streptophyta > Magnoliopsida > Fagales > Juglandaceae > Juglans > Juglans microcarpa x Juglans regia. The sequence goes on along the minus strand of NC_054594.1, from coordinate 16,045,736 downwards.
ATCTACATATATACCACACCCTACTCATTTCATCATACCTTTACCCAAGAAATCTAAAAAAACACATAGTAACCAATCGGTAGTTTGGAAACACTTTACTAAATTGCAATCTATTGACCACGATAACCCAAAAGCTCAGTGCAATTATTGCGCTAAGCTATACAGTTGTCATTATAAGAATAACACTTCATATATGATATACCACCTCCAGAATGCATGTGAAACTTCACCTCTTAGAGTTAAAGGAGTTAGAAAAAGTCAATCCTCTAGTGTTAAGATGGATGCGGAGGGAATAGTGTGTAATCCACAAGGTCTAGTCAAGTATGATGTAGAAAAACTTAGGGCGTCAACTGCTAAGTTCTTTATTAGGTGTGAATTATCTTTTAGGCTAGTGGATCACAAAGGGTTTGTTGAATTCGTGGCTGATTTAAAGTCTAAATTTACTTTACCATCCCGAATCATTTTTGAAAATGGATTGTATTAAGCTGTATAATGAATAGAAGATACATCTAAAGAAATTTTTAAATGGTCAAAGAATCTGTCTTACCACCGATACCTAGACGTCAATGCAAAATATGAACTACATATGCATTATTGCACATTTTATTGATTGCAATTGGAGATTGCATAAAAAAAATACTTAAGTTTTGCCAAATTCTTGACCATTGGGGCGAAACTATTAGAAGAGTGCTAGACTTAGGATTGCATGAATGAGGTGTTAATAAAATTTTGACCATCACAATTGGCAATGCCTCATCAAATGATGTTGTTGTTGATTAAATGAGAATGAGAATAAAAGACAATAATTGTACTATATTGGGTAGTGAATTTCTTCACCTGCGATGTGTTGCCCACATATTGAATATGATTGCTATGGATAGCTTGAAGGATGTTTATGAATTTGTAACATAGATTAAAGATGCCATCAACTTTGTGAAATCTTCACTGTCAAAATTTGGATATTCTTACTAGATAGAACTCCACATATTTGATGTTGAGTACCGCTGAAAAATATAAATAAGCATTTGAACAATATGTGTTTGTGGATGAACAATTCGTGAACCCCACTAGTGATGATCGGAAAAATACATAGATTTTTGTAGAGTTGCTGAAAATTATTTATGATGTTATATTGAACATTTATGGTTCTTTGTATGTGACAGTTAACGTATATTTTGAGCAACTTTGCACAATTGAAAATGCATTAGATGATATGCGCTTGAGTAATGAAATTATCAGCAGTACTATGGGCATAAATATGAGAAGTAAGTATGATAAGTATTGAGGTAGTATAAATAGGTTCAACTTTGTGATATAAAAAAGTAGACCTCACGTTGAAAAATATTAAAAAAACTATTTTTTTTTAGTGAGACCCGCCTTTTTACACAGAGCTTACGAGGAATTTGTCTATTATGGACTTATACCTAGCACTACTTTTCAAATTCAAAACAAGTCTTTTAAAAAAATGAAACCTATCAAAAGAAATCATTTTCCTGCTTTAAATTTGACATAAGGTTTCTACATAAACTTCTACCAAACACTAATGTACTTACCATCTATTTATTAGGCCTGGGCAGCAGGCCCTGTTCCCTGACCCTTCTGTGTGTCCCGCCCAGCCCATATGGTATAGGGCAAACAATCCACCCAGTCTACCAAGCGAGCAGGTAGTGGGTGGGATATCCACCCATTCGCTTGCCTCACCTATAAATATGAAAAAAAAACCACATATTCACATTTCATCTTTTGAGTCTCTATTTCAATCACTCCTTTTCTTTAGGTTCCTCTCCTCCCATTCCCAACCTCTATCCTTTCATCTTCATCTTCATCTAATTTTCTTTTTCTTTCTTCATCGTCTTCTTCTTTATCATCTATGTCTTGTTGTTCTTCTTCTTCTCATTCTTTTTTTTTTGTTAGAGAGTTACAGCCACATGATTGGTGGGTTTATTTCAATTTTTGTTGAATGTTCAGTTGAATTTTCGTTGGTTGGTTGATTCAGTTCATTCGAGTTTGGGAGTGAAGGTGCAGTCGAGCCATGGATTTGGTGGTTTTCACAAATGGAGAGCCACAACCTTGACTCTCCATGTTCGAAACAATATTAATGGTGGCGCATAGGGGTGGGGATATGGACGGTGGACGGTGGACTGAGCCACTTGTCCGCCTGTCGAACATACAGCTAGAAAGTATACGAGGGTGGAGATGGGATCTGGGGAGAAAAACTAACTTTTCGCCCAAGTGAAGAGGGGTGAAGGAAATGTGGTTGCTCGCTTGAATAGGATTGGTAGCATCTGTACTATTTATTTGTTAATGTCATGCATATAAGCATACGAGGTCCAACATCTCCATGTGTGAATTAACAACACCAAAATCATAAAAAATGAGATCCGATTAATTAAAATTAACAAATATTAAAATTGTGCAATAACATTATCTATATATATAAATATTTGAATCTACTAATTTTGTTTAAAAATAAATGTTGAGAGGTGGCTTGAATCCTGTTGAAAAGTACCTCTACAGATTGTTAGCTCGAGTGGTGTCTCTGTCACTTGAGCAAAGTCTCATCCAGAGAGTTCGCTCATTAGCTGCTCGACAGTGAGCTCGAGTTGGACACAACCCGAGAGTCTGCTCGACACTCAACTCAAGTGGTATGGCAATAAGAGAGTTCGCTCATCAGTTGCTCGACACTCAACTTGAGTGGTATGGCAACCAGAGAGTTTGCTCGACATCTGCTTGACACTTAGCTCGAGCAGGATAGCAACCCTAATGTTCGCTCGAGCTCCAGTCGACACTTAGCTCGAGCGAATGTTCGTAAATTAGGGCTCATACCATTTCAATATAAATTCGAATGTTTTAACATTCATTTATTACTTTTACCTTTTGAGGCTATCGAAACTTGTATAGAAAGAGTGTGGTCCTCTTGTGATATTCCCAAAAGTGTATTGAAATTTGGGAAGAGGATTTTGTAATTAATCTCTTGTACTCCATATTTGTTGATAGTGAATTCATTGAGACCGACTTCGCCAGTGGACGTACTCTCATATTGAGCTGAACCACTTAAGTCTTGGTGCATTGTGTGATTGTCGTTATTTCTTTTGTTTGTTTCTACTATTATTTATTTTAAACCAGCCTTTGATAACCGGTTTATCCCAACAAACTGGTATCAGAGCACCAGGCTCTGTGTGAAGTCTTGAGGGATGGCTATGGCAAGGTTTGAAGTGGAGAAATTTGACAGTCAGAATAGCTTTAGTTTATGGAGCATCAAGATGAAGGTCTTGCTACGACAATAAGGTTTGTCGAATGTATTGGACAGGAATGTATCTGATGATTCTCCTGCACTAGCAAGAGAATATGAAGAGAAGGCACACAATGTCATTTTGTTGTCATTATCAGATGGAGTTTTGAGGAAGGTTGCTGATAGAGTTTGTATATGAAGAAATCTCTCATCAACCGTTTGTATCTGAAGCAACGATTATACACGTTCAAAATGAAGGAAGATACTACTATCTCTAAACACTTAGATGAATTTAATAAGATTATTATGAATTTGAGAAATATTGACATTAAGCTTGAAGAAGAAGATCAAGACTTAATTGTTCTACATTCATTGCCTATATCATTTGATAACTTCGTGAATTCAATATTTTATGGTAGAGATATTATTTCCTTAGTAGATGTGAAATCTACTTTGAATTCTAAGGAATTGAGAACTAAATTGAATTATAAGGGGACGAATAATCAAGCTAGTAATTTGTTTGTTAAGGGTTCCTCTAGCAGGGATAGATCCAGTGTGAGAAGTTCAAAGAAGAACATATGTAAATCCAGGGGCAGTTCACAGTCGAAATTTAACAAGAAAAATATTAAATTTCATTACTGTCATAAATTTGGTTACTACAAAAATGAGTATCCTAAACTCAAAAACAAAGAGGAAGGCACTAGTTCCTCTAATGTTGTTAGCGTTGCTGATGAAAAGTTTAACAGCTTAGATATTATCTTAGCAATTAATGGCTCAAATAGTCGCTATGGTGACAAGTGAGTCATGGACTCTGGTTGTACCTTTCATATGTGTCCCAAGAGGGACTGGTTCACTACTTATGAGTCAGTCGACGGTGGTTCCGTTTTGATGGAAAATGCTATGGCTTGTAAAATTGTTGGGATTTGTTTAGTTAGGATTAAGACGTTTGATGGGATTGTCAGGATATTATCTAACGTCTGACACATCCTAAATTTGAAGAAAAGTCTTATTTCATTGGGTACTCTTATTTTTTGAGTTTCCAGTATACCCGTGAAGGTGGAGCTATTAGAATCAGTAAGGACTCCATGATTGTAATGAAAGGAGATAAGATAGATGATCTTTATTTCTTTTAGGGCAATACAGTGACATGTACAGCTGGAGTTTCTGTTTCAAATGATGCAGACTCAGACATTACTCATTTATGACACATGTTTGGGTCACATGAATGAAAATGGGATGTCTATTCTGAGTAAGCAGGATTTGTTGTGAGATCAGAAGATAGGAAAACTTGAATTTTGTAAACATTGTGTGTTTGGAAAATAATGCAGGGTTCAATTTACTATAGAGGTTCACAGAACTAAAAGTACTGTGGACTATATTCATTCTGATCTTTGGGGTCCACTTTCTGTTCCATCGAAAGGTGGAGATCAGTATTTGCTCACTTTTATTAATGATTACTCACGAAATATTTGGATTTATTTTTTGAAACAAAATAGCGATGTATTTGCTAACTTTAAATAGTGAAAGGTTTTGATTGAAAATCAGATAGGTAAGAAGGTTAAGCGACTCCGAACCGACAATGGTATGGAGTTTTGCGGAAGTGATTTTGATGAATTCTGCAAAGATGAAGGCATTTTGAGGCACTGTATAGTGAGACATACTCCACAAGAAAATAGGGTAGCTGAATAGATGAATATGACTCTCTTGGAGAGAGCCCATAGTATGCTTTCAAATGTCAGCTTGTCTAAAGATTTCTGGGCTAAATCTGTCAACACAACTTGCTATTTGGTTAATCGCTCTGCAACCACAACTATTAGTTTAAAAACTCCAAATGAGATATGGTCTAGTACTTCCTCTAATTATTCAAATTTGAAAATCTTTGGTTGTCCTACATATTTCCATATTAATAATGGAAAACTTGAGCCAATGGCAAAAAATGGCATATTCATTGGATATTCTAGAAGGGGTGAAAGGATTTAGGTTATGGTGTACTGATCCTAAATCACCCAAGTTTGTAATTCACAGGGATGTTAAATTTGATGAACAATCCATGCTTACTCCGAGAAAAGAATTTACTATGTCTACAGGTGAAGAAAAGGGTAATAGTAAGAAGGTGGAGCTACAGGTTGAAGTTTCACATAGGGTGCCAAGTGGCACCCAAGATCATGAGCATGATCTTTACTTTGATGATGGCGCATGGGGTGAGCAAGACTACAACATTGCTACTGATGGATAGAGGAGGCAGATCAAGCCACCTCGAAAATATACTCATGAAGACATGGCAATTTATGCACTTACTACAACAACATAAATGGTCAGGAGTGTTCCAGTTATTCAGAAGCTGTCAAAAGTAAGGAGTCTACACAATGGTGCGCAACGATGAATGAGGAGATTGAGTCTCTTCACAAGACAAAGATTGTTGGTTGCAAATGGGTCTTCAAAAGAAAAAATGAAATCTAGGGTATTGCAGATGCAAGGTACAAGGCACGTTTAGTTGTAAAAGGCTATAGTCAGAGAGAATGCATCGACTTCAATGAAGTATTCTCTCCAGTTGTGAAAGACAGTTCAATCAGGGTGTTGCTTGCTATGGTGACAGGGTATGACCTAGAGTTTCAACAGCTTTATGTTAAAACAATGTTCCTACATGGCGAGCTTGAGGAGATCATTTATATGCATCAGCCAGAAGGGTTCATTGTTCAAGGAAAGGAAAATCATGTGTGCATATTGATGAAATCATTGTATGGTTTGAAGCAGTCTATGAGGCAATGGTATAAACGTTTTGATTCTTTTATGATAGATCATGGTTATTTGAGGAGTAGCTATGATAGTTGCGTTTATCACAGGCAGCTATCTAATGGGTTTTTCATTTATTTGCTACTTTATGTTAATGATATGCTTATTGTTACTAAAAGCATATCTAACATTAGCTTGTTGAAAACCCAACTCAGAAATGAGTTTGAAATGAAAGATTTAGGTGTTGCAAAGAAGATTTTGGGGATGGAGATCCACAGAGATAGGAAAGTTGGAAAGTCGTACTTGTCCCTGGTAAAGTACATTGAGAAGGTCCTTCAGAGATTTAGAATGTCTTATTCCAAACCAATAAGTACACCACTTACTATACATTTTAAACTTTCAGCATCTCTATCTCCTTAGACAAACGAGGAGGAACGTTTCATGGCTAGTGTTCCTTATTCCAGTGCAATTGGTAGTATTATAAATGCAATGGTTTGTACTCGTCCATATATTTCATAGGCAGTGAATGTCGTTAGCTAGTACATGGCTAATCCGAGTAGAGCCGAAATGGATACTCAGGTATTTGAGAGGTACTTCAAACCTTGGTTTAATTTTTTTATAAAGAAACTAACTACAATTCGAGGGTGGTTTGTTATACTGATTCCGATTATGTTGGGGACTTAGATAAGAGAAGATCATTGACAGGGTATGTTTTCACTTTGTGTGGTTTTGCTATTAGTTGGAAAGCAACACTACAATCTACTATTACTTTATCAACTACAGAAGTAGAGTATATGGCAGCAACCGAGGCTGTTAAGGAAGCCATTTGGTTGAAAAGTTTTATCAATGAATTAGGACTACAACAAGATGCATTTTCAGTGTTTTATGACAGCTAGAGTGCAATACATTTGACCAAAAATCAAATGTATCATGAGAGAACAAAGCAAATTGATGTTGGGTATTATTTTTTTCGAGAAATTGTTACAGATGACGTGTTAGAAATTCAGAAGATTGTTACTACTGAGAATCCATCAAATATGATGATAAAACCAGTTCTAGTATACAGTTCAAATTTTGTTTGGACTTGATTGGTGTTCGGGGTATATGATTCCCTTAGGGGATTTGATCGAGTGGGTCGGTTCTTTGATTAATATATTCTTGTTAGGCTTGGTAGAATTTAAGCCAAGGAGGAGTTTGTTGAGAGGTGGCTTGAATCTTGTTGAAAAAATGCCTCTACGGATTGTTCGCTTGAGCAATGTCTCTACCGCTCGAGCAAAGCTTCATCCAGAGAGTTTGCTCATTAGTTGCTCGATAATGAGCTCGAGCTGGACACAACTCGAGAGTTCGTTCGACACTCACTTGACACTCAGGTTGAGCGATATGGCAACCAGAGAGTTCGCTCATCAGTTGCTCGACACTCAACTTGAGCGGTATGGCAACCAGATAGTTCGCTCGATACTCAGCTCGAGCGAGATGGCAACTCTAATGTTTGCTCGAGCAAATGTTCGTAAAACAGGGCTCACGCCGCTTCAGTATAAATACAAATGTTTTAACATTCATTTATTACTTTTACCTTTTAAGGCTGCCAAAACTTGTATAGAGGAGTGTGGTCCTCTAGTGATATTTCCAAGAGTGTATTAACACTTTGGGAAGAGAATTTCATAATTAATTTTTTATACTTTATCTTTATTGATAATGAATTCATTGAAATCGAACCCGTCAGTAAATATTGGCTCAGATTAAGTTGAACTATTTAAACCTTGGTGCGCTATGTGATTGTCTTTATTTATTTTTATTATTATTTATTTTAAATCAGCATTTAATAACCTGTTTATCCCAACAACAAAAATAAAGCTGGTAGGGATAAAGTAGAGAAGGTAGGCTATAAACTTGGGGCCTGGATAATAATTTGAGGTGTGCTTGACATCCTAAATATATATATCTGCACACAAATTGACGTCTTACATGATAATAATAGTCTTAGACGTCACTGCAACTTCCCAAATTATTAGTGCGGCTGTCATCAACAATAGTCAGGATACGCCTACGCCCACGACCTTCCCCTTTTCATGATCAACAATGGCCGGAAGGAAAGAAACCCGAAGTTCTACGAATCTCTCCAACATAGGAAAGAAACCCGAAGTACTGAGTAGTGGATACTTATGGATTTGACTCTGCCACACTCATCTCTATATATCAGTCTCTTTTTTCCTTTCTATTCTACGCTCAACGAATTATTTATAATAAAAATATATTTATTTTAATAAAAGATAATTATTTTTATAGCAAACACCTGATAAAAATAATCAGTTTTCTTATACTAAAGTAGACATCTTTTATAGTCGAAGGGCCAGGATTCAGAATTTGCCAAGAAAATTTCTACTAGTCGATCCTTTAATTGCTACTACTCAGTACTCAATAAATGGCAACTCAAAAGATGCCTACAACCTCCTCTTTTTTAGTTGAGATTCTACAACATCATGATCTTTATCAAGATTTCAACAGATCTATTTTCTTTAAAAACAAACTTAGGCTTCATTTGGATCATCAGTTCATCTCAACTTATCTCAATTTATCATTATAATTTTTTCAAATTTCAACACAAAATATAATAAATAATTCAACCTTTTCAAATTTTAAAATAATAATAATATTAAAAAATAATATTCTAATAATATTTTATCATCTCAACTCAATTCATTTCAATTCACTTCAACATCTAAACGTAGCCTAAGGCTAGTTTGAGTTAACATGTTTTATAAAATTTTGAGAATAGATAGAGAAAAAATTAAATAAAAATATTATAAATTTAAAATATTATTATAATATTATTTTTATTGTAAGATTTGAAAAAATTAAATTATTTTTTGTATTTTATTTAAAAGTTTGAAAATTTTATAATAATTAAATAATGATTAGATAAAAAATTTAAAAATTAAAAATTAAAAAATATTTATATTTTTTATACTGAGATGAAAGGAAATCATTTCTTAATACAGAGATATTTACATATATTGTCACCGTTCTGTTTTGGGTAAGTTCTTAAAATGTAGAAATAAAACCGACCATAAGTTTTTCTCGTCATAACTATTCAAAACCCTAGTACGGTGCAGGCAACAGTACTAAGTAGTTTTCTGTGACGATCGACGAAAATCTACTGGCGACCACCAGATGTTAGCAGGCAAACCACATCGACAGCAACGTCCGTTTGACAGGTAAAATAAGTTGAGGTGATAATTAAAAATTAAATAAAATATTATTTTAAAAATAAATATTTAAATTTAAATTTATAAATCAAATTTTATTATTTAATTAATATAGAATAACTCTTAAAATAATATTAGATATAATTTAAATATGTCAGTATCATGTGCTTTTTTTAAGTAAGAACTATTATTATAAAAAAATTGATTTTTTCATTTAAATTTAAAATTTCATTAATATTTTTTTAAAAAAAATGTATAATGCTTGTTCTTTTAATTTTAACTGTAGAAGTCATTTTCATATCCAAATCTCTATTACATATCAATGTAAATAATATTGAAAAATTTTACTCATCATCTTTTTCTTATCATTTTTTTATCATTATATGATATGTTATTAAATAATAGACTTATAAATAAAATATAATAAATCATTTTCAATTATCTAATATTATATCATAAGATGAAATGAAAATGATAAAAAATAATAACAAATAGTAACAGTCAATAGATTGGACATCTCTAAAACAATTTAGATTTCAGCTACAGTATTTCACCAAATATAATTAATAACAATTACTTCATCAAATATTAAAATATTAGTTTCTCACTCCAAACAAATAAATTAAATTAATTAGAACATAATTAACATTTAACATTTAGAATATAATTATTATTAATATTTAATAATACTTTTTTAATATTAATTTAATTAGAATATAATTATTATTGATCTTGATAGAATTATAAAACATGATAAAAATAAAAATAATTAATTAATTATTAAAAAAATAATATTTTATTATTATATAAAAATAAATAAATAATTTTATATAAGAATTGAATTTAAATAAAATAGATAAATATAAATCTATCTAATATTAACTAAAATTTGAACATTTAGCCCTGCTCTTAAAAACCATTTCAAAAGTCTGCCTTTAATTGGAGGCAACCACGAGCTTTAGCAAACTTAAAAAGAAAAGTGGCTGATTGATTGATTGACTGATTGAGACTAAGGGGTTGTAATAAACCCACTCCCATTAATTACAGCAGAAGAATGGACTGGCACCAGGATCTAACACCAGGATTAGGATTAGGATATCATTCATTCATTCATTCAATCGCCAGGGCAAGGGCAGGCACAGAAAGAGAGAAGACCGAATTCGCGTGTATTACACTTTCCTACTCAACGGCGGTGGGATTCCCCAAGTCTCTAAACTTTCAAAATGCGCTTTCCACGTGGCCACTCAAGGAAGGTATCCAATGCTTAGCCGTCTTAATCAACTCTTCTCGTGTCCGTCTCGTCTCTTTGTATCGACCACCTTATCACGAAATTCTTTCGCGTTTGTTTTTCGTCTCTCTCTTCCTTTTTTTTTTTTTTTTGTTAAATTAAAAAAAGTTCATTTTTATTAACCTTTTAATACAAACATGTTTTAAAATCCAAAATAATTTTCATCTCCCTAAAGTTCTTCCCATCTAAATAATAAAAAAAAAAATCAAAAATTTAAAATTCATTTTTTTAACAAAAAACAAAAAGACTCAAATACATACATTACTGTACGGTTTAGATAGAGAAATGAAATAAAATAGTTTTAGATAAAAGGTAAATAAAATATTATTATAATATTATCTTTTAATTGTATTATTTTTGTGAGATTTAAAAAAGTTTAATTATTTAATTATATTTTATGTAAGAATTTTAAAAAATTATGAGACGAGATGAAATACTCTCACTATCCAAACGGGGTGATCTAAAATAATTTTTCAAAACTCTCAAAAATAGGGTTAAGTGCTAAACAGTCTAGCATTTTTAAGTTTTTATTTTTTAAAGGCTCATTCAAATTCTCAACTTACATCTTGGATTTAGGAAATTTATCAATTAGATGATTCCATCAATATGCAGTCAAATAAAGTAAGAAAATCTTGTGTCACAAAGTCAAATGGCACCCAATAAGATCAAGAACAAGTGTCAATAAAGCTAAAAAAAATTTACATATTGGCTTAAAAACAATGAAAAATTAAAAATAAAAATACAAGGAGGAGAAGAATAAAACACTTTCTAAAGGTAGGGTAGAGGGACAGATCAAGAGGGAAGAGAACCCAACACCACCAAATCTCACTCTTTATATAGGGTGGCCACTATTTCTCAATGTGGCCCTTTGAAGGTGATTTATGAGCCTACTAATGGCTGGGGAGTGGCTAAGTATTAGCATTGGTGTAGCTAAAATTTTAGATAAATTTGAAATAAAATGTCACATTTTACTTTTTATCTATCTATAATAATTTTTATATCTCATGTTGAAATAGTTATATCATTAGCTATAATAATAAAATATTATTATTTAAAAATAAATAAAATTTTTTATCTACGCATTAATATATATCTTTTATATTTTTTTGACTTAGTTTTTTTATTTTACTTTTCATTATTCCCAATAATCTACACACTAAAATACATAAAATCTATCAAGAGAATAGAGTTTGAGTGTTTGAAAAAAATATGAGAGGAAAAATTACATAAATTAATCAGTTGGAGGGGCAACAGTAACCAAACATATTTTGAGGCAAATGCCTCTTTCAATACAAACAGTTTTAAAGAATTACTAATCCAGTTTTAGATTAAAAAGACATTTGGTTAAGTCAATGTCATTACTCTCAAATGAGAGGGTATTACCTCTACTATTTCCATCATTTGCTAAGATAGATGCATTATTAGTTTTCAAGCTGACATGGCAAATTTCGTTTAGATTTAGAATTGATATCAATTCATCTAATTATTACAATTTTTCTAAATTCTCACATAAAATATAATAAATAATTCAGTTTTTCAAATTTTCAAATAATAATATTATTTTATTCAACTTTCATCTTTCATCTCAACTTATCTCATCTCAATTCATTATCCAAACCTAACCTAAATCTTTTTTTCTTTTTTAATGTTTGGAGGTTAATGTATCATATTTTGGACACGTCTCCTTTTTATTTGTTGTTACTTGGCTTCGAGGTACAAGTAGCAAGACCCTCCTCGTTAGGTTTTTTTCTTTTAATAAATATATATATATATATGAAAAGATCTAATTGGTAACTTTTGTAAATTCAATTAATAGATTAATAAAAATTAAAAGAAAGTGAGTTTGTTAGTTTTATTTTTTCTCTAAAGAAACCGATAATCGTAGTCTCCCCCCTTTGGCCTCACGAGTCACAATCGTAACAAGGGACAGAATTCGAATCATGCCTATGTTTCATTGCTCTTGTGCCGTTTTTCAATTTTCTCGCCTACTTTGATTATTATTATTATTTTTTTTTCCAACGTCTATGATCTTCTCGTAAGGTACACTCAACATCACATAAATTCATGATTGAGATGCATCTAGAAAATCAAGTGCCAATGTAATAATCATGCAAGCTCAAAAGATGGCATTATCTTATGGTGGAGTAAACCATTGCAAAGAAGCATGAACCAAGCATTTTTCCTTTTAACAAGTACTCCATACATGCAACAAGAAACTCTTCCATTAAATTCCATTAAATTCAAAATGATAGTCATTTAATTAAAGTCAAAAATGCAAACAACATTAATGTCACAATCGATTAGGGAAGTGGAGTAATGGTAGATCGTATAATTCCTTAAATGACCAAAAGATGAAGAAGGTCATCATTAAAGATATGACACAAACTAGATAAAGAGCATTACCAATTCCAAGATAAAAAGCAAGCTCTATTCTTGCCAAACAATTCTAAGTTCTTCTCTTTCTCATCAATTATTTTAAAAAATATTGGTTATCAACAAAAAATGAAAATAAAATAAAATAGAGAGATTTGGATACAAAAACTCTTTTAACTCATCTTATCTCATCTAATCATTATAATTTTTTTTTAAATTTTTACATAAAATACAATAAATAATTCAAATTTCTCAAATTTCAAAATAATAACAATATTAAAAAATAATATACTAATAATATTTTATTCATTTTTATCTCATCCAATCCAACTCCAAGCATCTTGTTTGTTTTTACAACATTTCTTAATTAATTTCATCTCATCTAATTATTATAATTTTTTTAAATTTATACATAAAATAAAATAAAAAATTTAATTTTTTCAAATTTTAAAATGAAACTAATATTAAATTAATATATTTTAACAATTTTTTTATTTTTTATTTTTATCTTAACTCATTTCATCTCATCTATAAAAACAAGCAATTTCATTTTGAAGGAGCCTTTTTCGTTCAGTTTAAAAACACTCGTACGAGTGATTGGCCAAGATCCCCCTTCCCTCTGTTATCCTTCTTCTTTTTGTTTGTTTTGTAAGAAGTTGGAAGCTTATATCCACTCTCCTCACCAAGCCTAAATAACTTTAAATTTTATTTTTTTTTAAAAAAGTTCTTAACTTCAATTCAAACATATTGTTTTTAGAATTCATAAAATTCTTTTATTTTTCTAATCATTTGAAGTTTTTCACTTGCTTAGATTTCATAAAATTATTCTATTTTCCTTTTCCTCTAATCATTTGCTTAGATTTTAGTAAATAATTAAAAAATAAAATAAATAAAAAATAACTTTTATAAATACCCAAGAAAACCCTAAAAAGTAAAAAATATATATTTAAAAAAACTTTATGAATGTACTCGCCCACTTCTCACCAACCCAAATATAAATAACTTGTTTAGGAAAAAATAAAAAATAGATAGAGTGGTATTGTAACCAACGAGAATGTAGCCCGATAAATTATTTCGAGTAGGTCAAACGTTTTTTTTAATAAATTTTTTTATATTTTTAAATATATTTTTTAAAAAATTTACAATATTATTAAATAAAAAAAAAAAAACATCGGTAGACGCAGCCTCAGGAGCCCGATCATTTCTGAAATGGATATTTATTTAATTACGGAATTCGATAAAAATGGATAAAAGATTTGATTGTTCATAACTTCATACTCTGTAATCTCAGCCGGTGCAGGTGGAAACTCAGTAAATAAACCAATTAAAAAAAATTAAAAAAGTGAAAGTACCACCAGAAAATAAAAAAAAAATAAAAAATAAAAAATAAAAATAGCATGAGAAATATAAAGGAAGAAAAAAAAGAAGGGAAGAGAAATTGGAAGTACAGGGACCCTGACTTCCCCAGCCCTACCAAATATTATTTATTTCTATTATCATTTTTTTTTTCCTTTTGTTTACTTTGAAGCATAGGCACTACAAATAGCCACCTCCCGGTTCCTTCCATCTCTCTCTCTGCCCCCATCTCTCTCTCCCCATCTCTCTCTCTCTCTCTATGAGAGCTTCAGCTTAGCTCAGCTTCTGGCTTTTGAAGCACGTAGAAGGGCATATCAGCATCATGGGAAAGTACATTCGCAAGGCCAAAACAACAGGCGAGGTCGCCGTCATGGATGTCTCCCATTCCTCCCTCGGTGTCCGTACCCGCGCCCGTACTCTCGCCCTCCAGAAATCCCCTCCCCCTCCTCCTCCCACAGCCGTCTCCGGTTCCGGTTCCTATCTTCAGCTCCGGAGCCGCCGCCTCGAGAAGCCCCCTATTCTTCTTCCCACCCACGACTCTGTACCCAAGCGCCACAGACAGGGACCCAACAACAGAGAAAGCTGTGCGCAGCAGCAAAAGCAAATCATCCCCGATAAGGCTAATTCTAACCCTAACTCTAACCCTAGGGCGGGGTCGAGGCTGAGAGTGGCCTCCGTGGGCTCAGCTTCCGATTGGCCGGTCTCGCTTGGGCACTTGGAAGAGGCGAAGAACGTTGTGTGTAGTGCAAAAGAGGATGGACTTCAAGAGAATGAGGAAAATAGTGGCAACAACATTGGTGATTTGGGGGCCGAGGAAGCATCGTTTGGAGAGAATGTTTTGGAGTTTGAAGGTAGAGAGAGGTGGGTTTTCCTTTTGGGGTTTCTTTTTATTTTCTTCTCAAAACCTCTCATTTTGAGGGTTTTGGGTTATAAAGTGTCTGTTTGGTTGCCGAGAAAACGACGGAATATGAAGGAATTAGAATTTGAAGTCCTGGGTTTTTTTTTTCCTGGCCATTTCCAGGGTTCCGATTTTTCTGTTTCGAATGTCGTATAAAGCACTTTGAGATTTTCCCCCCATAAATAACGTCTTTCACCTCCTTAAGGGAGTAAGAAGAAAATTGAATTTTTGGGTCTTTGAATCTTGGGGGTTTCCATGTTTTTTGTTGGGAGAAAGGGGGAATTCAAATTTTCTCTACCGAGTTTTCATTTGTTTGAGTTTTCAGCTTTTGGATTGAGAAGGGAACTGCGGGTGAATTGGTGCGGCAGTTGTGAAAGCTTTTCATTTTGGGGAAAATTAAATTAAAGTAACCAGGAAATGGAGGAGATTTTAATTTTCGTGTTACTTTGATTCCCTGGGTTTTTTGGCAACCTAACGTAGGAAATTTTGGGGTGTATTCAAAATTTGTTTGTATGGTCCAGTCTTTTTCAAAGCCTCTCTTTTTTCCGTTCCTTTGCAGCGTTGTCTGTCATGCTCTGTTTGATGCTACAGTTCTTTGAGTTTCTTTTTGTCCTTTTTCATGCATCGATGTTTTGCTTCGTGGTTGTAAGAAAGGAAAGAAATTGATACTGGTAGGACCGTCGGAGCCTAAGAAAATATGAGCTGTTGTTTATCCAAGGCAGATTTACCAATTGTCTTGGCCGAGTTACTTGCATCTACGCTTTTATCCTTCGATCCTCATGGTGCCCAACGATTTTTTTTTTCATAAAAAAAATTAAATTTTCTCGGTGGTTTTGGTCTGTACAATTTCTTGGTATTTAACGTCTCTTTGTTTTTCTTATTTTATGGAGAACTTGAAGTTGTAGGTAGGGGAGGGTTTTGCTGTTCATTTGTTTTCTGCTTCGTTTTCCTAATGAAGTAGAATTTTATGAATCGCATTTGGTTGAGGGGCTATTTGGGCTCGAAAAAATTGATCAAAAAATCCATTTCTCGAGCTTTAACTTTCGATTTTTTATTTTTTCAAAACTGTTTTTTCTTTCTTTCCACTACAAAATGGAAAATTTGTGATGAGTGTAATTAGGAAAAAAAGGGAGCTTTTGCCAGTATTGGAAATACAATCTGTTACCTTCTTTTTAATAATGAGACATCCAAAAGTGGCTTTTCTGTTGATTTACGCGGTGTTGGTTATAGTTATATGATCTGAACCTTGAACGCATCAAACTATCAGTTCTCTAATATTATTCACTACTGCCTTTTTAATTGTATATTTTCGGGTCGGTGGAGAAGAATCATTGCTGCTGTCTTTTTGTTCATATTTGATTGTTTATAGGCTGTATTGTGCTTTATAATGACGTTTTTACTTGTTTCTAGAACTTGGATGGTTACTGACACATGGTCTTCCAAATGAAGTATGTCCTATATATTGTTTCTTCATTTTGATGTTCTCAAGAGATTGATCTCATTGCATTATTCTAATTTGAAGCAACGAAAGCTTCTTCTTGTTTTTCCTCCAGTAGATGCTTCTGCAGTATTACAAGTTACAACACTGCTGTTATTTTGCACGGTGTTTTCTTCTGACGATAAATATGCTGGCGGGGGAGGGAAAGAGAGAGAGGGGGCCCCGGGTTTATTTTTATTTTTTTTCTTGTTGTTTCCCTCCAATTGGTCTTAGTTTTTTAAAGAATCATGGACAAAGACTTTATCATTATAAGATAAGGAAACACTTTGAGAATTTGGATTTGGATTTTTAGCTGTTTTTACTTTATTTTTGTAATTGAATATCTGTCTGGCATTACTTAGCTCAGAAGAGAAACACTTATTTAATGTTGTAATTACAGCTCAAAAAGTGAAATGTACTCAAAAGTAAATTAATAATAATTTATTCTTTGGGTATTTAATGAAAGTAATTTCACTCCTATAAATCGTTCATGAATTATGAGAGCCTTCTCGTTGGAGATTTGGTGAATGAAGCATATCATGATGGTAGTAAAAGAGGAGAAAATAAAATGAAATTGAACTCTTTGGCCTTGATGTTTTGTGTTTTATGTTGCTTTTCCTGTGATAATGAGTGGGGTCCTCGTAGTTGGGGAAACGTACTGGGGTGGAAGATACCAAAAAAAAAAAAAAAAAAAGAGTCGGCATACAGAAAATAATGGTAGATACTATTGTTCACGGATTATTCTGTTCATATTGATATTTCTGCATAAACTTAATTTTGCTTAGCTTAGCCATTGATGGTGCCACAATTGTGATACATGTGTTGCATTACGGATCATATTATTATTTTTTATTTCACTTTTGCTACATGAATGTTCTGGTATTGTTGTTGTGTATATTATATAATTTAGTCTTTTTGGTGACAGGAGTACTCGGGAATCCACACCTTGCAGTTTGATTAGGGACCCAGACACCATAAGAACCCCTTGTTCTACCACCAGGCCTACTGGCTTGACAGAGACTAACCGCAGAACCCAGAACAGAACTGGGAGACATATCCCAACAGCACATGAAATGGACGAGTTTTTTGCTGGTGCTGAAGAAGAGCAGCAAAGACAGTTCATTGAGAAGTATGCGAGATACATTTTTCCTTAGTTTCTCCACTTGGGATTAATTACATCTATGTTGCTCTTGCCTGTAAAATTCCAATTGCAAGATTTAGTTACATTCCATGAGCCTGATATGGTAGTGTTGCCAATTCGGGTTTATCTGCAGGTACAACTTCGATCCTGTCAATGAGAAGCCGCTCCCAGGGCGTTATGAATGGGAGAAATTAGACCCTTGAATGACATTAGTGTTCCATCAGCACATCTTTTCCTGCATATTCTCGGTTGGTCTTGAGCTTAGGATTTTTGAAGTAGCAGGAATTAGAGCTTTAGTTGGAATGGTGATGGTTTTATTTCCATTTTCCATCACCCTTTAATTCACTTGTAAAGAAAGTAGGACTATCAAAGATATGTGTAGACTAATGGTCTGTAACATAACAGAGGTTATGACGTGTGAGTTACACAACAAAATACAAATCAAAGTCCTTTGTCTAACAGATCATCTGGAGAGGGGAAGGGAAAGAGGGTTGTACTTGTAGGGTGTAAGGTTAGGGTTCAGCCAGCTAGGTTAGTTTGTGGTACAGAAATTTACTTAGATTTTCCCCTTTTTTCTTATTTTAGTACTGTATTTTCCTCCTCTCCCCCTTGTCATACTTGTACTGATGGAACTTTGAAAAGCTCTATGGAATAAGCATGATCCCGTGGCCCCTGTTATTATTATTATTGTTATTATTAATGTTTTTTGTTTTTTCTCTTCGCAACTTGGGCCTCTTTTTGGTCTACACGCGAGACCGTGCATCTTTCTTTCATCAGCTTCTGGTGATACTGCTGCTCCTTACTGTTTCTCTGAAGCAACATTGTTCAAAATTTGTTGGTTTCCTCAAAACCTCGTGAGAACGGTTGGTGGCTTTTGTGGGTGGGGTTGCTGGTCGTTGTAGTAGGGTAAGCATGACGTATTGGTAGAATCATATACTGTCCTTGCTCTATTGCACTCTTCTAATTCTAATTGGTCATATATATTGGTGGGGGTGGAAGATTGTAAAGCTATATGCCTATATTATTTCTGACATCAACTACTGAAATGGTGTTTTCATTGCCATAATAATGGCAGTTGTACAAGTGTTTGGGTTAGAAAATTGTAAGAAATCTTGTAGTTAAATGCGGTGTGTAAATCTTGTTAGTAATGAATGTGTGGCTGTTTTGATTGGAAACAGATGGTGGTTGAAGTGGACTAATGGTGGTGTGGTGGGTGTTGCTTTAAGATAATATTGGAGGATGAAACTGAGGAATCTTCAATTTCCAATGAAAGCTTTTTAGTTTTTCAAATCGGTGAGTGCAGATTAGTGGCAAAATTTCAAATGGGCTTTTGATTGTTTGCTCATTAGTGGTGGACTCTTTAACAAAGAAAAATGTCTCCCAGATGCACTATTTGTGGCTACTATTGACTGTTATTTATGAAAACCAAGGATTTATGGATAAAGGAAGCTCCTGGTTTTCACCTAAATCGTGGGTAAAAAAAGGCAAAAAAGAAAACATTAACTCTCACGCAAAGTAATAGCCCACAATTAATTTTATTTTCTCGTGTCAAGTACTTCAACTTGTGATATTGAGGGTGTTCGGTAGAAAACAAAGGAGAGATGTTGACACCTTACGTGCATGATTTTACAGGCTTACCTGTTTTTGGGAGGTTGGATGATGAGTCTCACTTATGTGAACATTTTGTGCAGAACTGCAAGAAGCAGTTCTTTAAAACAGGCACTTTCTCTTATGTGGTCTTTCCTTAGGCATATCAAGAAAGCTTGCACAAGGCCTGGCAGTAACAACAACATATCAGTAGGAGCATGTTGCACACATCACAGGTGCTTTCTTTGCTGCCATTCAGGTGGTCCTAGGTTTTGTTCTGGCTTCGAGGATGACAATAACTTTGTGTTGGGAGGTGATGTGTCTTGAATGCTAGTCAGAGCTTTGAACTAATCTGTAGAAATTTGGATGTGGCTGGTGGAAAATGGTTAGTGTTTAATCTATTAAGATAATAATTAAATAAGCAAATTTACCTTTTTCCAATTGCGTTAAACCTTTGAAACAAATGATGATTAATATGCGTCAGCTTTAACTTTTGAACCAAGTGACGATTTAAGTGGTGGAGAGAGATAATTTCAGTAGCTGTTATCGTTATTTGCTTTCAAATTGGGATCCCGCCCCGTTCAAGTCCTATGGAAAACATATATGGTATGCTCATATAATGATTTGTATTATCCTTGGGATTTCTTATGAGGGCAAGATTTTGGAAGGATACTCCAATGGTAGTTGAGTTTGGCGAAGTGATGCTTTCTACATTTTTTAGCCCTTCGCTTAAGATGGCACTTATTGGGGGGATAAAAATAGGAGTAGCCCCATGCAAAATACTAATAGTACTATGAGAAGAGTAGTATCTTATTTAACGAGAAAAGGAGGCCTCTCAACATGAAAAAAGTGTTTTTACAACTAAACAAAAAAAAAAAAAAAAAAAAAAAACATGTATTTTCTTCTTCTCTCTCTTTTCCCAATTCAAGGCTAATCTTTTAGTTGATCAACAGGGAAAAATCTTTCATATTCTTACCCAAACTTGAGAGTTTCAATTAAGAGAGAGATAAATACATGAACTGTGTCTTACAGTATTTATTGATGTTCATGTGAATTTTTCAAGCAACACGAAATAGTTCATTGCTGTTTAGAGCTTACTTCATGTGTTTATCTCTTTTCTACTTGAAACTCTCAAATTCAAATAATAACTTAATAAAATTATGGTAGGATCACTAGAGGTTTATAAGAACAGCTTTCAAAATAGTAGAGACAACTCATGTTCTTATACTCGGAGCTCAAATAATCAGGACTTGGATAAGTACGAATTTATTAAATCGGATAATTCATAACAAGTCTGAATTCAGTAGTTTATGGTTTGATTAAAGACTAAAAAAACATATACACAATGCAATTGAAACATTTGCAATCATAAAATATAAATTCATATATATGATCTCAAGGTTCCTCCTTTTTTTTTTTTTTGGTCTCAAAGAGAATGGTAACAACTTCAATTCAAAATACTAATCGCTCACCAAATTTGTTCTTATCAAAATAATAAAATTTTCTCATATTTTCGTACAATAAAAGGAAAAATGGTCATATTTGGAATACAATTTTTTAAAATTATGGAAAATTTAAATAAACTAGAATTGGTTTGAACTAATCGTGAAAAATTACACCGAAATCGGTTTGAAGTTTAATCAGCTTAATGGCCCCATGGGCTGTTTAACATTGAGGCTTTACCTTCTAGGCTCTATATATATATATATTGGTTTTAAGAAATGCTACTTGTCATCCTTACACCAACATGTATGATTTGTTATTTTTATCATTTTATTTAAACACAGATTTACACATTAATGTGTTAAAATAGAAGGACAAAAATGACAAATTACATGTTGGTGTGATGTAGGGGGTGATAAGTTAAATTTTTCATTGGTTTTAAGGGAGAAAAGGAGAAGTATCATTCAGGATGACTAACCGTAATGAGCTGTAAAATACACAGATTGTTCAAGTCGTAAATTTAAGACGTGTTAGTTGCAAGAGAGAGAACGGGATCGCACATTAAAAACAAGAATTCCTTGTTTCTCTTCTTTTGATTAATTGCCAGCAAACTTTAACTTTTGGCATGGCCAGAACAATGAAGTTTCTCAAAGACTGAAATAAACTCACCACCAAAATGAACAGATGGATCAAGACCATAATCAAGAAGTAAATTCAAAAGGTTGAGGTGGCTGAGGCTCCTCATCAATTGCCATGGCGGATGCAGAACCCTGCTGTCCGGTTGTTGCTCCACCAGCAGCCGATGCTGCTGTTGCCGGAGTGTCCGTAAGGGACAGTACCTCAGGTTCTGTAGGACGCAAATCTCTAAGAAGAACAAACCCAGAAGGTGCCAACTTTACTGGCACGTATCTACTTTCTTCCAGAAATTTAATGAATTTTTGCTGTGCAGGAACTACTCTGGCAGGGTTAGTCAGAATCTCATAAGAAGGCTCGGGCTCGGATTTCTTCTCTGTTGGGCCATCAACCTGCCATACAGAAAGTAGGAAATAATCATTATGCGACGCCCGAAACTAACCAAAATGTGTTAAGTAATTGAGTCTGGCAATAGATCAATCGATTCATTTTTTAACTAGGGCCTCCTGGTATTTTTCCATCGATAACTGACATTCAATGCCTAGAAATCACACCACTACACATTATATATAAAAGGTCGCAGGGATGTTTTCCCTTCTAAGTTCCAAACGTAGACTTCTTTATTTGGGTAAAGCTGAAAACATTGACTTCATTGAAGTAATGCACTAATAAATTAACACCATAATAATATCAATGTAAAACACTATATAGGGTAAGGTGGTGGCCATGCAGCAGTGGCTGATAATTACCTGCATAGAGTCCCCATCCCTCTCGCTAGACGATTTTCCTTTCACACTATTTTGACCAACAGATGAAGACTCTGCCCCAGATGATGCCTTTTCAGCATTAGCCTTCTGATCGGCTTCCTTTTTCACCCTAGTTTTGGCCTTTGCTGACGTTGACAGAACTGCAGTGGGCAGTTTTACAGTGAAAGTAGTCGTTGGTGCAGTTGTTGGTTTAGGATATTCAAAAAGTGATGGTTTTGCATGTGATAAGAACTCAAACCTTGGGACTTTGAGGTCATAATTCAGTCCAATAAAAGCAGTTGGCGAGAATGACAAGCTTATGAAATAAATAAGGGGGTACCAGTACCAAAACTGGCTGAAAACTGCTAGACCAACAACTGCCGTGACTTTATCATGCTTTGTCTTGGAAAGCAATCTTATGGTCACATTCCTTCCACCTGCATCCAGAATCCCAGAGGCCAAGATTGCACCCATCTTGCTCATGGTGTCTTCATGTTTATCAAGTATTATTTTCTCCAATTGTCGCCTAGAAATTAAGAAGAAATTAGAAACATTACAAGAAAATAAAGGTCTGAGAAAAACATAAAATATAAGAAAACAATACCTGAAAGTTCCAACACGAGAATCACTGGCTTCACTAATCTGGACCATAACCATAGCCATTGCAATGAGGGCACCTTGACGAACAAAATCAACAACATCTGACATCAAAGGCTCTAGCAAAGATATAGCCTCACTCAGGCCAGTACCAGCACAGGAAATGCCCACTGCAAGAGCCGCACCATATCGAACATGAGGGTTGTAAGACTCAGACAGCAGGGAGACAATTCGAGGAGTCTGCAGATTAATTGTGCAGTGAGATCCATAGCAATACAACAAGAGAACTTAACAAACAGTCAAGAATAACCCACAAAAAGTGTACAATTAAACACAAGTAAAATGAAAAAGATTTAGAAAATATATGAAGGGCAGAAAAGATATTCAAAGAAAAAGAGGGAAAAGCATGCATCATGTTGCATTGAGAATGACACTCCCAAAAAATAAAAGATCGGGCAGCACAGAAACAGAAGAAAAAAGAAATCACCAACCTGCTCTGGCTCAGAGTACAGGACAAACCCAAGTGCTAGAACAGCAGTCCTCCTGACATCATCACTCACATCCGATACAGCAAAGTGGAGCAGCTGCCGAATGGCTTTGTTGTTTGCTGTTCCCCTATAGGCCAGTGCCAATGCATACATACCACCATAACGTAATATAGGATCCTGATCACGAGTCATCTGCTCAATTAGTGTGTCTGCTTCTTCTTCTCTTCCGTAGACTGTAAGGGCTATTCCCAATGCTAAACCCCTGCAACATCCGATAACCAAATACACAAAATTGAAAATCATATACAGAGAAGCCTCAGTCCCACAACCAGGTCACTATAGCAAACTTTACCGTATGATCTTCTCATGTTGTGTCTCGTGTGCATAAGTAAGCATCTCACTTGCCTTCTCACTTGCAGTTCCAACCATGAGTAAACCCATACTGATGCCTGCAGCTTCACCAGCAACAGCACTGTCAGTGTAGAGAACATTTTTAATGTCATCATAAATATCTTCGTCTGCGGTTCCTAGAGCTGCCAAACCAAGACCTAAGCATGCACCATGTTGGATTACCTGCACCCAAAAGTCCCAATATAAACTTCATTTATAACAAAAAAATTCTGTTCCCTGAGAAAAGGATGCCCATGTTCTAAAACCAGTACCTCCACATTAGTACTGTGCAGGCTATCACGAAGGAATTGTTTGATGCCCTCACCATGGTTGGCATGTATAAGACCCAAAGCATAAAGAGCTCCACCTTCTGAGTATGGACTGCCACCACCACCACCACCAGCAGCCCCACCCTGAGGCAAGTAAGGTGCCATCAGTGACCTCCCTTGTTGTAGGTGGCCTCTGTGAATAACTCCAAGACCAGCAGTCGCACTAAACTTAGCCCAGTTTGTGGCTCTGCTCAGCCAGTCCTGACAATTTCAAGAATCCACAAGAATAAGAACATAACACACACTTGTCAAAGTATACATACACAAAAATGCAGTATGAAAGGAAAAGCTGACTCACTAGGTTTTCCCTTAGAAATGTATCCACTGTCGTTCCAGCATGCATAATTGCATTAGCATAAATCGTTGCACTATGACAGACACTATTTCTCATCTCAACAGACTGCTTAATTGTCTTAAGAATAAGAAGATCTGATCTGTATGCAAATTGAAGCGAACTCAGCAAGGACCCAATAAATAAATGTTTCTAAGGGACAAAAACAGTACAAAATTTGAAAATAAAGCAAGCAAATGTCTCACTTGTTATGGCTGTACAAGAATTGAAGTGTCAACTGTATTGACGTCTCTCCTGACAAAATTCCCTTAATTTTGGTCAACCTCTCAGCATATATTACTTCACTTGGAATGAGTTTACGCACATTCAAATTAGAAGCAGTACTCCCGTCAGTCATCTGAACATCCTCTGGAGCAGTATGATTTTCATTCTGAGAAGCATCTGGTTCAATAGATCCAGGCTGCACTGGTTCAGAAGGTTGAGTCTTGGGAATTGAAAGGCGATCTCTCACATTTAAGAGAAATGCTTGGCGTTCATTTTCTACAAGATCGAAAGCTATTTGAAGTGCCAAAAGAGCTTCATCCTTGTTTTCAGAGCGGAGAAGCTTTTCCAATATAATTGCAACAGCTTCAGGTTTGTCCAAGAACATAAGACACTGACATATACTCAAATAATCAGGAGACGACAACTTTTGATACACTTGAACGAGGAGACGAAGTACCTGTAGGAACAACCAAAAAGGATTGATGTCTGTCACTCACCCCCTTGGACCAAGAATCAGGAGGTCAAACAGCAAGTATAAAAATACAATCCATAAATATTCAGAGAACTAGAACAGCAATATACTTACCTCGTGTCGATATTCTCTAAGATTAACGAAGGAATGAGAGACATTAATGCAATAAGATAAAGTGCCTTGAACATTATCACTCTTTGTGATTGCTTCCTCAAGTTTATCCAATCGCCGGCATTCAATTGCAATACCCATAGCTTGTGGGTATTTTCCATCAGCAATACACCTAAATGAAGAAATACTAAGATTAGCTTAAACATCTGAGGTGCTACTTTCAATTGGGAAAAAAGGGCAGCTTTACATACTTATCCAGCATTCTCTCCACAATTGCCTCCAATCTAGGGTCCACCTTTGCAGATTCAGCATTTGATTCTGCAGCCTTAGCCTTAAGACTGGCATATTCATCAATAGCTTTAGCTGTGAAAAGGATCAAAAAGAAAAAATTACATGTAAACATATTATGATCATAAAATTCCTCAAACACACACATATTACTTCAACCTCTTAAGATAATTGAATTTTATGATCAAAATTCAATCCCATTGATATTTTTAACTAACACAATCACTCGTACCAAGAAGTGTATGGACATAATCAGAATCCTCTGACACATCAAATAAAGAACCGGCTCCAAGAGCATATGATAACGCATCGTTAAGCTCACTCAAGTAATAGAAGACCTGAGAGAAAAAATTTCCATGTACAAGAGCAAGTTGGTAAAAACTAGATATTCGAGGAGTAAAAAGGGAAAACATGAAATATAGATATTGGGTAGATGCCATGAGACACAAAGTTGCAAAATCTATTTCTTATATTAGTCTAATTGCTTGTAAATTAGCTACTGCAGAGTCAAAAATAAATTACAGCCACTCAAGTCTCGAAATGGTCGATATTCTCTCTTTTGCCACCCAACATATCTGGACCCAAAGGCTCTCATTTCAGAAGACAATGGATTTTGCAAAAGCAACAACATCATTGTGTTTGAACAAAGAACTGCTAGTTCACCATGGAAAGAAAAAAGTGGGGTGGAGAGAGAGAGAGAGAGCAACCAAAGCTTTCTACCTTAGACACAAGTAGGGCAGCAAGTTGTCTCTGATGTTGATCAAATTCTTCATCTTCATACAAACTTTCTCTGCACAACAATGAATCATAGACTCTCATTTCAAGGGAAACAAAAAAAAAAACACAGTACCACCACTAACCTACAAAAAAACAAAATGCCTTGCAACAAATCAGAAATCCAGCAATACCAAAATGAAATCTAATGAGATTATTACACTTGTTTAAGTGTTCGAAAAATTTGCACAACAGAGACATGGTAATTGCTTAAAAGAGTGCAAGAAAGATTACAATATAAAAAACTGTACTAACCAAATCACGGTCCAAGCATTTAAGTGCATCATCCCAAAAATATGGAATGTTTGTCTAGTAATAGCATTTCAACTCCAACTTTGCAGGCAATATATCTCCCACTTGCAAAGTAATATACATACTGATTTGTTTTAATGATGCTGAGTTGAAATCCAAAATTATTTCACAGGGAATCACGATGAAGTGATATTACTACACAAAACCCGTTGTTATAACTATGACTGACACACTTCACATACTGACAAATCTCATCTCCTTTTGACAAGTAATCATACTTTATTAAAAAGTGCAAGTGGTGCAACCCAACTCCATAGGGTTGGGCGGCAGGCCACAGGAAAACGGCCAGCCCGTCCAATCTGCCCAGCCCGCAAGGGAAATGGGTAGGAAATCCACATGTTACCCTGGGTAAGCAGGTGGATTTTCTTAAAAATAAAGGGGGCGAGAATGGGTCCCACCTGCCCGTATATAACCCACCCATACTATATAATTGAAAAAATCCAATTTAACCTCATTCAAACACTCCTATTCTCTCTCTCATACTCTCAATCTGCCGTTCAGCTTTCAACTTCTTCTCTTCTATTCTTCGTCTCCTCCAGCCCTCCTATTCTTCTTCTGCTTCTGCTTCTTATTCTCCTCCTTCTTCTCCTCCTCCTTCTAGCTTTCTTCTTGCAAGTCCATGGTCTTGGGTCACTCGAGCTGGTTGTAGCCGAGAGAGCCATGGCCATGGTCGTGGGTTTTAGTGCCCCACATCCACGACTTAGTCGTGGGTGGTGCCATGGGTCTTTAGAGCGCCACGGCCAAGCCGTGGTCATGGGTCTACATATAGACCCACAACAAAGCCATGACTGTGAGTTTCCGTGACCCACGACCATGGTTTGGTCATTTGTACTTTTGTGAGACCCACGGCTAAGACATGGTCGTGGGCAAGTTGTTCTTCACAACTTTTTTTTTTTTAAAATTTATGATTGGATCTACGTATTTGAAGTTTGATTCTATATTTTGGGATTTGAATGTGAAGATTTGGGGTTGG